>NW_016690195.1:8194785-8286070 GCF_001604755.1 Lepidothrix coronata
CACTATGGCTTTGTAAACACTGATCTTGGTGCTTTTCTTCAAGTGTTTATTACGCCATACCCTTTTGTGGAGTTTTCCAAAAGCACTATATGCCTTAGCTAACCTGTTGTCTATCTCTCCATCGATCTTACCATCTGAGGAGATGAGGCTATTTGTGAATAATAAAGTTGGACAAAATGATGAAAAATATAGAGTGTTTCAGAAAATAGTATTCTTACCAACCGAACTTGCCACTGGCTGCTGCATGAGAGGAGCCCCTGAAGAAAAGATACAAGGACTCCCTGAAACAACATCTCAGCCTTGGCCATATTGATCACCATAACTGGTCTACTCTGGCCTCCAATCGGGAGGCCTGGAGACACGCCATCTATAACGCAGCTGTCTCCTTCGAGAACACACGCAGGATCACTCTTGAGGAGAAAAGACAACGCAGAAAGAATCGTGTCTTGCAGAATACACCATCTAAGGAGTCTTTCTGCTGTGCCTTCTGCAACCAGACATGCCTATCTTGCCTTTTTAGCCACCAGCGTGCTTGTAACAAATGTGGGTAGAGCCTTTCCCAAATCTTCATTCGCAAAGCCCAGCCATGATGATGATTCTTACCAACCTCAATCTTTCTTTTTAAATGGGCAGAATGGAATGGGAAGAAAAAGAAAAGCAGCAGTGTAACATACTTGCAAACTATGTGACTGTAACAATTTTGATGGGTGCTTTCCATGCTGAGAAACTCAGATAAAAAGTTCTTCTGGAAATGTGTGATCATTTTCATTTTACTATCCACAGATAGTAAAACACAAAAATACAGTGTAACATTAAGGATGTATTTACATGCTGGAGAATCCATCAAACTCAAACAGAAGTGTAAAGACTCAGGTGGACCCTCAGCACCGAAATACTACAGCGAAACCCTGGCACCAAATGCTTAAGAATAGATACAGTGTGGTTAGTAAATGGAAAAAATCCAAAGCAACTGTAAAAATATGTGAGAAGATACATATTTACATGCACATAGATTATATGAGCACCATTTTTAAGCAACTATTAAATGCTAAACACTTTAACCGCTGGCACTAAATTCCAGCTTCCCACCATTATGTCTTAATCCAAATAACATTAGAAATAAACATCAAAATACATTCATTCTAGGTTCAGTGAGATAAACATATATTTGTTTAGGCTAATAAGTAATTTTTAATAATTTTTTAATCTTTTTTGAGTAAATTCTTTTAAATCAATAAGTATTGTAGTTACTTGTTATGGCTTTATGAAAATGGGTATATTGTCTCCCTTCCTTCCTTTCTCTACCTTTAAGCTGATGCTGAAGTCTTTGTATTATTAATAATAATAATAAAAAAAAAAGGAAAAAAAGAATTTTCTGAAATGGTTATATAGCGATAAAAAGGAATTTTATAGATTAATTTTGCATAGACAACACCACAGTTTGATACTCAGTGGTATGGATTCCCACCTTGCAGAGCACATCCTGGCTTTCAGTTCTGTCCAACAGTCTCTGAAGCCTCAGTAACACTATGGAGCAGTTGTCAGGAGTGAAATCTAGCTATTTCAAATTGACTAAAGCACTGATTTAAAAAATTTTAACCCTCGGGTTTCTCCTAGATAAAAATTTATTTAAAATAAGCTCATCAAGTCCCTTGATTTCTGTAAATTGTGATAAAAATCAATAACAGATCCTTACTGATTTACCCTTAGGATTATTTTTTTTTTAATATTGGTAAATGCAATGCAAATTTAGTGGTTGCTCAAGGTCAGTTAATATTTTGCACTCTGAAAACATACTGAAACCTAAGCTTCGGGGAGACAGACAGGGCAGGGGAAGGAGGAATGTCATCAATTTAAATACTTTGTGGATATGCACAGCACAGTCATTCTAAAGAGCACCAAGCTGTCCTTTCTTTGCCTACCTGTTCTGCATCATTAAACTGAACTTCTTATAGACAGCTCCCACTTTCATTAGCAAGTATTAATATTTGCAGCCATTCGTGAGTGAGGTGGGACTGGTGTACAGAGACAATCTGCTGGAGTTTTATCTCTTCTGTTTGGTTTGCTAGTCTGTTTGCTTTTAAAGAAAAGAATGAATGGCTTAGGTGGGTGAAATTTTTGAGTTTAAAAGTCCAGGTGATTTCAGGGCACTTACTGAAACCACAGAGATCTTGGAAGGTCCACAAAAAAGCTTTAGCCAGTTCAGACCCTGTCACACCCTGCATATGAAATAGTGAAAATAAACTGTCTTCTGATAGCATGGAACAAAAAAAAAAAAGAATAAAAGACAAAAATAACCCCTCTTATTCCTTAGGAAAAACCTACCCAAAAGCCTTGGCTGACATAAGAAGGCAAGAGAGTATTTCCTTTGCAGACTGCACAAACCGCAGTGGAACATAAAAGAAACTCATCTCTGACATATTCTCTGAAGCTCACCACCAGACCTAACATTAAGGTACCAGTAAGTGACCAACCTAATGATTTTGCACAGTTGCAGCGTAACATCTACAGGATGTTGACAATATTGCACTATTTATCTTTAGTCACAGTGCTGAGTTGTTCTTTAAGCTCAGAATAGAAAACATTACAGATACTGAACAAGGTTCGACTGAGGTTTTAAATGCCGTCACGCCACGACGAATTCCATGGTCTGTGGGATTGCTTTACAATCCAGCTCAGGGGGAGAACTAATCCCTGGTTGGGACTTCATAAATATCACAGTTAAAGAAAATTACTTTAAAATTCTGTACTAACATTAGGCAGCACTGGAATTAACCACAGTCCTAATATTAGACTATGTCCTGCAATCTCCAGACGAGCTGTGTTTTACATCAAAGGAATTCCCACCTAATATACAACAATGTGATTATAGGTCATATAGGCAAATCTGAACCTTCCACTCCAACCATATTCCTTCTCCCTGTGTCAATCCTCAGGTGAATCCCAATTCTGCTCCGTGCTGAAAACAACCAGCAGCAATGTCCTGAGGTGATAGCTGTCAATGGCCAAGCTCTCACCACACCAGTCACCACTGCTAATTAATAGCTCTCCTTTGGCCTGTTGATGTATTGAAGTTCAACAGTCATAGTTGGCTTGTTAACAGCTATGAAATCTCAAGATGGCAAGAGAAAATAATTCACTGCAAGGATGATGAATAAGTTTAAGTAAACTGTCCATTAGCATTTTTCCCCTCATTTTTCTCCTTTTTTGATAAAGCGGAACCTTTTATATATTAACACACCTTATCATATATATTTTACACACTTTAAATTATTATTTATTGCAGGTGTTTTATAGTAATTGTATTTCTGGACTTACACAGCAGTTTCACTTCACTACTACAAAATTAAGAGAAAAACATTACAATAACATAGTGCAAAACAAAAATCTGAAAATTCTGAAATTGTTGTAACTAATTTGGTTGGTAGGTTTTATGCCCTTGAAAAACCTGATCTGAAAATGTTTCAAGCCACTCCACCTATAAGAAAGGTATTGATGTGTATATTATGATGTTTAACACTGTAGTCTCACAATATGAGATCTTTATTAGACAAGTGATCTGATACCTATGACAACTGTGATCTGCTGAAGAACAGGAAAGCATAAGGACCCAGTTCAACTACCGAATAAGACTTTTTCCAGGGCTTCACTATGCTCTCTCCTAAACCGCTGGGATAATAGCACTAATAGTCACAACTCCACCAGGGATTAACAGCTCATTCCAAGCACACTTCCAAAGTACAGGCTTGTGTCCACCCTGGCAGCAACTTGCATTCAGGAACAAATACTCTTAGCTTTGGAAAGGTAGTCAAGTTGGACGTCAAATACTGCATTAATTATCTGATCACTGGGTAAATAAGGCAATTTTCATCTGCAGTCTTGCTGCTGTGGTCAGCAAAAAGCTTTCAATTATCTGACCTATTGCAAACAAGTAGGTAAGGTCTACTTGTTTTTCCTCAGAACCATGTTAGTTTTAATTAAAATTTATGCTATTGTTCCAAGAACTATGTACTCTGACACAGACTAGTACCTAACCTAGCAGGGGCAATTGAGGAAAAGGAGGGTGGGACGGGGACTAAGCGTTAACGCATTTTTGTATTACTAAGAATTACTTAGGCAGTTGTAAAGGATAGGGAAGTGAAAAAGAAGAAAGGGGGGGAGGGGACAGGAGAAAGAAGAATTGCGGGGGAGGGGCAGAAAACAATGAAAGCCCCCTCTCTACACAGAAATGCAACAATGAAAACAAACAGGGGTCATCAGAAGGGAAGTAAAATTATTATAAGCCATGGTAAAAGAGCTATATAAAAGGCAAATATACCAGCGTCAGATAATACAATGGCAATTAGCCAACAGTTTAAAGACAAAAGTCTCACATCAAAAGGAAGAGGATTTAAAAAACATACATTATCTTGCTTCCCAGCCCTCTAGCAACCAGGGCATTGACCCTGCAACAAGATCCTGGTGGCGGGATACAGTTCAGTGGGGCCATTTACATCTTACGGGTAAACAGAGTTGGAGACCGAGCTAAAAAATTATTAGTAAGAAAAAACATGTTATACACTGAGGCTAGTTTAGATCCATGAAGAATTCAGAGCAAATATGGTCAAGACAACTGTGTACCTCATGGAAGGAGACTGACAACACAGCTCTGCAACTGCATTTCGCATCCAATCCTATTTTCCATTTTAAAAATACCAGGCAGAAAAGGACAACCAAGACAAAAGCAAGCAGTCTGAAGGGGCACAGGAAAATTTTAACTTTGTCATTTTCTGGTTTTGACTGCCAACTCATAATGCTTAAATGCTCCCTCACTGTAAGGATATATTTTTTTGATGATGAGACTGATAACCATTATGAAAATTTATATCTCGAAAGCCTGAAGCAACACACTAGACTCCAAGATTAATTCATGCTTAGAAGTTGTTTAACAAAATGCAAAGTGGTCTTGAAAGCATTGTAACTAAATTTTTACTGGAATTCACCAAGATAAGCACTTTATTTTTAAATGTATAATCAAAGCACAAAAAGGAAAGATGAAAACATGCATAAAGCCAATCCTCATGGATCAACACCAATTCACATTAGGTTCTTCAGGAACATAAGACAACTGACAGTCTGCCCTGATTTTTGTATTTTACTCACTGGCTCAACATCAGATTGTACCTCACTGTCAAGGTTCTTGCAGATCATTAGCACTAAGAAATAATGGCCTTCAAAGTCTTTGTTTATTATTGTTTTATTCCAACTAAATATAACATTTGGCAAAAAGAGGGAGGACTCTCCCTCCTCCTTACAGCATTTTTCCTCCTTCCTGTCCCCTTCTCTCCCTCCAAAAACTTCAAGCCAGTCTCTGAAGTCAGTGGACCCATGAAATACATCAGAGCAAGTCCCTGTGCAAGGTGTCCCTTCTGAAGAAATTCATTTGCCCTGCCTGCTTAGCTGGAAAGGCAGCTTTTGTCCCTCGCTGCAGGTGCTGCATTGCTTCTTGGTTTTGTGAAGCCAAACTTCCCACTCCCTTTAAGCAATATTGCTGCCATTTACTGGCATACTCTGATAACCCGGGTGACTTGTCAAAGTGTATTCCAGCAGCCCCTAGCCTCAAACCCAAAGTGTTTATGCAAACATCTGTGGATCTACTTTCCATGAATGAAAGAGTTAATCCAAAAGACCTCTACTGATGCCCAACTGCAATTAGCATGAAGGTTGTTAACAGAAAAGTACAGATGTTGAATTCTAAATCTATTTGGAAGAAACCCACTTTAACACTCTGTGGAAGAATGGCAGAGAGGTTTAAAGGGGCTTTTCAGGTACCAGGCCCTGAGGTAATAAGATAATGGATTCTTTCCATTTCTAAAGGATGTAACTTACTTTAAAAAACCAAAACAAACCAAAGCAAAACAAAAAAAAAACTGTAAAGAAGGGAGGATATGTTCCTTATAAAAAGAGAGGGTTGCATATCTTATTTGCCTTCCTATGACACCGCTGACATCAACAGTGAAGGCATGACTACATGTTAGTGTTTTGGTGTGGTTTTTTTCTTCTCCATTAGTTTTATAAGATTGGCTAGGATTTACATGAAAGGTTGTTGATTACCTAAGGCAAATAGCACGATCAAATAGACTAAATTAAAAGCAACCAGCCTCAACAAGCAAGACACAGAAGGCGGATTCTATGAATGACATACTCTGCTCTACCTGCAGACTGTAAATCATCACAGGCTCACTTGACAGTGCCAGGCATAGGCAGAGCAGCATTAAAACACTGTGAGTCCAAACACTCGGGTTTTTTTCCGAACCATTAGACTGTTGGAAGTGGAGAGTGAGGATGTTTTTTTGCATGAATCCCCCAACCCCCATCCCCCTCTTTCATATTCAAACACTTGGGGCAAGGCAATTTGACACTGGTTGCTGTAACAAACCTGGTCAGGCAGGATTTCTCACACACCCTGCACAAAAGGCTAACCTCTCACAAAGTACTTATTGGAGATTTACGTCAAGGTTGAGTGAACTGCAGCCAGAGAACTGAGCTCAAAACACTGTGTGAAAGGCTCTGGTGCTAATCACTAAACCAGTGGGTTGGCTAGAGAGGAATTGGGGAGGGGGAAACAATAAACAAATAAAAAATACTCTTTGTAGTATATAATTTCCAATATTCAGCCACAATATTACTAGGGGGGAAAATGAATCACTTGGAATTGAAAATTTCCTCTAATTATTGTAATTCTGAAATAGCTTTACTAAAAGGAAAAGTCAGTTTCTATATTCACTTGCATTCCATATTTCCAATGATATATTAAGGATGACTAGGCGATGCTGTAACTCAAACACTGATCTTAGTTGTTGCTGCTGGAGACATCTTCCAGAGAGAATCAAGTGTTGGATTTATTTACCACTGTCAGAGGTGAACTCCATTAGATAAGCAATCAGAATAAAGTGACTCACAAGCACTGACAGACCTCATCCAGGCTATGACAGCAGGACCTTGTTACAACACTAACTCGTTCTGTCCATCCAGCATAGACAAGCCGTGCTGTTGTGTCTAAATGTAAATTAATGCATTAAGGGTTGACAGGACACGTTTCCTTGTGTTCACTGCATTTGAAAAACCATCTAACCTTTTCCATCACTGCATCTTTATGGTCTAGGTTAGATGTGTTTTTTACATTTAGAACGGTATATTACACAACTGGTTCAGCTAAAATGAATTCCAAAGGGAACTCAGATGTTCCCCAGACATGCTCTTTGGTCACCATTTATTCAGAAGTGAGTTTATATTCACCTACAAGTCCCTGTGTCATACCTAAATAGCGGAAGACATTTAGAAATTCCTTTAATAAAACAGGATAAGAAGAAATATTCTTTAAACCCTAAGTAGACTTCTCATCTTAAATGCTGCAAGATCCTACAGTAAAGCTGTACTAAGATTCCCACATTACAATTTTTGCAAGCTATACACAGGCCACTTTCCTCCTGAGAGGTCACAGCAGCCAGACCTCTGACCCAGCAGAGCCCTGTTGTTCCCCCTGCAGGTTTACGGTGGATGGGAAGGTAAATCTTATTTCCTCCACTGTGATACACTGTTGCACTAAATTTGACCTACTGTTTGTTTTGTAAATGTTTTAATTTACTGTAAAAAATGCCATTATTTCATAAAACAGTGAGTTTATTTGTTACACAGACCTCGTATATGAACTTAATTGATCCACTTGTTCAAATACCTTTATTCTCCCTAATCTATTCTCACACCACAATACAGAGGCAACAAGGAATGACATAGCAGTTTTCTAGTTTACTGCAAACTCCAGGATAGGAAGGTAACTACTAACTGAGAAAAGCATTAGTCATCAATGTTAAAAAAAAAAGCAAAAACCAAAACAGAGCAAAATAACATACATAAATTAATGTATTTTTTAAGAAATCAAAGTTACCTTTTTGTAACTGCTGCTATAAAGATGGAAATGTTAAGAAAGATTTTCTTCATATTGCTGCAATAATCCCAGCGGCCGAGCATTTACTGTTGCCCTGTAAAACTGGGGTGGAGAAATTCCCTGCTGCAATAAAAATGCCCATAAACCCATAAACAAGAGACACATCAGTTCCCTTAAAGAAAAAACAAAGATACCATTAGGACAGCCTTTCATCCTTAGTGTTTCTGAAGGGCTCAAGACACATTTTGCTGCCTAAATATAATCAGCAATACTTTAGTACACTGGACAAGTTTTAAAGTGATGTGACTTTTAGAAAAAAAGATTTTTTTGTCAAACAGTATTTGTTAATTGTGCTGGGAAACAGAAAAGTACAAATTGCAAGGCAAAGTATTACAAATTGTTCTGTAGTGAAGAGGTTAAACCAACTTTTAAAAAGCAGTCAATCATGCAATTCAACAACAAAATAATTTTGAAACATCCAAAGATTACCATCTCAGCATATCTGGAAAACTCGACATGATGGGGTCTTATTGGAGATGGTGATCATTTTTAATATGACTACATTCTTTTCAGTATTATGAGGGGTTTGCTCCTTTACTTCCTTGTGTTTCTTTTAGTTTTAAAGACTTCTAAGGAATCAAGCCTTAACACCTCTACTTTCCACGTACAGCTCTGCATGCAGAGCTGGCACAGCACCTATCACAATATCCTTGACAGCTTTCCTTTGTAAAAACTCTGCCTGTTTGCTAATGCCTGGTGCAGGATGAAGACAAGACTCTTCTTTTTTAAGCACCTCAAAATACAGGTGGTTTTGTTTGTTTGATCTTTGAATGACTGGTGCTTCCTGGCTGGATAAGCTTAAGAGATCTTTGAATAGAAAGCCATGTAGAAAGGTGTTATGCACTTGCAACAAAGGATTTTGAAAAGAGTCTGTAATGGACATTATGGGCTCATTTTTCTTGGATCATCTGGAAAAATTGGCTCACTTAAAAATACTTCTTTGTATTAGCATATCTGAGTATGAAATGATCTAGAGCAACCTGCACTTGCATATTTGAATTTACTCACCTGCTTTTTGCCTGTAGAATTCTTTACACTAGAATTCCCCAAAATGGGAGTCATTAATACCATCCAACTTCAGTCATCTAATTTACAGGCCTCAATTAAGAAAGTAATCTGCCCAGGCTTCCTAAATTGTCAATCAAGACAAAGAGAAATTATTTGAGAAGGAAGATGTGCTTCTGTTTCAGTTTGCAGTCCGGAGGTACGTCTCTTTATTCCTTGTGGAAGAAGCCTAAGAAAACTATCCATGAGCAATTAATAAGACTCCACAAACCTGGTTTCAAAATTCAAAATTATAGCATATACCACGCACATTGTCTTTATTGTAAAACTTTGGACAAAGTTTCTTGGGCCACTTTTCCTACCTAATTCTTTGACTTCTCAAAGACATGCTTTCTCCAGATCCCTTATTCCCTTATCTGTCCTGGCTCTTACAGGCTGAGTCTTCCTCACTTTTCAGGAATTAGCCCAAACAAGAGGATACACTCCTTATACACACACCTCATGTACTGAAGGAATTATCCCCAGTCTTATCCAAGGAAGCTCACTAGCTTTTCTTTTACATCATACTCCCTTTTTCTACTTCACAGATGCCCTTTCAGTCCCTCTGATTTTAGTTTTATCTGACAAAGCTATCAGTCTAGCATGTCTTTAAATATCCTTAAGAGAGAATGACTCTCTTTGCTCTACACAAGGACTGGCTAGTACTGAAAATACAGTCTTCATCTTCAACAGCCTTAACACTATTCCCCGCTTAAAGAAATGTCACTCTAGAAATTTAGACACATATATAAAACAAGAAAAATAAACCTATAAATAAATAAAAAATTATTCCATGAAATAATGTTTTCAGTTTTAGCTGAACCTCTCCCTTGCCTTCTTGTTTAAAAACATATTAATATTTCCCATTAACTGGCAAATTACATTATGGAGACAGAAGAGTCATTAACTGCAGATATGCCAAAGTTTTGCTTTCTACCTCCAGTGATAAGGCTGCCACTCGGACAAAGCAGAAGCAGGCACTCCTTTTATTTTTATCACTTCCTGTAATTGCTGTGTGGTGGTGTATATGTCTAAGCTTCCTTCATACTGCCTGGAGATGAAGCCACTACAATGAATGGCCAACAAATATAGAGTTGTCTGACTATATATTTTTTTTGGATTTGGTAACTCACTTCTTATACTTCTCAACTGCCATTGTCTAAATTTGCATCGGCTCCAAGAATCCTAGACAGATAACTCAGTCACAGACACTTCCATCACAATTAAAAGAGACAAGTCCCGCCCAGAAAGTCCATGGGACGGGGTAACTTCAGGAAGGTTGTTTTTCCCTAAGATCTACGGATCTAGAGCAGGAGTTGCAGTTAATGCCAAAAGTCTCATTTATTTCACTGAAATCAGGTCCACGTCAAATGGGGTAATAAAATAACATGGGGCAACAGGCCAAGAGAAAAACCACTGCTTTTTGACCTGGAGACTCTGTAATGGCACCTGCATGACACATGGGAAAAAAGAGAGGACTTTTCTGTAATATTTAAATGTAAGAGTGATTGAAAATGACATTCAAAGCTAATGCCTTGTTTTGGTTTCAGGACTACAAACTTATTCTGCCTTTTTATTTAGTTAAAATGTTCTATGCCTGAAATCAAGTTTCTGGATTTGGGAACACTGCAGCAGATTTCATGTTCTGAACTTGTACATCATCTTTTTAAACTCATATTCCAGCTTAAATTTCAATGCATGTCAAACACAAGATGTTAGGCACACTTAATGCAGTTCTCTGCATGCACACAACCCCGTTCTGGCTTTCACCTTCTAACAGGGAACCTGCCATCTGCAGTGAAAGCTCTGTCTTCTAAATGCAATTTATAGTTCCCAGGCTATATTCAGACAGCTTCCTTAGAGAACTCCATCTGTTTTGAAGCTCTGATATGCTTTTTTTTTCCTGCTGCTATCATTATATTCTTTTTCCCAGAAACTTCATAAACTCTCTTAATGTGTCCTTTCTATCCCTTTTGTAGTCATTTTGTAGTCATGATGCCACATAGCCCTTCAAGGTATCAAATGATGGTGATGTTGGTTAAAAATAGTCAAAAATCACACAGAAAAAAAATAAAAAGGTCATTCATTTTTCTTGCTATGTACAACAAAGCCAAAACAAATGTTGGTCTGAAACAATCTAATTTAGTATTTCAACAAGAAGGGGACAACTTTTTTTCCTTTTTTTTTTGTACAGCTTTGCACTGGCACAATGTCAGCATATTTTAGGCACTTTTGCTCTCAGTTATTAATGAAGGGTAACTTGAATCTTTCAACAGTTTTTCCTAGAAAAGGATGAGGCAGGTTGACATTCTGCACATACTAACAAGAAAGTGACACAGCTATGCTGGGTATGGTAGAGTCCTCCAGAAAATCCTAGTAGAGGGAAAAAGGCATATATATTGACTTTCCCTTTGGAAAAGAAACCAAGAGCAGCTGAAGTACTTTTGACAACAGCAAGTTAATGAATACAGTTTCATTCCAAAAAATCCTAAGGAAAATCCATACTCTTTTATGATTCTGTCCTGATTACAGGCACTATCAGTACTTTAAAGACTCAGTTGGTCTCCAGGTGGAATCTTCTTGATTTAGCAGGAAAACAGAGCAGTACAAGTACAAGTACAATTCAGTAAAGGCACTGGTAGTCACATCCAAAAAAAGGGACACATGTAATTTCCATTGAGATACTTCAATAACTAATGTGAAGTGGACTTAAGTGCTAAAGGTCACTTGAATCCATTGATAGCAATCTATATTCTGCAAATATGTCAGACAAGCAATAAGGTTTCCCTGTAAGATTGCATGTAAAAATGGCTTTTACATCTACAGAAGGATCCCAGCAACTCCACCTGAGACCTATCACTTCTTCACCCTTTAAGAACTGCAATAATAAATAGCATTTTCTCTCCAGGATTCACTGAAGCAATGCTGAACAGGATCATCAACAGGATAAGGCTATAGTGGAGAAAGCACAAAACCTCTCAAATTTCCTTCCCATTGTTGTTATGCTTCCACTAGCTGCATCAGCCTCTTAACTCTTCAGCCTCTTAACTGAACTATGTAAGTTCACACACATAAATATGGCACATGCTATATATATATAGTCAAGATTTTTTTAATATAACATGGACATATTCTAGCATTATATAGAGCTGGGAATACCACACTGTCATGCCTTTGGACAGCACACAGAGAAACCTCAAGACTAAGAGGAACTGGTCAGGCTGACGTTTCACAAAGGGCAAATACAACTGTTAATTTTTTCTTTCTCCATCTAGAGAGATATTATAAATATATTCAGGAAGGCACAGACTAATCTCTTACATACACCCTCTATTCAATCCATCCCCTTTCTCCTTTGACACTGACTATAGACTTCTTAGTCATTTCAGTAAGTTTACATTTTTTCTCAGTTATTTCTAACAAACCACACTTACATGGCAGGGAGATGAAAGGTTGAGCAAGATTCTCAGGGCTCATGAGTAAAGTTCCTAACAAGGCACAGCTGATCTACAGACAGACAGACAAAGATATCAACCATGTGTTGAAAATAAACAGTTGCAGTGAATTCTCTTGCGCCAGGAAGGGGGGAACAGCACGCCGGCAATATCTGAGCAGCGAGAACAGTGCTGCCACTTCTCTGGACCTGCGTTAGTCCGGTGGCGGGAGTATGTTGTTTATACAGTCACGGTTCTCATGTCTATCTGCTGTTCTCACCATCTTGACCTGACATGAATGGTTTTGAAACCATTTGTTCTTGTCAGAAGTGTGATAATATCACAGTATGGCAAATTAGTCTGCAAAAGAACAGCTCCAAGAGACAAGAGATACATGTATACCAGACATACAAAACCTCAGCTATTTTTTATGAACTTTTCTGCTTCTGAACTACCTGATATTCAACATTCCCAAAAAAATTTGATAATGTTCATAAATCTCAATGTTCTTTAGAATCCACTATATAATAAAAATATGCATCTACAGAAGAACCAAAGAAATATGCATTTGTCCCAGATCACAAGGAGAGGAGAGGTTCAGAGAGGTTCGGAGGGGAGGGGAGGTCTTGGCTCCTCCTACCCCATGGATCATCCCCTCATCTCCTGCCTAGGCAGTCTACCAAGTTCCATCATGGACAAATATTAACCTGTGAAGAGCTACTTAATACCCTCAGGTGAATATGCCCATCAACAGCAAGTTTACCAGTCCCTGGTAGGCAACACCAGACTAAACATCCAATATGCTCCTGATCACTGTGAAGAAGTATTTTCTTAGCAGTAATTTGATTCTCTTGCTGCAGCCAATATACTGTAAATGCCTGTGTTTTATAAATTGCGTCATATGTTTCAAAGCATTTTATGAAATCCTATTTAAAAAAAAAAAAAACAACTTTGAAAGGACAAAAATATTTGGATATATACATCCCAATGTATGTCGTAAATATTAAAATTTACAAGCAGGAAAATATTTTCAATGAAACAGAACCAGAATAAAAGCCAATGGGTCCAGATGCAAAGTAGATCTAGAATAAGTGCACTGGAACATGGCATAGAAACACAGTACAAGGACAGACTGCACATACTAGATGCACCTTAAGCCATAAAAAACAGCAGGGAAGCATAAGGCACACCATACAGTAATAGTACTACTAGAGGTTGTACTTGTGGTTTAAGGCCTTCCATAAGCCATCACTGGAGCATTTGCCTAAGCTCTTACTTCCAATACTCTGTGAATTTTCCTCTTTTGCAGACTTGTTGCTGTCACAGCTACCACTTCCTATGTGCACATGTGCAACGAATGTCCATTGGTTAAGATGTTCCTACTGTTGTGATAACTTTCTGCAAGCGTAAATTCCAAATGTAAAATGGTAATTAACTCTCGGTCATGGAAAACTTGTTATTTATATAATTGTTTGGTTTTTTTTCAAATGAACCCGTACATAACCACACCAAGAAAATAAGGCACCAAGTTTTCTTCACTAGGTTTCTGCACTGTTCATAGATTTTGCAGGTTATTATAAAGAACATAAATTTTCAGAAAAACAAAGATATTTACAAAAGAGAAAACAGCATATTGGACAAGTAGTGATTTTCCATATTACTTTCACTTCAAGTACATATAGAAATTCTTTGGTACATTCTTTACATCCCATATTTCTGGCAATTAATAATCCAACTGCAGCAGAAAAAAAACAGGCTTATCTTACCAAAGAAAACTGACAGCTGAGTATCATTTTTTATGAAGACATAACTTATGTTTAAGAACATAGCTTGTGAATGTTTTAGCACTGTCTGTTCAAAATGTATTAAAGAAATCAATGAAAGATAAAATACTTGTAAATATGAAAGTTACAGAGAACTAGGGCTGAAACAAGTATTTCTTATTATTTAACTAGTAAATGTTCCAGGTATTGAAGCACTGATTGAGATCATATTTTATTACACATGAAAGCAGTGTGCCTACTGAGAAGTTATTTTGTTTTGTACTTGCTAAGTCACTTTTAAACAGAGAAATTCTAAATGCCTCATGAATATGGATAAACTTACAGGAAGCATTAACTAAAAGAACAAACACTTAAACTTTCATTATGGACTGAGTACTATTATTATTATTCCCAGAGACAACCAGGGCCTATGCAAAATAGCTATCATCAGTACAGCTAAGCCTTGGCAAAAATTTGGGGGACAAACTCTGGACCTGTAGAAACTATCAGGGATGGTGAGAAAAGACTCTGACAGAGAAGAATCCAAAAAGCTCAAGAGTCCATTTTCCCTGCGCAGAAAAGTTTTCATTGATTAGTTTGTTTGGTTTTATGTTGGGAATTGAATTGTTTTTCCTAGACTTTATCCTGTCTTTCAGGAGGAAAGGGGAAATTTTGACTAAAAAGGAAATAAGGAAATATAATTTTACTTAACTCTTGTTAGTAACATTATTTTTTTTCCTTTCTGAGCAGAAGAATATGCTTGTTCCTGTTTCAGACAATATGGTTATCAATTTCCTTTTAAGATTTAAAGCGGGTTATTTTCTAGAAACATTATTTATAGGCTCAAATGATTATGGATATTTTGTAAACAGAAAAAATCATTATGAGATTCAAAGCAGATTCAGGTCAATGCAACGTAACACTTTACATAACAATCAATAAAAATGTCAATACAAACAACTACTAAAAGCACCATATGACATTCCAATGGTGGGGGGAGAGGAAGGGAATTCTTCATTTTCTACTTAGACGCCTTGCTTCCTTTATCAGCAGATGGCAAGCAAATTACTAGTTCAATCCATATGTCTGTATCTGATAGACAGTGTTTTACAAGTCTGAAATTAGTTTGAAACATTTTGAAGTTGGCCAGACTACAGAGGAAAACAGGATAACTTTGTCTATTAATGAAAAGTTGGTTTTGTCATAACAAATACTTTCACAAGCTACTACCCATCCAGACTCATTCACTCTCTAATGGAATTGTACCCAAAGACATAATCTGTGTTTAACAGACTAACAATTTGTAGTTTCACCCATTCTGCTCTTCTGCTGTGCTCCAACATGTCTCCTTCCACTAGCTGAGGTTTACTTAGTGCTGCTGATGAAAGCAAGCGAGGTCATGAGAATATTTTTGGTAGGAAGGGTATCAGATCGCGAGGGCCATTTACGTGCACGCTGGTAGGCATTCCAGAGGGAACCTGTCGGAGCAGAGCCCATGTAGACCAGCACCCTGGCTCCAACCACGGCAAAGTGCAGATGCCGAGGAGAAGATTTAGACAATTTTTCTTAATCTCTCCCCATCACAAAGCCTCCACTTGCAATGCAGACGATGAATATTTTAGGAAAGGCAGATCAGAAAGCCTAGACAGTTTTTATAACAAAATGAATGGTTTAGTAATTTTTCTTTCAAAAGAAAGCTCCAAATTAGGAGAATTTTAATTACTTTTACTGCAGTAAAACGTGAGTTCCACAAAAGATTGAGGGGGAGAGAGCCAAACCAAGCTAAAGAAGACAAGAAAAGGGAGGCTACAGTAAAGTTTCTTTACAACCTGGCCAAGCAAAGAGAAAAGCAGATCTATACTGATAAAAACAGCTGACAGCAGGGGTCCAGAGGCATTCACAGCCAGGCGGAACACCAGGCACATCCAGCAGCTCTCCAGGCATCGGGAGCCCTTCACTGTGGACTGCTGGATGGAGTTCCTGTTCACTTCCCAATGCTTACAAAATTTAATTTCTTTGCCAAGAACCTACAGAATCAGCACAGACAGAATATTTCTCAACTCAGTGTTTTTAAAAATGTTCTTTCCTTACAACAGTGATGTACCTGGGGAACTAGTGCCCAAAACGGCTTATCCTTCACTTCTTAAGGAGGGTATCACTACGACAGCCCTCAAATACCTTTAGCAATGATTACGGTTGCTCTCCAGACTGTCAATTCACTCACTGAAATTATGTATTTCAGAAGAAGTTCAGTCCAGAGGTCTACACCAGTGCCAGCTCGAGATACTGAAGTCAAATGCAACACCTCTCCTGAGATACACACATTTGGTCATGAGGTTTGATTAAAACATGAGGAGTCACTTAGCAGAACATTATACCAAGAAACTGAGGGTCCAAATTTACCAGACATTAACTATACTCTTAATTTTTTTAAGTCCCTACATCACATATGCTCTGACAGTTGTTATGGGTAACCACCATAAGTATCTCTTCTCCTCAACTGTTTAACTGGTTATTAGAAGGCAAATCATCTCAATTAAGAGATGATTAATATTACAGTCTTAAAAGCATGGAAGATGTATTTAAAAATCCACTCAGATTTAAAACTTCTGCTAAGCAGGACATAATTTTCCATAATGGAAAAATCAGTAAAGTTGTAAAAGTTCATGCTCTTTGCTTTAAAAGTTATTAATACTTGCCTTACAATCCATTTGGTTAAATAACTAAAGGAGTTTTGTGTTCACTGGAAAACCTTTTCTCATTCTTAATTTCAATATCTTTTTTTTTAATTTCGTTCTAATTTTTAACCTAATTTAAAATTAGTAAACATACACATGTATGCACACAAACATATGTAGGTGCCAAGATGTTTACAAGCTTTGAAGCCTACAAGATTTTAATCACGTTTTCCATTAACTCTCCCCACCCCTCAAACAACTGCATGAAGTAGGGTTTATGAGAATTTTAAACAAAAGGAAATATTTAAGTTTCTAGAACACCTCAGTTAAATATAACTGAGTTTCAATAATATGCTAAAAGGAACTGTGCTGTCAATTGAGAACTTTATAGATGATTTGTCTTTTTTATCAGCTGGAGGGAGGAATGCCAAAATTATCACCATAGCTGAGTCCATTAACTGATTTGTGAAGAAAACACTTTTCTGAAAAAACATGCTGACTAAGCTTATTCTGCACAATACAAACTTTTAAACAGGTCTAGGATACATTCACTTTGGGTTGAGAGAGGAGCTTCCATGAAACACCAAAAAAATATGAAGTACAACTCAGTATTTTCTAACTCAAAAGTATAAATCCATGAACATTAAAGCAGTTACTATCAGAAAAAATCCTCATAAATATGTAAAGATATTATTCTCCATATGTCTTATAAAGGGGATAATAGCTGTATATTAAGTTTTGCTTTGCTTTGAAAGCTCTCACCTTGTGGTGTTTGCCTTACAGCCTTTTAGTCATGTACAGACTGGAGTAGGGAGAGCTTTGAAGTGCCCAACTTCCAATGAAGTTTCTAATATTTTTTAATAAGTCTTAAGAGGTCTGTGTGTGATTTACTGTAATTTCAGAACAAGCTCAGAAATTTACCCTAACACAAGGAGTTCCTTCAGGAAAGAATAGGAGAATCCTTTGAGCACACTATCACTGTTGGAGCATGGAGGGAGAGAGGCATGAAAATACTCTGGCAACATGATCAAGTCAAATTCAAAATACTGTGTATATAAATAATGTTATTCAGAACTTTAAGGGTAACAAGACAGAGTTTTGTATAGATGAGATTAATTTTTTTTCAACCAGCAAATATAGTTTTGGTGATTCACAGCCAATTTTTATAATTGCAATGAAGCAGCTGTGATCAAACTCTATTTGTAGCATCATAATAAATTTGCCCCCCACCTACTAAAATTAGTTCTAAGCATCCAAAATCCCCATTTGAACATCTGAGTGAACAAAACAGGCATTGCTCCATGCCAAAAACTGGAGGAAATAGACCTAAAATATGCCATTTTCTCAACCAGAAATTGTAGGCTCCCAGAATAACATGTGAATTAAAACTCATTTCAAGCTTGTTTGCATTGCTCCTCATTCCCATTCATAGCAAATTTCTTGACAAATGCTCTGATTATTTCTCTTTTTTCCTCACTTTTTTTAATTTAAAGACAATTTTCAAATCACAGACAGTCTTGCAAGGAGAAACAGCCAATAGTACAATCCATCTAAAAATGGAGAGGGTGGAATTCTACTCTCAGCAAGTGCTGGAGGCAACTTACATGATTAAAGACTGCACTGCAAGCCATCGTTAAAAGATGTCTTTCCATAAGTGAAAATGTGCAGTTTGCTACCATGCACATCAGAGGCACATCAACCAAAATGAGGTCGAAGTAAACGAAGAAATGCAAATGCCTTACTCCTCTTCCCCTTCTCCCCCCCAGGCTGAAGGAAAGAATAGAAATTTTAACAAAATTAAAATTATAATCTGTTTCTTCACTTTTTCTCTTCCATCGGTATTCTTGCGAAAGTTTACATCATCACACCCAGAGAAGTTAACCAGGAATATTGATTCAGGGTGCCTATGGATCAGGCTCTTCTTGCTTTGACTACGATAGCACTGTTGCACAATACAGAGTTTAACATGTCTCTCTTCACTCTTGTCTTTTGAGATGGGAAATTGCCCTTATTCTCATTTTACTGATAGAATCAGGAGACTAAAGCCTAGAGAGACAAGAAATCACAGGGAATTAAGCATCTGACTAGGACAAACATGATTCACCAAACTGAGATTTGAAAATCTCAGGCAGCACAGGGATACACAAACTCAGCAAAGATTTCTAAGGCTGTTCTCAAGCTGCCTGTAAAGTGCTGCACAGTCTGGGCTGCCAATACCACATTTGTTTCAGAAACCTAATACTGTGCACAGCGCAAAAAAGGAAAACATCCCTGTTCCTCTTCTCATCTTTATGTTAAAAAATACATCCTATCTGAACTCTAAGTAACGTAGCATGCAACATGGAATATATATACTTATAGATTTATATTACATATATTATTATATCACTACAAAAAAGACTGTAAGATTTTCTAAAATATATATAATGCTACTAAAAAAATGCCTAGAGAAATGTCAGCAAGAATCACTTAGCCACTATAAAGCTCCATTTTACAAACAGAACTTGGTGGAAGAAGTAAATTAATTATATTAAGCAGGAAATTGTTCACTAAATCAATTGGACTCATTAGAGACCCTAAAATTAAGACTACTTCGAAGTTAACCACATGCATATTTTGAGGAGTGCCAAGGTAACAAAAGACATTCTAGAAAATCTTTTGCATATCTCACACATACACACACACACACACATGTATTTCTTTTTCAGCACACATCTGTTCATCTAATAGCTATTTTCTGTAATTGTCATTTTTATCTAGCTGTATTAACAGCGCTAGATACCTCCATGAAAAAAAAACACAGAACGTGTGTGTGCACTGTTTATTCATAAATCTCTTTAAATCTTTACCATTTTGAATTTGTTACAATGTGGATAGCATCTGGATTCCTTCAAATCAATTATAATTACAATGCTCCCTTTTAGTTCAATAAATGAAACATTTATTTGCTGTCTATCATAATATCCCTCCTTTAAAAGAATATATTTTTGTCTTTTAATTACTAGATACATGTAAAGAGTCATCTGAAATTCAGCACAAAAAGCAACTCTGCACTTCCAGATGCAAGAGGTATCTTCACATAGATTTTCACTGTTCAGCACCATAGTACTTCAGGCAAAAATAGAATTATGTACAATCCTTGCCTGCATTCATCTATGAAATTTAATTTTCCATTGAAAATCTACACGTTAGCAGCAAGTTCTGCCCTCGAACATGAATGTGTGCTTCTTATTAGATCGAGTTTGGCAAAGATTATCCTTAGTTTCTAAATACAAATGAAGCTTCCATTTCACTTCAGGTATACAATCTATTGCTAAGAACTACTGGCAGTACAGAACAATATTAGGGATGTTTAATGGTTATAGTCGCACTTTATGTTTCAAAACTTTGGTAAAGCTCAACTAATTCTTTAATTTAGTCATCGTGGAAGAAGCTGCATTTACTTACTTCCCATTTTAAACAAGGCTTCCCATTGACAGTTCTCCAAACTGTTTAGACTGGAGGGAGCTGCTGCTGCACTGTTTGCCTTTGCAGTGCCCACAGCTGTGCCCCACACCCAGCTGCTTTAACCAACCTGCAGCCACTGTCAGCACAATGAAGAATTAAAAAATATAAAAAAAAAAATCAGGAATGTATCTGAAGACGGTAAAAAAAGTAGCTGCTTACCAGATTGGTCACGCCTACAAAAATGACATTGCCTCGTTCCATGTGCCCAGTTCAGCATGAGGGGGTTCGAACACAGGCTGCAGGACCGGGTTGTTGTTCAGGGACAGCAGAGGCGGCTCAGCAGTGCAGGGAGGCTAAGCCGGGAGGGAGAGCTCTGAGACTCAGCCCAGGGCAACAGAGGCTCTGGCTTGACCTGCCACACATCGAGGTCTCCTGTTCAGGCCAGGAGACAGTGCTGGGGGCCCCTTTTGTGCCCAGACCCCCACCCAGCCCAGAGTAGTGGGAGCTGCTAAGGAGAACTGTACCCAGGAACCGAGGATACTCTTACCCTCCTGCCGTGTTTGATACTGCCATTCCCCATGGCAGTGATGGCAAAGAGCAGCTGCCTCACTCACCAGGTGGTGTTCACCCAGCAAACCAAGCCCAGGTGCAGGCATGTGGCATCCAGGTGAAAACAATGCACAAACCCTTCTCTCTCTTACCGATGCTGGGACACCAAATACCAATCGCAGAGAGCAAAAGAGAAGTTCTCCTACCTAAACTAGGAAGGGTAATATAAAATGGAGCTAATTGAATGTGACACTGACTGTCAATCTGTTTTGGCCACTCGGTTCAATACAAGAAAGCACTCTTTTGTTCTCATCTGCATTACAACCTCTCCTATCCAAACGCAGCAGCTTTTTTTAAATCAAGAATTATCTCAGTTCTCCCTGCCTGAATCATTGTTATTGATCATAGCAACTTCAATAAACGCTGTTGCTTACGCAACGGCCTGGAGGCCCATACCCATCTCCCCATCCCTTTGTTCCACATACTGATTCACCTTTTCATCAAGGATTTTGACGTAGCTGCTGCCCTTTCACATTATTACTGAGCCCCACCCAAATAATGATTTTATCACTTAATTCTCTTCTAAACCACATTTCGTAAAAGGGAGGGAAAAAAAAAGAAAGAAAAGAAAAAAAAACCCTGTGCCCTGCTGGGTGGGTAAACATGGATGAGGTGGGGTTGTCTCACCACATGACAGACACACCCCCCACAAAAACCAGAAACATGCCTTTCATTGGGCAGGTTAACATTTTTCTAAAAGTTACTTTCTAGTCCTATCTGATCACTCTGTCAGGATGAGTAATGCAAAACATTCAATTTCATATGGGTTTGGTTCCAGTAGTTACTAAAAGCAGCCAAGTACATGTTTGTTTCTAAACTACTTGAAAACCTTCAGAAAGTTACTTTAGCTTCGTTCCTGAGCCCTGCACCAGCGCAGGGATTTTACCCGTCTTGGTTTTGCACTGTAAACATGAAGCTTCAAAATCATTTCTCTTCAAGTTCTAACTTTATTTTCTCATTTTCCTTGTTGGAGGATTCTTGTAATTTTCCAGGATGTAGTTATATTTAAAAAAGTAGCCCACTACCTCCCCAGGCAGAGACTTGTGGAAACAGGTGCTTCTAAAAAAAATGAGAGACTTTGGCAGCTCTCTGACCTGCCAGCGCTCTGTGCATTAGTAAGACACAGTGCCTGCTGAGTTCCCCTCAGCTAATTAGAGAACCCGTATGGCAGTGAATGGCCTTGACTATAAATACTTCCTGAAAGATCTCTAACAGAGTCAGAGGAAATGGGAAAAAAATGAGATGCAGCTACAGGGAAACTATTTCAGATGTTTCTTGTTTAAAGGGCTGTTTTTTCTTTCTTGAAGTGGCCTAGGGATGAGATGTAGCATCTAAGACCTCTACAAAATTAATAGTAAGAACTGTGATACAATTATATGCATTAAATTTATTTCTGTAGATATATCATTAAGATTCTGCTATCTAAAGGTGGTTGGAAGTGGGACATAATGCCAAAGCGCATCAAAACTTCCATGTGTCACCCTGTAGTGACCACCGAAAAATCACATTTAAACCAAGATCCCACTCTGTGTGCTTGAACCTTGTCATGTTGCTCATCATGCTCCTGCTAAAGGCAGCAGCGGCAATACTTCTACCAGCATCAGAGAGGCAGGTTTTACTCAAAAGTATGTTATCCTTCTGGCCAAGAACCGAATGTTTAGAGAAGTCTTTTGGAAATCACAAAGGCCAGCTCAGCATTCCCACTGCTTTGCATCTATCTGGAATCCAACTCTGTGGATAACAAGAGTCAGTGCTTTATAATAGGAGAAATAATGTTTTGCCACTAGGGATTGTGTCTGATATTTACTACACTGGTATTAAATCAATTATATGTAAATTTAATGCTTTCATACCAATTTCTTATTTTAAAATTAGCGCTGTCAATCACCCTCATAGGAGAATGCAAAACACGGAAAGGGGAAATAACTTTTCCTGATTTCCTGTCTCCCCCAAATTTAAAGCCATCTAACCAGCTTTAGACAGAACACTATAAGAAATATCAGAAGTGCAAATATCACAGTCAAAAAGAAAATAACTCTTCTTAAAGTAAATGGAAACTTTCTTGAAATGCCGTGATTTCCTGTAGTGTGTAAACAGTCTGATCATTATGGTGAAAATAATCTCAGTTTAATAGAAGAGCGAATTTTATCCTTTGCCCCATATAAAAAGCTCACAGCAAAGGTTAACATAACCTCAGTTAAATATTTAATGTTACAGCCTGCAGTATACCTTGATAAAAATCAACACTACCTTTGCAATAACGTGACAATCTCTCTCTCTTTGATGGTACACAAATCCCTCCATTACACGAATTATAGTTAATACACAGGAGTCTCCTTTTTGTCTGCAGGTCCATGTGGCACCACAGGACACGCTGATCTGTGTTATTCTGCATGTGTGTTGGCTAAAGTACGATGTGCATACCAACACCTTTAGGTGGGCTAACTAGCTCTGTGTGTAGGTCTGAAGGCTCAGGCTACAATTTCTCATTTTTGCACAAAACTTTGTTCTGCAGTGTCGACACATACAAAAAAAAAAAAAAGGACACTTCATTTAAAATCAGTTTAGCAAAAAGTTCCCGCTGTCCAAGATCTGCACTGTCAAAGCATTAAACAATCTGCCTGGCCTGGAGTCTGCTGGCTGCCAATGTGCTACCCAAAAAAAGGAACATTTTTGCATCTCAATAGACCTTCCAGTATCAACAAATCTTTAAACTATAAAATCAGCTACTCTAAGGAAGAGCAGAAATAATGTCTACATTGTACCACGCTGAGGTACATTTTTGGTAATTCCCATTTGCAAAACATACCAATTCAATGTAAGTACAGCTGCTGGAAATATTTTAATAAGAAAAATAAATTAAAGCTACTCACAGAAGTGTATCAAGCCCCTGAGAAAGATTCTGTTACACACACACAGCTCAGAAGCACTCCCGGGAAAAAAGGTGCATCCACTGCACATGTGTCTTTGCACACGTGCAGAGTTTGAGCTCTCACCACTGCACCATCCCCAGCTCCCGAAAGGTCACGAAAGATTCAGGCTTTTAGAAATCTTACCCTAATGACTCCCACAAATAATCTACTGTAACACAGAGTCTGGGGAGGGGACCATGGCCATCATGCATGGAAAGAATGTAAGAAACAGCAAAAAAATGGCTGAAAGCCACTCCAAGTAATTTCCAAAAATTTAAAATTATCCTGTAAGCATTAGGGATTTCTGTGGGCCAAGGTATATTTTCATCCCTTCCCCAGCTGATTTTTATTGTCTCTGATATTTTATCAAAATGCTAATCACTTCTAAACTTGCAATATCAACCTCTATCTATATGAAAAAATGTGAAAAAACCTGATCTCGGCTTTGCCTTCTCCCAGTCATTGGAAAACTAAAAAATGAAAAGCACACAGTGTTGCTGCTACTGTCAAATCATTATAAATCATTTATAATAAGTAGAACCACTTTACAAATACTGAATAGCCAGTACAACCAAAGGGATGTGTTAGGGACTTTTTTTTCAGTCCATTTCTCACAGTGTTTATTCACTGAGTAATCCCAAATTTTTGGCTTCCTCTGTGTCAGTCTTTGGGGGGAAAAAAATTAAGGTGTCCACAGTGATTTTATTATAGGTTTTGTTTCCTAGTCACCAGTCGTCCTGGGATACAGTGTTTTGCATGAGCATTCATTATGTGATACCAGAAGGATGTATTGATTTAACATTTTGCTTTCAGATAGTACCAAGTCCTACTAGCTATTTCACATTACAAAAATAAATGTATCCAGAAGTGGATAATAATGAGAGACTTACTTAACAGTATTGTGTATTTTTTTTATTTCAGAGAATTATAAAAATTTGCTTTTTTCAATAATGGACAGTAAGTTCTTTTCTGAATAATTTCTAATTCTGTCTGGGCCAAGTGAGCTCCCAGACATGCCTATCTGTATGTAAGGTAATATTTGACACTAAGCTCCCAATGGTTGAGCTGACCATCACTTTGTCTTCTTATTTTCTGGCTCCAGTACTGCATCCCATAACTGTCTACAGAAAACTAAATCAAGAGCAAAATAAAGGAGTTGGGTTTCTATGATCTTTTCCACAAACTGAGAGGAAGAGGGAACTAATATCACTTACAGAATCACACTCCCATACCTCCTATCCTTCAGATCACCCCTTACCTTAAAGAAGTTTCAGTTCTCATTATTTTTTCCTCTATCCATCAATCATGATGAAATATGTAAGATTAGGAACTCTGTTCAGCAGATGAAAACAGTTAACCTCCTTCCTTTTTTTTTTTAATATTTCAAACTGACAAAAGCAACTTGCCCAATTTTCAAAGAAGAAAAGTGAAAATTAAAATACTGTAACTAAGGAAAAGACCCAGAAATCTCTAGCACAACAGAGTTCAAAGAGCAAGGCAGTTAATGGTGTACCCAAAAGTAATTCCTATTTTAAGGGTGTTGATATGGTTTTATCAGTCAGTATAGACATAATATGCTAATAAATCATTAAAAGACATAAAAGTTGGATTGTACAAATTTTAAAATGCGATGAACTAATTTATATGGATTGTTATTACAGAAGAATAAGACTTTTTTTCAGAAAAACATGGAAATTATAGGTTCTTCATATTTCTGAGAACCCATCAAAATATTTCCAGTTAGATAAAAATACTAATTTGAAAAAAAATTATATATGTATGTAAAAATATATATATGTGTATGTGTATATATATATATACATTAGTGCTTCTTTATAAAGACTTCTAAAAAGTGTCTGAAATTTTTTTTCAAAGGGCATAAGAAGCAGTTTCCCATTATATATTCAGCGGTGGTTAAAACAGATAATATAATGGCCTTATTTTACTGCTTACTAAGATTTTAGGCTCCAGCTACCAACCAAATTTAGACCTTTATAGAACTGATTCTGCAAATTTGCAGATTTTTGTTTAGTTGGGTTTTTTTCATTCTTTAGTAGTCAAAAAAATAAAGGAAAATTATTTGTATTCTGATAAGCCACAATTTAAGTGGCTTCTCTGGTCAATATGTTCTGTGCACAGCTAAAAACCACTACAAGAACTGAAGTGGGATGCATCATATGTAGAGCATGAATTCGACTGCTAGATGGGTTTATGTCTATATGTTAATACATATTTCTAATGGAGGAGAGAAATATAATCCTGCCATCTACAGTGAGCACACACCCAGGTTAGCAACAGGGAACCTGTCATACTGTAACTGCTTCTCATACATCTAAAATCTGACAATAACTATTCATGGCCTGTAAAGTACCAAAGTCTGAGGTCTCCCTAAACTGAATGCAGGGTTTAAGTGACAGACATGCTGTTTTATAATTAGAATAACTGCAATACTTTTAAGACCACTGACTGTATTTAAAAGAGCTTTTAAGTCTTATATGTATACAGAGACAAATATACCTATGTATAAACTTAGCAGACCATGGAATAAAACATATATCTTGCCTTTTGTCTTCTTCTTACATGTTACAGTAATGGATGCTATGGTTATAAATGTTCTTATAAAAGACAATAAAAGAAACCAGCAGATCATCACTTCGATTCTAGTGAGGTTTGTCTGCACACTGACCGCTCCTGTGGCAAGTTTCTGTAAGTTCTGATAGGGAGCAGCTATCACTGCTACATGAAAACATCTAGTGATGACTCCAGGAGGAAGGCACTCTGTTCAGGTCCTCAGAATTTGACACCTTTTCTAAACCCAGTTTTCTCTACAGTGGGAAAAACATACCTCACCAGAAGGGGAAGTTGCTTATATATAGGTCCTTTTATTAAAAAAAAAAAGAATAGGAATTATTTGGTGTAGCAAATATTTGCCGTCTCTTATCACCCGAGCTCCTTCTTTTTTTCTTTTTTCTTTTTCTTTTGCTTCCAAGGCAACCAGAGAATTGTCAAAATTGATATATAATTATGTTGCTTCATTAAAAAAAGGTTACTTTTAATTAATATTTAACTCAGGTTTCATATTCTTAGATATGTAATAATGTGAAATCTTGTTTAAGTGTGAACTGTCACCACAAAATTTAAGAGGTGATTAGTTGTTTTAGTGTAACAGATGTGCAGCCTTCTGGGGTTCTAAACCTTCCTTCTTCAAATGCATGACCAACCTGCACAATTAGCAGGAATGATTAAACAAAATTCAATCAGAGCTAAATAGCAAAAGCAGAAGCACTTGCTTACTAATACTACATCAATATATAGATTATTTTATGTAACACTTTGTAACATTTACCTGCCAGTTTGGCTCTACAGATTTGAGTCTTTCTTTGATTTTTTTTTGTTTGTTTGTTTCCACACACTGAAAGAACCCCAACCACATTACTCCAGACCTGAAGAAATCATTTGCATGGCTAATTAAACATAACATACATGTAATCACAAAAAGCAAGAGGAAAAAAGAAATAGTTTCCTACCCGTAATAAGGACTGGGATTCGTCCTTCGTCTTGCTGTCCCCGGAACCAGAGTAGGGCTGGGTGAGCTGCCCGGGTTTCTCTGTTGCTCCCGCTGGCACGCCCTGCAGGAAACCCTTGCTCTCCACTGCCAAGCCGTACATGGGCCTTGCGAGATGGGCAGCTTCGACATTTGGACTATCCCGTAAAGGCTTTGGCTGCTCTTGGCCAACGGACACTGGGGTCAATAAGCCCAGACTGGTCTGTGTGTATGATGGGCTCCCCCTCAAAATGTCTGTTCCTCTCCAGGTCACGTTGCGAAGATCATCACTGGGGCTGTCAGTCCAGCCTTTCTCCTTGAGCACTTCCTTATCTTCTATCTTTTCCCTCTTCACTATGCTGTCAGATATGGGCTCCCCCATTTTGGGATCTGGATTAATCAGACTGTAGACCTTGAGGTCAATTTTTGGCTCCTCCTTGATTGACGAAACACCATGACTGTCCTCCCCATTGGCTGTAGTGATGTCCATCTCCTGACAGTGCACAGTGTTGAAGTGCTCTAGTAGTGACTGAGTGTCAACAGCTGTGAAGCTGCACTGACGGCATTTGTAGCAGTTGTGTACTCTCCTGGAAGAAAACCACAAGCCTATTAACATAAGAGTCTCCCCTTGGCCTTCCCTCTCACAGTGGTTCTACCTACCAAGATTAAGAAAATAAATCGAACTCAGTGTGATCCCCTCTAAATAAAGCAAGCAGGTTTACTTTGGTGTCTTGTACAATAAGGCGAAAATCCTCTTGGTTTTTCTCCTCATGCCTTGCTATGGCCTCCTATCATTCATTCACATTTCTCTGCATTATTCTAAACTTTATAAAATTTTCACTGGGATTTTTTGGTTTTTTCTCTTCAGTTTGCTGCAATACACTTTTCACTTTCTACTGCAGTAGAAACACTAAAGAAACACATATTTGTAAACCAAAATCAAATAGTTAGAAGAGGATAGTTCTTTTTTATAAAAAAAAAAACCACTTTATATAATATAGATCTATGTTAGAAAGTTAAAATTTTTCAAAAATTCCTTTACTTTCCACCAATTTCATATGCTTTTGCTTGACAAATCTGATTTTGAATGGAGCTCTGTTTAACTTACGGATAAGTATACAGGAAAGGACAGAAGACTGTACACAACAGACAGTACTTCTTGGTTCTCTAACACATTTTAACATAACTTTGAAAGATGCCACTCTAAAGAAAAAGCAAAACAATTGGCTGTGTCACTACAAACTGTGTTTTCCTGTCAAATACAGATATTCTTGGGTAGGAGCTGTTGAGCAGTGTGGAATAATACGCCTTCCTGTTTTTACTCTAAAAGCCTATATAAAGTACTGCATTACTATATTATGTAAAGCATATGTTGCTATATGAGAACAACATGTTACCCATTTACTGTATCTATCATAGGAACAGAACACTGTTTGTGAGCTCTCTAACGCCATTATGAATAATTGTTTATAGTACAGGAGCGGTCGGAGCCCTCTGCCAGGCTCCGGGCCCCACTGCGCCCGGCATCCTACCAATGCAGAGTGAAATACCACCTCTGTCCTCCAAAATGTACAGAACTCTACGAGAGCTTCTCTCCCTACAGACATGCTCACACATCCACACCCCAGGCATTCAGAGTTACTGCAGCGTCTTTAGCCAAGGTAACAAATGAGTCTTTTGCTATCCACACAGGACAAAACTTGTATGAGAAATCTGTTACTGCCCTGACAACTCCAGTTGTTTGAATTAATTCTTTTAAGGCCAAATCTTTGTCTCTGAAGTCGATGGCAAAACTCCCATTGACTTCAGTAAGAGCAGGATTTGGCTCTTGATGCATTTGTAGAATTGGAATGATACACAAAATGTCCCTTATAGACTATGATAGTTTAGAAAGGACAACTTGCCAAACTTATTAAACCCCTTGTCTTCCTTCTTTCCTTTTGTTAGAAAAACAAACCATATGTTATTTACATTGTCTGATTTTCTTGCAGTTGTGTCACCGTGAAGACATGAGTACATATTCAGACTCAAGCTTTTTAGCCCTTGTGCAATATCAGTTTTCTTTTTGTCATTTTCCCTATTTATATTCATTTTAAGCGACTAGACGGGCTTGTTCCGTTATGCAAAAAATATATTCAGCAATTCTCCACACAGCCTTATGGCAACCAAATCTACTTGTGGGAGAGCAAGCTGTGGGTTAAAATCCTGTTCTGGCTGTGTTCCTTTTTCTTCATTCTGCAATTGTGTTTTATTAAAATCAGCTTGTCTCTCAATGCAACACTAATATATTCTCTCTTGCAACTTAATTCTTTTCTAAACCAAGCTTAATTCTCTTCTGAACCAAAAAAAAAAAAAGTGCTATCTGATCAAAACCATTTTATAAATACAAAAAGCCAAGTTATAAAGAGGGTCAGCCCTATAAAGGTGGGATATCATCAGAGAAGTCCAAGTTAGACAGGGGCTAGTTATCTTAAAAGCCAAGTTAAACAAGACACCATTTGGGGCTAATGGCTCAACCACATACACTCCCCATGTGAAAGTTTATCAATCCTTTGGGACACTACTTAGCCCTAAGTGTCTCTTGTTTAACTTGGCTATTTCAATAGCTAACCCCCTTCCTAACTTGGCTCTCATCTACAGATATCACACCTCCAAACAGCTGATTTTTTTCTGCCTAACTTGTCTTTTTTTTTTTTCTTTTTCCGTTCCACACTGGCTAAATGTTTTTGATCAGGAGCCATACACACCACAAAAGTGGTACCACACTTTTGAGGACACAAATAAATGCTGATTAGTAGATGCAGTTTAAACTATATGGCTGAGGCCCAAATAAAATTACCATTATTACATTAAAGGTTTGTTAATTTAAATTATTTCTAATTGGTTCAAAGAGAGTCATACAAGCTTTCCTTTGTTCTTCTGTGAGACTGTGATAAGGACTGTGATGTGGGAAAATCGAGGACTGACTTCAGTAAGTAGTAACTCAACAGACTTTTTTTTCAGGACATACACTTTTCCAGTATGCATTAAAAATCTGCCACTGACATTCTAAATCTTCATACTTTGCATGGGTTTGTCCTGTGTATTATTCTATCCCCAAGCTCCAAAACATAAGCCAAAGTTTGGAACTGTCTAAAATAAGTCACAGTCCCAAATACTAAAATAATAACTATCATCAGCTATTACAGAACTTTTGAAAGTGGGAAACTTAATTCTTTTCCAGAACAAGGCATAAAAAGAAAATGTTTACTTGCCTGTTTTCACTCCACCCTGACAGCAATCAAGGATACAAGTTGGCAATGTTTGATTTCTCTTTTACTAAAATTTAAACCTACTCCATGTTTCTAAAAGCCCAAGTTACATCTAGAGTTGTGCATAAAGCTCTTCAAAGCTAAGCAAGAAAATTTTAAAAATTCCAATTTGCAAAGTACACAATAAGCAGTCCTGTGCATTACCTCAAAGCTACACTTTACAGCTAAACTACAGCTATACTATCTGAAACTCTGAATTCATCAGGTGCAATACCATGTATTGGTACAGAGCTGCTCAAAGAAGAGATGTTTGAGGAAAATCTCAGTCAGTATGGAAAAAAGTGATGTAAATGAAGAAGGAAACAGCATTCTCCCTTTTGTGGTATTGTTTATATAGCATTCAAGCAAACTGACAGCAGATTCAAGCCATAAAGTGGCATTCTCTGCAATATGGCATTGGGTTGGCAGTGTCATCCCATCCACTGATGTCACTTAGTACTATTATTTTCACTACAAAATAAATCAAAGTTCTGATTATTTGGGGACATTAAAACATCTATGGCCCAATGCTAAGATTAAATGTCAAGAAATTCAGGCCAAACCTTTACTGCACAGTTACATTCTGACAACTCTAAAAATCCTATCATTATTTGTAATGAAACGCACCTTATTTGGACACTGTAAGATACAAGGGTTTTCATTTGCAAAATCTTGAAGTTGGAAAGATTAGATGCGGGGGGAGGGTTTGATGGATTTAATATTCTTTATTTGAGCTTCTTATAGGCTGTGATACTCCCGACACTAGTCAGTTGTTAATTAAGTCTTGTTGACATACTTCTAAGTAGTCTGAAGTATTACAAAATACCATACCCTACAAAACAAGTAATTTTTTTTTTAATTACCTGAAGACAGTCCTAGGCTCTAGGGCATAGAAAATATGCTGGATGAAGGTATGGCTGTCGTATCACTTCCATTTTTATGCATGTTTTGAATTTAATTATGAATATAATAATTACTATCATTTCTCATGAAGAAACAGGTTTATAAGAAAGTTTACTTTGGGGATGGATGCTGCACTCAAGCTTGTGGGTACAGAAAATATTCAGAAGGAAAGACAGCAAGCAAAGTAAGCAAGAAACTTCAGTGGAGGGTTAGAAAGGAGAGGAATAGGGCAGAGTGGAGAGCAAGACTGAGATAAAAGGAGAATAAAACCCATTGGCAAGAGCAAACAAGTTCAGAGCAGTGAATTAAGGTGTCAGGAGGATGCAAAATAGCTGCTGCTATTTTTCACTGAGTTAAGGCTCTTGCTCTGCTGCAAAACTGGGAGCTGGTAGGCCTCAATTTACACTTTTGTTCTCAGTTGGCTTCTCTGGGGAGTGTCCCAAAGGCTCCACATTTCCATAGTCTGCACATCTTAGACCCTGCTCTGGCATCTGCTGCCTGAGATATTGCCAGGTCAGCCCCAACACTGCTGCCCCCAACACTCCCACCCCAGAGGTGCAGCCCTGGCGCTGGGAAAGCGCGAGCTCCAAGCACCCCTCTGCCTTTTGCCCATCTACCTCATTTATCTTTAAGAGGTATGGAATTATTTAATTTGAAATTAATTCAAAATAATTTCAAAGGAGAAACCTACACAACTGCTGTCAACCACATTTTCAAAAGATTTAATTAGAACAATGATTCTGCACCACTACCACAGCTTTTATTTCATTTGAATCTTTATATTTTCTTTTTATATTTTGCAGTTTAATGAATAACCACCCTTGTTTTTAAAAATATGTTTAGAGGATTTTTTGAGCATAGCATGTTTAATTTCTACTAGCACCAATCAAATGCTTTCTGTCAAGTAAGGATTTATATGAAAAATTCTGACTTTTGCAAAAACGAGAAAATGCATTGTTTTCCTACATCTTTTAGCAAAATTAGGAAAAAAATTATTTCTGCAAGGAGCTGCTTTGATTTAAAAAAAAATTCAAAACTAATTATTTTGGAGCAAGCAGGAAAATAATCTCTAGACTAAGTGATCCAACATGCAAAATTTCCCCAAATTCTGTTTGATTTTTATCTAAATTAAGTGTGGTATCTTCTGGCTCATCAGAATACCAGACAGTTCTGAGAAAAAACTAAGCTTCCCAATGAACATGAAGAGTATCCGATTCCTCGGAGGTATAATGGAAAATGAGTAGTAGCAGAATTAGTGGAAAATGGAGGCCAATAAATCTTATAAGGATTTATTTGAGTAAGCACATTTTAGTGAGGTTTAAATACAAGTAAACTCAAATGCAGTGATTCATTGACTTCAGATTTAACTGAACAGCTCTCAAATAATCATGTCAAGAAATACTGAATGAATGTTAAGTGTAAGTATACATTTCTGTAGACAGAAAACTTGGAAAAAACTGCTTTTGCAAATTCTAATATTGTTGCAAATACATGGCTGCAAAGGAATAACACTGGGACATAGAAAATTTTTTAGCTAGCAAGACATAGTGAAATTGTAGACGTAGAGCCAAAAGGAAGCAAAATAAAAAATAAAATAAATTAAGCATGTTGTTCAGGCATATGACTCAAAAATGAAAATAGTGCAGACAAAAAAATACATGAACCGAAATATGTAAGGAGCATCTAAAGCCAGCTCTGATATTCCAGATTGTCAAGTCTAAACCTAAATATGTGAACAGCAGAACACTTTCTGCCACCACATTAATGCTTAGTATTATGTTTAATATTAGAATCCATTCAGCTTCATATTATATAAATGAACAGGTTATAGATATATGTGAATGGACAGCATTTTAAATCCATCAGATATATATATATATAATGTGTGCAATAAAAGCGGTATTGAGAAAAATTCTGATGAAGAAATACAGAAGCTCAGCTAGGATGTGAGCAGACTCCACATCAGCATTTCTGGGTGTCACATAACTCTCTTAACACTACTCTGTTATAGATGCTCTTCTTTTTAAAATCTGAACCATTCTGTATTTTTAGCTCCTAAAATACAAAAAGGGAAAGAAAACACATATCTGATACATGCAAAACTTCTAATAAAAAAAAAGGCCTGATAATAATAATAAAAATAGAAGCTATAATGTCTCAAAAGTTTTAGTTCAATAGAGTGAAACCTAGGTTTTACATAGGAAAGTAATAAAACCTGCTGGTGTTTGCCATTACAGACCAGCTTTCACAAACAGAACTAACTTCTGTGACTTAAAGAAACATGTATAGTGGGGGAAAACAGCAGCAGTACAAGTAGAAAAGAAACAAAATTCAAATTATCAAGGGAGGAGTGCAGAAGAAAGGGAAAGAAGCTGGCAGTTATGAGGATGTTGTACTTCACTTTAATTACACAATATACTGAGTACTCAATAATGTCATAGACTGGAGGGTTAACAGAATACATTGTTCGAGTGTCTTAAACAGAATAGCCTAAGTTTAGACAAACAACTTGAGACCCAAATGCTTAAATGTATCCCTTGATTTTCCAAAGTGCAGTTCCCTGTCACAACTGCCACAACTGCAGGGTGCTGAGCCCTCCGAAGGAGAAGCTACAACTGCCTCATCTCAGACTTAGCACTTAATTTTGAAAGTCATGTCTTCTCCTTTCTTTGGGAAAAAGGATCCTAGCTCGGCATGCTTGTTAAAACTTAAATTACCAGCTGCAGCAAAATAAAAGGTTAGTTTTTTTCAGTGAAGGAGCCATTTCAATCTTCCAGTTATTTAACCACTAAAAAAAGATCGTTGCCATGCCCCAGCGGCGGACAAAGTGCTGCCTATGGAGTTCTTCAGCATGGCTCAAAGCTGCTATAATAATGCTTGGAACTTAGATACCACTTTTCATCTTCAAAGCAGTTTACAAACATTAACTAATTAATCCACACAACATCCCTCAGGCCCACTTGGATCAAAAATGGGGCATTGCATGCTGGGACCTGAATCCTCCGTGGGCCCTAGCTCCAAATTAAAGATGAGCAATCTGCTCTTTTTTTTTTTTAATAGACTCCTGATACATTGCCAATGCAGCCCTCTGTTGGGCAACATTTGGATGCCCCCAGCTTTAATCTCTCTTAAAGTATCATGCCCCAGTCTGCCTTTGTTAATTTTAGATGTCTTGGAATCTATTAAACGTGGCAAAGTTTCTTGAGCTTTTAACAAAGCTTTAGCTTTGAAAATGCATCTTCTTTTGTCTTCATTCTAGCTGGCTTCCACGCAAAGATCTTTTAGATGAGATAGATACTGAGTTTTCCGTTGTTGTTGACGCATTAGCCTTAACTATTAACATATTCAGCATGATTTTCTAATATTTAACATCGCTTTTGCAGCGGCACATAACTGTTGCTCTTCACAAAGCCTATGAGCCACCTCCTCCTCTGATGTAAACTGGACTGCCAGTTTACAACAGCCCAGGAACTGACCCAAGAAGTTTAGCGGGGAGTTGGCTGCCACTATGACATTGTGTCAGACTGAGTCAGGAGACTGGCTGCATCCACCTCCAAATAGGAACATTAGCATTTAAAATAAATAGAATGACACTGTAAACCAGCAACACAAAAATAAGCATCTGCAAAAGGATCTTGGGGAATGACATCAACAGACAAAAGAGTGTCTGCTCCCAGTGGGAAACCAACACCAAAACAGCAGTGGAATGCTCTTAAACTAATTATTACATTGCTGGACTTGGGAATGGAAAATACTACAAAAAGGTAGTACATCGAAGCACTGTTATGGAGCATGAAAGGGTTCACAGTCTATCTTGGAAAGTAAAGCCATTTGTGTTCCCTGACTGAATGAAGATGCCAGCTTTCTTGTAAAAAGCCTAAACTAAAACAGTACCTAAAAGATTCTGGGTGGAAAATAGTTGACCAAACCTCAAATATGCTGAAACTTCAGCATCTGCACACAAATCCAAATTTGCCTCTCCATTGCACAGGTTTAAATGTATAATTAAATCCACCAACTTAGCTGGTGGTTTTCCAAAACAAAGTCGATGTTGGATTGGACTCTGGCTGTAAAGATTTATATCTACACATTCATATTTTGATTTCCAGTTTCTTCAAATGTTTGAGGAATGGTGACATTTAATTTAGAAACTATGGGAGGGCTATTTGTTTGGGTTCAAATCATTAATCATTTGAAACTCCACTGTACCTGTAGTGTCGGGAAATCTCTTCTTCCACCTGGGTAGTAAAGTCACATTTGGTACATGAGTGTTCTTTGTTCTCCTTGAGCGTCAGCGGCCCCTCTGCCCCTGGCAGGGCGTTTGTTTCTGGTTTGACATCAGACGCTTGGCCTTCGTGTGCATTCTCATAGTGGAGCAGGAGAACGTCCACGTCGGGAGTGGAGAATGAGCACTGATGGCACTGGTGTTTGACTCTAGAGCTTCCTGTCACCCCTGGAGACAGGTGCAAAAGCAAGAGAGCACAGTGGGAACAATTACTTTTTCTGCAAGCAAATGGATAAGTAATTTCTCCAAGGTGCTTTTCTGGGCTGCAGAGGCCTCGGGGACAGAACTGACAGTGCTTAATGGTACATTTATGAATGTTGTGTAGCTGCTGATAGTGACGGAGAAGTGGGCCCACCACTATTACATCTGGGCCATGGCTCTTTGAGTACCTAAAGTCACAGAACTGACAGTTGTAGCTTGTCACCATGCTGTCCTCTGCTCCTTTGCTAGTCAAGTCTTTCTTTTTTGCCACACTCGCACCCTTTTCTGTCTTTGTCACTAACTCCCCATCTGCATTTTTGGCTAGATCATTCTGGTTAATGACAGATCCCCTAGAAAGCTTATCATTCAGATCTGGGTGAAGGCTTCCTGCCTGGCTTCCCCCATGCTGTTTGCTGTAATGTTCTAATAGTTTCAATGAGCTGGACGATTCACAGCTGAAACTGCAAAATTTACACCAGTAGTAACTGGTTGTATCGGTACCATTTTGTCTAGAGGAATCTATTGGCTTGATGGGCACCGAATATCCAACTGGTGTATCATCTCCTGCTTTTACAGTGATTCTGTCTTGCCACTTCCCCAAGTCTCCAGAATCACATGGTCGAAGAGTAGGACTGGATTTATTGGAGTTTTTCTCTGAAGTTTTACCAGAATCAGAGGAGGGAAGGGCTGCTTTCATTTTGTTTGGGTGAGTCTGTAAGAAGTGTTGCTCTAGTTCAGTGGAGGAGTTGCCCATGTAGGTGAAATTGCAGAATTTGCAGCGGAAGTACTTGGTGTTGCCTTGGCAATCTGGAGTTTTCCGCCCAATTCCAATAAAGGTTCCACCTAAAGTAACCTGTGAATAAAGAACAAGGTCAGTTTAGCTCCACTGTAGATTTATTCAAATAGCAAGGAGTGGGGGGGGGGGAGAGAAATAGAGAGCAACAAATTCATAAGCCTCTTTGATTAACCATCACCTCCATTTTCATTTGTACTAATGTAGTAAGATTTCATACATATACCCTCACATGTTTAACATTTGTTGATGAAGATTTTTAAATGTTTCTCAGAGCAGAATATATATTCCATATGAATAATAAATATATTGATTTGGGGAGACTGAGGCACATGTACACAACATGATCTTAGCACTCTCTGATAGGACTATTCCTTCCTTCACTAAATCATTGAATAATGTCACTGATAAAAGACCCAATAATCCGTTCCCGTATCTCAGAACCCTTTGACAGCAAACTTTGCTGGGAATCTATGCCAGGTCTGGAACAAAAGAATGGGTCCTCAGTCTTTTTCTTTCAATACACTTACATGCTTTAATCATATTCATGTTTAATAGTCCAAGAGAATTGTTTTCTAAATAAGAGCAAAAAAAAATTAAATTTTAAATAACAAATTCAGTTTGCTGTGTCGGAGTATGACCAATTCTTACAAAGACCATTTCTACAGGAGTATCCCGTATCCGCCAGGATGCCTTCTCACAGAGCCGTAGTGGCTGCTGTCTCAAACGAAAGGCAGTTTTCTCAAGGATTACTCACTGCAGACATTCTCCAAGGAAATCTTCTGTTCCTCTCATGCACAGAGCTCAATTTAGTAAAACAAGGATGGAAAAACTACAGTAGAAAAATGGCATGTGGCAAAAAACCCTACCACACCCAAGTCCATGACATCACTAATTACACACACACAAAAAAAGGTAGGTCTACTTAACTGTTCTCATGATGTCTGAGTAAAATGCGCTGCAGGAAGGGAAGAAGGCTTCCAGGGCTGATGTTATTAAAGCCCGTGTTCTCACAGCAGGCAGGCCTGCCCTTCCCAGGAGAGCACCACACCTGCCCCTGACATCAGGGGGAGATTTGCTGCTCCTGTACAACTGGTTTGAAGGCCAAAGAAAGAATCTCTTGACAAAAATGTCACTATTGCACGGCTTCTTTTCCTGAAGAGCAAATAGTGTACAGCATATGGAAGATAATTCCTCTTTATGCCCAAAATCCACAGACATCAACTCCTTTGTCATCACCCACTCCACACCACATGGTGCAGACATGGGTGGAAGCTTCCTTGTGACATATTCTCAGTTTTTACACCCAGAAGATGCCTTACAGGGAATATAAAATTCAGCCTTGCAGAGTTTGATTTCCATTCTCCCAAACAGTAAGTGTATTACTGCATTTCTGCAGGATTCAGTTCTAATGCATAAGGCAAATGCTGTAATTATTTTTCTTCTCCTCCTCAACAGCTGTGCCATAAAGAAAGCATGTGATCACTGTTCATTCAGTATCACACCATACGGGAAGACTCAGACATACAGACAGCATGAAATGTAAACATTTATAAATGCATATAATAAAATGCCTTTTAGCCATTTAGCTCAGAGAATGAGATGTTATCCTTTGTATCCCATCAGAATGAACATGTATAGTGAGGCAATGAGTTGGTAAACCATGATATGAGCTGCTGCTATTCTTTCCCCCCCATCTCCTCGAGAAAGCACAATTCCCATGAACTGGTTAAAACTTTTTCTTAAATAAACTGAAAATGGCTTTCTGTTTGTTTAGGAAACATATCTCATTAGGCAATGGTGAGTCTGGCAGCCAAATCGCTAGGACTTGTCTGTAATAACATTTCCACTTTAAACTGGGGCTCCATGTTCTGCTATCAAATTATGAATTTGGTTTTGAAGAGGTTCTTTGGAAGAGGGATGTTTTAACAGGTCTTCTACAGTGCAGGAGTGATCTCCCTTTATTCATTTTATGGCAAGCAAGAACTAGAGACAAAGCTATGCTGAGCCTTATCCAACTGACAACAGTTGGATCTGGGTCTGCTCCCCAGTATCTCGAACTTCAGGTCTCCATCCACTGCATTATTTCAATGTTCAAAGTCCCAGTGGTGTTGAAAGACAACATAAAGAAAGCACTGATGGAATCATTGTGAAGAGAAAATAACAGCAGCTCACTGCACGATTACATAAGTTGCAAGGTGATCTGGTTTTGCTCATTTAATTAGATATGTGTGTTTGTTCTATGCATGCACAGAAAACTAGCCAAAATTCTTTACCTTAAGTGGCTCTAATGAGTAAATACATCCATTACTCTCAGCTGTCCAGTCACAGAGTTACAGATACCAACCTATTTTGCAGACACTTTGTAGACACCAGTTAGAAACTGTGAGTGGCAACAATCCCATCTGCTGTTCATTGCTAATTACTTTTATTTCAGAACATTGGTCAAATGTATTATTAATACTATAATTTTCTACAATGGACAGTAAATCACATAATTTCTGTAACTTGTGCTAATCCTGCTTAGTGGCCTACATAGCAAGTTTGTGTCCCGTGCTAATACATCCTTCTTGGCATTGCAAGACGATAAAATAGAACTAAATATTCCCACACAATTTAAACCCTTGCAATGTGGGGAACACATACAGTCTTTACACCACTGGAATGTAATTGATTACCAGTTATTGGTTTGACATTTCTCCGAATACCCTGACACAATTCAAAATAATGCATTGCATTAGACCATGTATGTAAAAGGTAACAGAGGGTGATCTTAATGTTATTATATTCAAAAGCCATTTTTCACATTTAACAATACCTACTGAAAGCCTCTGTGAGAGTCATCAGTTAAAGAGAACTGAAGAAAGTGGTTTCCATGCAAAGAGGTTGGGAAAAACTCTTGAAGTGATGGTACAAACCAAAGTTGTTTCAGCTTTCAGCAAGCCAAATTTGGATGAAGCCCACACATTTGCGGAACTGTTTTGATTTACACACTTTGCTCAGGTCTTGGCTTGACTTTCAGATTTTTCAGTTACATGTCGTATCTCTATGTACAGGCACTTAACTCCTTCACCAGGTATGTAATTGTCCTTAATCTCCTGCTCTCTCTGACCTACCCCAGAAAGAGGAAAAGGAGAAAGAGATGGAGAAAGTGGAATATATATATATATATATATATTTTCCAGAAATCAATATCCGCATTTCTGTGTATTTCTGTGTGATATCAGAAGTGATAGTTTCTTGTATTTACTCCCCTATTTCATTATGATCCCAACAAAACCTATTTCCCTGCTTTTAAGAAGACACTCCTCCCCAACAAATAGAAGAAACTAAACAAAAGCAAAGCTAAAATTCTGCAATTCTGTTATATGAGTGCAGTCCAAAGTGCTAGCTGACATAGTGGCAGTCATGAGCAGAAGTACAGCTTGCACTAGAAATGTAGGAGTAACTATAGATCCATAGTTCCCTCAATAAGCACAGAAGAAAATTAATCTTCACAATTCTCTTTTTAAAGTGAACCTAACATACAAGTTTGGTCTGTGGAAACATGATTCAATTCTTTCCTTCACTATCACTTGCTTATGAAACATTAGGCTTATCACTTATTTCAGCAGCACCTCAATTATGGCAATATAGTTGGTATTAATTATTACACTGTTTAGAGGCAGACAGCTATTAGAATGGGTTCTCCATTCTTGAGCTTGAGATTGTTGATATTGAGATATTCTTTAAAAATTGCTCTTCGAAGCCATGTCTCATTCTAGGATTAAACTGAAATATATTACACAGTAAGATTCCCTGAAACTCAAAATTCTTAATCATTAAATTTATTCATTAACGGGGAAAATTCTCAAAATCTAGAGGACTGGGAAAGAATTTACCGAAAGCCCACGTGTTAATAAAACTAAGCTATCTCCTCATACAGCACACACATTTCCAAAAATAGCCAGAAAGAGGAGAAAAGATAACATGATAATTGACAATGTTTCAAGATGTACTTTCTAAAGTATGTTGGCAAGTACTTCAACAAAGCTGTGTAATTGCACTATATGTTTCCAACAGATATGCCTATATTACTTTAATTAGTCAGACTGAAGACACTGATTTCATGGAATAGATGGACTTGGGCAAGGAGAAGTAAATTTTTTTTTTTTAAAAAAAGTGTGTCTTTGATATTTAATCTGCCCTTTATCTAAATGCTACCCTACTCTGTTCTCCCTCCTCTTTTTCAAAATTCAATCCTAAATTCCATCACGCCAAAGCAGTTTACAAATACTTCTTACAGAAAATGAAAAAAATCACCAAAGAAGACCAAGTCTGCCAGCTCCTGTAATCATATGTTTTATGAAGAAAATTCGACCATCAGAAACTATATCCACATAAGAGATTCAGCCACAAGGCTTACATGCAGAGTAAAGCTGTCTTTGACCTCTGGCTTCTTCTGCAACTACTGATTAGAATCCATCTGCATTGGAACATCAAACGTTAATAACTCTTTCTTTTTTTTTTTTTTGCTTACCTGGGTTACATCTTTGGCTAATCAGGAGGTGAAAGGCTCCAGATCCCTTACCAATCTCCTGAGCCATCCAGTCTGCCTTTGCAATTACTCTTAATCTTCTAATCCGAAAATATTTTCTAATGCTCTTGTTTATTCATTTGCTTTGTGCAATATAGCATCCAGAACATTTTAACCATCCCACATTTATGAAGTTCTTCATGTCATGCAGGCCAGAACAGATTCCTGGCTTTCATGCAAGTTTTTGTAACACCACCCAGTTCTCTAACCTCCCCTATAGAGGTTCGCTCCCTCTCACTGCCTCTCTTTCTGCATGTAAAACCAGGAGAATCTTCATAGTATATTTTTAAAACTATTTACCTCACTGTGTTTGATTTACAGGTGGACAGAACTGTGTTGCACAAGTGATGTGGAGACTCAGGGCAAACTCCTGGCTTTCTGGGCTGTTCGTACTTACCAAAACAAGAAAGTAAATTATTGGGTCACACTCATTCAAGATAAGTGCATTCTTGACATTTATTCTGTTGCCACTGAAGCCAGAACAGTTTTTTGATATTAGAATTTTAGAAGTATTTTTAAAACAAAGACTGTGACAGAACAATAACAGGACTTAAATTAAGGTTAGGAGACCAGATGTGCAAAACCAACAAAAGCAAGAAACAGAAAGTCAAGACTTTCATTTGCTAACTAATGCTACTAGACTAATATCTAGGACCTAAAAGAAGCACCATTCCTTCTATTCTGTGTAGATAAAATTACCAGACAGTTCCTTGACTACTGTAAACTCACACAGCCTCACAGGCTTAGAGGCAAACTCCCACTGATTTATACCAAAAGAAAACCTAGCTGCTTTTTTGAACTCTCATCCTTTCTGTGGGCTAGCTTAGCAGTTTATATCTTTAAATATAAGCATGACTATTACTAGTTTCACCAATTTCTTTATTAACCTCTCTTCAAATACTACCAGATATCCCTGCAATACGCTAAGGAATATCAACACATTAACAACATTGCTTTGAAGGCTGTGAATACACATCACATCAGTAGTTCCACAGAAACTGTCCATCTGAATGCTATAATATTAGGGTAGACTACTTCTCACTAAAGGAAGGCTAGAGTAGCTTATTTCTGTCACTGAGCAAGTCAATGTTCCCAGGCATATTTAGCACCTGACATGCTGTAAATCACTGCATATCACTTTGAAGAGTAAACTTGCCAATATCTCCATAGAAGTGATATAAAGACCTTCTACTACATATATAAATCATTCCTTATCAGCTGTAGTCAATATAGAAGGTAAATGCCTATTTCATGTGCTTTTTCACATAATGTTGATAATTATGCATATATGCAGAGATGTATATACATGAGAAAAAGAAGCACATATATGTATACACACACACAAGCACATGCATATGAATTTAATTGTAATTGTGATTTGCCACCACCACTTTCTCTACCCGCCACCATTTCTTTTTCAAGTCAGTTCTTTAAAAGAGATGACTGAACCCTGTGCTCCTGGGGCGTGATTATCTCAGTGTGCAAGGCAGTCTCCAAGACTGATCGTGACCCAGAAATAAGACTTAAAATAAATAGGTAGGCCTACATGCAGATGCAACACCCAAGACAGCTTGACAGCCTTCAGTTTAAGCAGGAAAGTTCCCAGGGACAGTGAGGAAAATGAAATTCATTCACATGCATGTTTCCATTTGCTCATGTCATTTATGTATCCATGTCACCTTCTAGGAAGACCACTTGATGACAAAGCTGAACTTTAAGAAAGTTTGATTTGTTAATAATACAAAAGAAAATGCTGTACTTGTTTAGGCCTCCAGTCTGTCATTCTCACCGTATCTGTAAGAGTTCCTTTGCCAAAACCACCAAAAATGTAAATCAAAACCTTTATCATGAGAAGCACTTCTGATTATACCTGTACTTCTAAAGACCCCTACAGTTTTTTTTAATCTTACCTTCACAGCTTCATATTTAATGAAACTGCTAATATAAGAGTGGAAGATAAAAACCAGAAACTACTAATAAAACCACTGGTTCTCATTCGGCTGAATCCTAGTTAGACTGCACTTCATACTAGTCACACGTGTCTAGCATGAGAACAGAAAAGATGCCAGATTTGATATATTGAAATCCAGATCACTAAAAAACACTCATGGCATAACACGGGGTAGGCATATGGAACTCACCAGTGACTTTTAAAGGACACAAAAGGAAGAGCTTTATACACTCTGCATGTGTGGGCACTTCTGCCACTTTCTAGGACATGGAGCAGCCTGCTGGCTGGACATCCAGCAGTGCTCTCGGTTGCTGTGAAAATCCTGGAAAAGCTGTTACTTAATATAAGTTGGTACTTATATATGTGACTGGTAGGTCAAGGGAGATGGTTCTCCCTCTCTACTCCATTCTTGTGAGACTCCACCTGTAGTACTGCATCCAGCTCTGGGGCTCCCTGCATAAGAAGGACATGGACCTGTTGGAGTGAGTCCAGAGGAGGCCACAGAGCTGATCAGAGGGCTGGAGCACCTCTCCCTTGAAGACAAGCTGAGAGAGTTGGGGCTGTTCAACAGCGGAAGGCTTCCAGGAGACTTTATAGCAGCATTCCTATGCCTATAGCAGAATTCCTGTGCCCCAATGGGCACAAGAATGCTGGAGAGAAACTTTTTATGTGGGCATCTAGTGATAGGACAAGGGGTAGGAGCTTCAAATTGAATGAGCGTAGGTTTAAATAAGATATTAGGAAGAAATTCTTCACTAGGAACATGTTGAGGCACTGGAACAGGTTGCCCCAGAGAAGGTGTGGTTGCCCCATCCCTGGAAGTGTTCAAGGCAAGGCTGGATAGGGCTCTGAGCAACCTGGTCTAGTGGAAGATATTCCTGTCCACAGCACGGGGGTTGGCACTAGATGATCTTTAAGGCCTCCTTCAATGCAAATCAGTCTATGATTCATATATGAAAAAGGATTGGGCTGAGTGGTATAGGAAAACTCTTATAATATTGGATGTCTAGAACCACAGAACAAAAAAAACCTGCCAATAACCTCTCATTAGTCTGTGGGGCAGTAGCTAATGCAGTAATTTATTTTTTTCTTTTTTTTTTCTCCCCAGGTGAACTGAAATACAATCAAGAAACTTTAGTATGGCTTTTATTAATCCATATTTTTAGAGAAATTTGTCTTCTTATATGTCTGTCTAGATTTAAAACCATGAAAATATCAAAATGAGAAGACTGGATTAAAAAAAAAAATCATGTTTTTGCACATTCTGAATCTTTTTAATGGCTGAATATAAGAGGAGGTAGATCTGTGCCTATAAGCTCCAGAACTAGGGCCATGCTGAGCAGGAAGCTTCTCAAAGGTAGCAAACACAATATGAAGCAACCATAAGAACTGCTGAGCACTGCAATACGTCTTTATTCATGTCTGCATGAATACCCTTCTCCCATGGGACATGCCATCTGAAACCCTCACCTGAACACAGACATTTCTGTCCTTTCTTTGAGGGACACTGTTCTCTTTTAAAATGTATCAGGAAATGGGGTCACGCTCCCTTTTATACAATAGCCTAATGACTTGAACACTTGTTCAGGAAACAGGAAAAGTAGGCTCCTTTCCTTGCTCTGTCAGAGGGGATCCAAGCTTTCTTCTTCACCCTTGCTGGGCATGTCCTATCCATTAGCCATAAGCTGCTACGTGGAAGACAACACTCTCCAACCTTTCTGCTGAAGGTGTCCCATTCACTACACATAAAAAATTGAGGGTTAAAGACTGCCTACTGTCTACTTGCCAGCAGCTTGCCTGTCTCCAGACTTTTCCATACGCATTAAAGAGTCATTAGATCAAACACAGAGGTAGACTTAATCATATAGCAGCAAAGGCAATAGATTTCAGCATCATAGCTGTTAACTTAGTCACACAGATTTTACTTTAAGTGAAGTCTTTAGATCCAGTAAAGTCTACTGTTTTAGGCACATCTACAAAGCCTTACATAGACTCAAATATCCAGCAAGACAATGCCGCCTATAGAGATTGATCAATTGACTAAATGTGAAGAAAAAGTAATGAGGGGCATCAGCAAAAGTCGATCCATTGAACTCACTTCAAATATTATTCTAATAAAAGCTGTAAAGCTGATTAACACATTCCCTTGGAATTCAGAGATGTGATAGTGAATGTTTTCTGAAATCTATACAGCCAAGAAAGTTAATCTCCCAGAAACTGCTCAGTGATTTTACCCAATCCTATGGAATTTATCATAGCTCAATGAACCAAAAACCTTTGAAGAAAGAAATGGGAACAAAGAGTACAGGAGATTTTCAAAATAACATTTTCAAAAAAGACAAATAAACCTGTTTGGGTTAAACCTTCAAACCAAGTAGAAATCTACACAGAAGTAAGGCCAGAAAAATTTGAGTATATACACAGTTCCCAGCCAAATCCTCTTTATGTACTACAAAACAGAGCCCCAACATTTCCGTACCTGGATGTGAAGCCAAATGTCTATCTCTAGTTTTGCTGACTACAATACCTGCTAAAAGCTGAGTTTAGGGTCGGGAGGGTGTTTTCTGGCTGGGGGTAGAGTTTAATTTTTCTAGGACCAACTTCACTTCTGTGAAGTCGAAAAATGCATTTGATTTCTTTCTTCAAAGCCCTCAGCAAATGGACCACATCCCTACATATCTGCAGACAGGATAGGAGATAGTGTCTTTTCCTGCACTCAAGCATATTCCTTTTGCTTTTCATTTGCCTTTGTTATGAATGCAAACTATGGGCTCAATAGCATCACTCACTACTAGAAATCTTCATTTACCATGGTCTCCAACTTATCACTGTGAGCCAGATCAAACTCATCATCTTCATCCCCTGGCTTCTGCCCCCAGCTCCCTGGACTGAGACCATAAATCTGTTCATAACTTCCAGCCCAGCTACAACAGAACAGTTTGTTAAGTGCAAGGGAATCAATAAATCAGACCCTAAGCCCAGTCTATTACTATTTCAAGTTAATTACAAAGGGATTATTTTTGTTTAGCCCAGTACCTATACAAAATAATACTGTTCACATGAACCAATTATTCAGGTTCAGTTCCCTCTCCATGTTACACAGGAGTTTCACTGAACCAATTTTAGCCGGAGCACCAATCAATACAATCCCTCATTGCGGCAGGAGACACTAGCTGCCCAGATGCCTGAGAAAAATCCCCTCCAAAAAGGATGTAGAAGCAGTATAAACATGTGTGGGTGCAAAGGGGATTTTCAAATGTTCTTTTACTGTGTTTATGAATCTCACAAAGCAGCTCTCAATTGGGAGTGCAGGAGGAGAAAGCATAAAAATATTAATCAGTTACTTATCTTCTGACATGTTCTGGATCAACATCTGGTGCATGTGCAAGTGATGTAGTAGGGTATTTGCCACAAAAGATTGTTTAATCTTCTATTCCCAAATTGGGCAGGGAAAATTAGCACTCTTAAAAATTAAGTTTCCAGATCCATTCTTTTTCTTATTTCAAATAAATAGCCAACATTGTATAGGCTGTCTCTTCTATTTTGGAAAATGTTTTTCATCTGAGAAAAGGCTGATCTGAAGTAGATTATCTATGGGCTGTTTCCTACCGCTTTTTGTCTCCCTTGCAGTATCTTACTGCCAGAGTTTAGTAGACAAGTATAGTCTAGGTTCAGCTGTTTTATTTCTCCTTCTATCAGTTCAAACTGAGATAGCTCACACATCTGTTTTATTTCTGAAAGCTCTGCATAGGAAAAGTGTCCAGCTCATTCTAATCTAGCATAACTTTCCTATAAATAACTAAGGACCTAACGAAACAATTGTTTGGAGGAAATGAAAGTGTGTTTAGAAACTTAAATTCCTCTATACTGTATGCCTGAGCTGTTCCAGTTCGAATGTCTTCCTGACAGCATGGATCAGTTGCTCTAAGATGCTGTCCCCGGAGTCAGCAAACTGAAACTATAGCAGGAAATCCAGGTATTAACATCATACTATGTGCTAATTATAAACCATCATTTCACAATCTGACATTATTCACTTCTAACCTCTTTTAACTACATCACGTATTTGCTTTCTAATCACAGTTTGACAAGTGTCTGACATGAGACGGTGAAGCGATCTTTTAATAAGACAGCAGTTCAAAGATTGCATCTTTTACACTAGTAACGACCTTAGTTTGATTTGCTGCTCCACAAAGAAGTTGTAGAGTTTCTGAAAAAAGAGGAAAGTTTAAATCATTTAAAAAGATTCAAGTGCCTGACTTTTTTCTGGTTTTGGCTTCTTACTTGAAGTTAGATGTTAGCCATCTTAGCCTTGCAAAATTTCTTTCCTATAGCTACAGTTTCTGCAAACATTATTAAAAATTTTCAACCTTCTACCTTTTTATTTTAACATATCCTGGAGTTTTGTCTGATGATTACTACAAGGTTTGCATGCCTGCAGTGATTTGAAAATAGATGGACATTTGAGCTCATCTTTGTTTCTTTCTTTTTGTTTTTAAAACCTGGATTTTTTTATCATATAAAATACTGAAGTATCCTACTGCATCTCTCAGTTCATTCTGAAGATTTTTTTTAAAGCAGTATTGATTCTTTTTTTGACTAATTAAGTATTAGCTGATAAGAAACTAACAGAGACTCCATGGAAAAGTTTTTGAGTCCACTCTTTCATGGTAAAAAGAAGATTTTTTTTCTTTTTTTTTTTTTTTACAGCAGTATCTGTAGTTTTTTCCCTGCTCCAACTAGATGAGAAAATTACTGAGGCAATAATCCTTTTCTTACAGGCTTACTACTGTGAAGGACAGCATGGATTACTGTTACTTTTGAAATGTTTTAAATACCCATTGTGTATTCTGTTTTCTGGCACTAGACAACTTCAGAGCTGCCAAGACTTGCCATTTATTTTATCTTAATAAAGAATCAATAAGCCAAATCTTGACTCCCAGCAGCTGATAATTTAGGATTATATTTTTAATTTCCAGCTGCTGTCTTTTGTCTATCTGGTTGTTATTTTTCATTATTATTTGCTCTTTTCTTTCTGTGACAGCAAATCCTTCAGATATGATTACCAATTCAGCATTTTGCCTGTTTGCTGAATAAGATCTTTTGCTATTGATTACAATGACTAAATCGTACACAGAAATGTCACTGGTCAAAAAGCCAAATACTCTTCTGCTGTACAAGATGCTCAGCAGACCTGCAGCAAGCCTGGCTAAAACTGACCAAAACCCTTCTTAAGGCTTAAGCGGGTTATATGAGATGCATCAATCATGTAGGTAAGAGAGGCTTTGCAAACAACTGGCTTTGCAGCTGAGAAGGCAGTTAGCAGAAGCAGGGAGGCTGGGAAAATACAAACCTGCACATCGTAAGTCCCATTTAATAAGACAGGCCTCTGGGAATTGATGTCCTGCAGCACCCCTGAAAGCACAGTGCGGTTGACTTTCTGGAAGTCTTTGGAGTGGCTGAATTGCACCATGTTGTGGAGAGCCAAAATTTTAGTGTCAAGCTCAGCATCCTGCCTGGTGCGGTTATGCAGTCCTAGGTGGTACTTGCGGAAGTGTTTGATGAGATCTGTGGGGTCGTTCCCATAATAACCGTACCCACAGATGTTGCATTTGAAGTCCTGAAGCTCTGGAGACAGAGGCGCTGTATCTGGGTTATCATTTACCAACAAATCTGCTTTTGTTTTGTTCAGCCTTAAACCCCCATCTGAAGGCACTTGTGGGTTTTTTGAGGCCATGGGGACCGGGCTTGAGCCTTGGCCATCAGTTTGACCACTTTGCACTTGCACTGTTTCATCTGAAGCTTTTGGCGACATCTGATGCTCCTCATTTGTCTCCGCTGCATCTCCTGACGGGGTACAGACCACATCTTGGGTGTCATCTGCATCTGATTTTTGAGGAGACTTCAAGGGCTCACAGATTCCCCCAACAGCTGGAGATGAGAAAGCCAGCATATTTCTGTCTGTCACCTCATCATGAGGGAAGGATGGAACATTTCCTCCCTTATTGTGGCTTTCATAATTGAAGCCAGCCTTTTCACTCAGCACTGAGCTTTTCAAGTCCTTTTTAATGCTGGAAGATGGCTCTTGGACATGCATGCAAAGTTCCTCCTTGTTATTTAACTCTGCCGCATCACCCTGGTCAGTGTTTTCTTGCATCTGCTCTGCAGAAAATTCTTTTTTCCTTCCAGACTCTTCACTTTCAGTACCTGTAGACTCAAGGGTCTGTACCTCACCTTCACTAGCAACGTTTCTTAGAGGGGGGTTCTTTTTCCGGACCATATCTACCACAGAAAAAGAAACAAAAAAGAAAAAAAGAAAAAAAAAAGGAGAGGAAAAAAAAGAAAAAAAAACTATAGAATTATTCAAGATATATAGCAGATTACAAACCTGACACTTCTCAAAGCATTCTGAACTATATGACTACATTGACTACACCAACTTTTCAGAAAATTTTTGTCAAACAGGTTTTTGGACTAAGCAGAAAACGGAAATTTTTCATTTAAAAAATGAAGACACTGAGACTGAATTTAACTAAAAAGAGAACTTTAAAACCTACAAAAACACTACCATGAGAGTCAGTGAATTACAGGTTTCATTATCTTTTGAGAAGATAATGGTCTGACAGAAATAATTTTAAATTAATGTTTCTTTTTAAATAATTTAAAAAGACTAAGGGGAAAAATAAACTTTAGCAGTCTAATATTCATACTCTGTACAACTACATATAAAGTAGTTTTGCAAAAATACATCTAAAAGACATAATCAGAAGAATTTAAACAAGGTATTAGGAAGGAAACAGATTTAGGAGAGTAAGTAACTTGAGGTTTCAGAGAAAGTATTTTTCCTAAGCAGGTATCAGTTTCTCTATAGCAAAAGTTTTCCCTCCTACTGCCCATAAACTTCAAACAAGATTATACGGATATTCTAGAGTCAGGCCCCACAGTACATTATTCATGTAATTAGTTCTATTTGCCAAACAAAGAGAAACTAACTTTATTAGGAAAACCCGTTGTCAATAAAATTTTACAGGCCTGGACCCAGACATTTGACATCACTATGTGGCTGAGTCAGGATCTGCCTTGAAAACACCTGGAATCCACATGGATCTAATCAGCCAAACCTTCCTCTGCTCAGTCTTCTCTGCAGACATAGTCACTACTGCTAAATCTGCAAGTACACTTCCAGGATCCATTTAAGATAGCTGAGACAGGATAGCAATAAGGATCAGAAAGAAAAGAGGAGTCTGCCACCGGTGAGTTAGCTGTTCACTCAACAGGGGAGATTATGGAAGGACAAGCAATCAGACTATGCAGGTACTAAGTCAAATTCCTCATCCGTTATATATCTTCACCTTCTCCAGCCTACTTAGAGAAAATACATATATGAAACTGCCCTGCTCTCTCTACTGTGTGGTTCTGGATTTGATATTCATCACCAGATGGTTTGATCCATTTGTGTTCACATGCTAGCTATGGGCAGAAGACAGATGTGCTACAACTTTTTCTATGCTCTTAATCTTTGCCAATGCTGTATACAGCAATGGATGTTTCTCTTTGCCAAATTGTGTGTGGTCTGGTGGCAGCAGTCTGCAGTACCACACATGAGATGTGAGCTGCAGACTCAAGTCTGAGCCTCCATTCCCAGGTCAGCCACAGCCAGGCCCTACGGAGGCACTGGAGACATATATTGCTCTGCAAAGGGAGGACCACCTGATGACTCTGGGAGCAGCACTGATGCGCTCCAAATGGTGATGTATCCAGACCTTGGAAAGCTGTGGATGACCTTCTCAAAACAGTACTTTGAGAAGTACGGCTGGGGACAGAGGTTAAAAATAAAAGAACCGGCATCTGTACATCCTCTTATTTACATCTGCTCCACATGAAAGGGCACTGTATGCTCTGTTGATAAAAACAGACGACTTCTTAGGGGAAGTGTTCAACTTGTGTCTTGGGCTGGCTCTGTTGTCTTTGTGGTTGAGCTCATCCACAGGCAGCATGGGCTACAGCAAGACGGCTTTCACGCAGAATGCCAGTTCGTGTTACAGAAATTTTGACACTCCGTGTGGTCTTAATAGGTTTCTTAAATGCCTACTGTGATTCCTTATGGTAGAAGACATCCATGCTTGGGAACCAAGTGTCTTCTCTTAATGACAACCACACCTACCAGGATATGTATGCACTAAATTTTACTTTTTTTTTTCCCAATAACTTCTGAACCATGAAGTCACTCAGAACTAAGAAAAAAAAAAAGATTTTCTATTGTGGTAAGAGAACAATTACAATACAGACTCAGCCTACTAAAACAACATGCACACGTATATAATTCAAGGTATAAATATAGTCCTCAGCCTTTTAGCATTACTGCTTCTCTGTGGGACTCCATGAATGCTCTTGGTTAACACACACTAAAAATATCTGTGAGCATCTCTGGTAGGTGTTCTTCTAAGTCTGTATTTTTCTTTTGGTTACACCTCCCAAACCTTTTTTAAACTAACTTCTGTTTGAATACAATCCATGGCAGAGGACGGAGAAAGAAGTCCTGACTGCAAAGCAAAGAAAAATCAGAAATCAAGAAAGTAAACATCATGACTGTTACCTCAGTCAAAATTAAACAAGACTAAATGCAATGTTTTAAAATGTTTTTGTTACAGATATTTTTGGCAGATAAGGAAAGCTTAGAGATTAGCTATCTTCATAGCAACTGACAAAAAAGAGTCAGAAAAAAGGACAGAAAAAAGTCTCTATAAAGAAAAGAAAAATCTGGACTCTATACAGGCTAACTGGACAGTAGATCTAGATACTTTGGTTCAAATTTTCCCTATATTTGTGAGTCTGTGTGTTAATGGAGGGGAAAAAAGAAAAACATATCTGCCTAATAGAGCTTTTTCATGCAGTATTCTACACTTGGAGAAAGAAAGAAGATAACATTGATTTAAATATAAAAACTTCCTTAAGTTGAATTTCAAAGTATTTTCTCCTCTTTTTTCTTTTAGCTTTTGAAAAATCATCTGTCATTTATTTGCTTGATATCCACTCAAGGGGACAGTAAGAAAAGACACAGAGGTTTTTTGTCGCTGAAATTCCTCCACTATCATTTTTCAGAGACATATTATGTAAATAAAACTTCATTTGCAATACTCCTAAATCGAAGAAACCATCCCCTAGCAAGTCATAAGTTAGATACAGAAAGAATATAGCCACTCTGAAATTATTATCTCTAAGACAAATAACAGATTGCACAATGTTTTATTGTGTGCCAAGAACGTTTTCGGTTAACAATTTCACTTGAAAAAATAGATCACATACTTGTAAAATCATACCCAGCATTGACTTCATAAGGCATGTGGCTTTAGAGTGCTTTTTACAATTATTAATTCTATTAGTCAACTAGCAGGCGGGCTAATGCAACTGTCTTAGAAGATGCACGGAAGACACAGAAGACATTTTGAGAGCTGATCTGTATATCTGCAAAACAAAACAAAAAAAAGGTTTTCCTTCCTAAATTATGCATTCAAAATATGTTTTTTACTTAAAACATTATTATACCTATTGTACAATCACATGCATCTGTTAGTGGGCACTATACAAATAGTGGTTGCTGTCCTCTATTTCCCTCAAGCATGAGAAATCCCATAGCTGCCTTCTGCTCAGACATACATTTGCACACACATAAAGACAGACAAAAAATATCTCAGAGGTAATGTTCACCAAACACAAAGTTTAAAACAAGTTTAAAGTAACTGTTGAAAATGAGCTGTAGAAAAGAAATGTCTTAAAAATTCACATATATTAACAGGTATTGGGCATCATAATGGGACTGGCCTAATGGGATAGATAATGGCATACAATTAACTGATTCATATCCAGGCACTGCCATCAGCAATTGGAAGTTATCATCTGCTGGCTGCCTTATGTCCCACTTGAAACAAAATTAGTGGTGTTACTTTCGTTGTTAGCAGGCAACTTCCCACATCTCAAAAATGCTATCGTAATAATAAGCACATTTGTTGGGTGTTAGTAACGAAGCCAAGTGATGAACAGTCGTTGGGACTGCACTACCTTTTCACCACTGAAAATAGTGATCTTCCCAAAATAAAAGAATTACTAAGCCTGATATGAATGAAAGGACTTCTCAAGTTGAGGGAATCCTGGATAAGGCCCAGATTGCAGAATTTGTCTTTGGGCTCCATAATCCAGGGGTTTGTATCTTATTTTCATTACACTGAAATTACCTTTAAACCACACAGGGTTTTTTTAGCTGATATAATCACTTGCAGATATTTTTAAGTAGAAATAATAATAATAGCTATACATAGTTTTCCTCAAAAACAGCCAAGGCTACTCTACATGACACATGCATCTGAAAGATCCAGACATTTCTGTTCAACGATCACATCAGTTTATCCCTGGAAACAAATAAGTGGAAACTTCTACTAAAATCAGTTTGTAATTCAGGATAATGGATTACCATAGTGACTAATGTACTTCCTTAAAAAAATAAACAAACCAAACAAAAACAAAAAGCAAATTCTGGTAATCAATAGTTTCTTATGGGTGGTGAAGATAATGGCTAATTACCTGCTGATCATCAGCTCCTGCAACAGGTCATTGTTATTGCTCATTACTTTTACTGAATGGGATGGCTTGTCATCAAAGCCTGTTTCAACAGAATGGTTGTTGACTGGTGCTTGTGCTACAGGTTTAGGTCAGATCTCAGTCATATGCTCTTTTTAACAAAATAGTCCATCTAGAAATATGTCTGAATTTTATGAGATGCCACTGACTAATCTTTGTACAAGTAGATGCACAAGCAGACAAAGAGTAAACTGAGTTAAGGGTCTCTAAAGATTGCGATATTATCAGTCAATATGCTGCAGTAACAAAAAATTAAATGAAAATATGCATTTATATTCAACAGGCTCAAGTAGGACCTCTTTGTTAAGGGATAGTAAAATTAATACTTTTACGCTCATATATATTACACACCCACACAAAGACATATAATGCACATACAGCACTTGAACATCAATCATTTTGCCAGAATAATGCAGCAAAAAATCATTAACTCTCAGTGTCTCAGCTTAATATATGTCTAATACTTACCTATCTCACAGGAGTGTTGTGAGGCTTAATTAATTAGTGACTGTAAAGCACTTTGTGATCCTCTAATGAAAGGTGCTACATAGCACAAAGTATTATTAAAATCATTAGGACCACAAAAAAGCCCTACGGAATTCCAGCCTACACTGTCTGTTGGGGTTGGGAGTGATCATATTATTAAAAGGAGACTGTCAGACTAATTTTCATAATTTTTTCAAGATTTTTCCCCCCTTTGCTGTTGTGATAGCACGTTAGTAGCTAGAAATTTAATCTTATCATCTTAATAACATACACTCATGTAGTTTGTTACTGCAGGGCTAGAGAAGAGAGCAGGGCTTTTGGCATTCATCTGGCTTTCCCTTTTAAGAAAAAAAAAATAAAATTGAGAGACATATTTTGACACCTTCCCACACTCCACCCCAGCAGGACAGCCGATCATGTGAGATTGTAGGATACTTGCTATAGCTGCATGGGAAAATACTGCTGTGGTTTTAATTTCTCTCCTTTTTTTTCTTCTTCTTCTTTCACACACAAAAAAAAATTAAAAAAAAAAATTAAAAAAAAAAAAACAAAGCACAAAACAAAACCCAGTTTATTACACATAAATAGGCCACAAAGACTATCTCCCGTGCTTTATATAAGAAACCCTTAAGTGTTCAAAGTTTCGGCTTCTATCAAGGACATAAAGTCCTAACCAATCTGGAGCCTTCTCTCCACTCTCCATATAACAATCAAGCAGCTTTAAGGCACACGATCTCCAAAGCCAGAAAGCTTCTGTCTTGAGAGACTGAATTTCTGGGAAAGCATCTCGGCAGCAGGCTCCATCCTGGGGGAGCCACCCAGCACCCAGCCCTCCACCGCAGCCCAGCCCGCCAGGCTGGCCCAGACCTGTGCCGAGCACAACCAGAAAGTTAACAAGCTCATTAGTACAGCCCACAGTTCAAAGACCTGCATGTTTTCTAATTTAAGCATTTTCAAAAAAAAAAAAAAAAAATCTGTAAATACACTGGAAACTCCAGGTGAAATTGCTGCCCTCACTTAAAATTAGATTACATTAGATGCAAACTATCCCAGACTCAGACACAGTGGCACAGGACTGGCTAAAGCTTCTACCTTTCTGCCTTTCCATGTGGACATTTGCACAGTGAAATGACAGAAGAGGGACGCACAGCTTCACATCCCCACCATCTCTGGCTGGGACACACAGCGAGAGGCAGTCACACACAGTGCTTCTCTCCCAGTTTTGCTTGTGGTTCTCTGAACAAGCCTGCCAGCAAACAACCAACGCACAGCCCAAACCTTTCTCTGCTGAGAAGAGAAGGGAAGAACAACCCCTTTCATGTAAGGAACTGAAGAGTCAGGCCCTAAACTGTGGGAGAGCAGAATAAGCTTAATGACAAGCAACTGCCCCTTCAACAAGACCACGTCCTCCCTGCTTTGGCACCAGTGTCTTCAAATACACCATACAAGACAGGGGATGTCACAGCTCTAAGCAACTGACAAATTCCAAAGGAGTTTTTCATCTATACACATTTTTCTACAAAGCCCTAAAACTGCATGTCAACTCTTTCCTGCCTGAAATTGCTAGGGTAAAACATGCCTCCTGGTATCAGTAAAATTTGGCAAGATCAGACACTGTATTTTGTACAGAATGCATCTACTTGATATTCTTCAGTCTTCATGCTCCACTGAAATTATGATAGCTTCATCGATCTAGAAAATGTAAGGAGAAAACCAAGCCTTATACGTCATACTAGTAAAGCAGCATTACAGCAAAATGTTGTTTTTCACCTCCTCTCTTACTCTTCTGAATTTTCAAACTCTTCAGTTTAGTCCCTGATCACCAATTTGCCAAGACCTGTTTGCAATTTTTTTCCCCACAAAGTTTACAACAAAGAGACAAGTAAAAAGAACTGCAGTCTGTTCAAGCTTGCTCCTTCCCATTTACATTTACTTTTCCAACATCAATCGTTCTCAAATCTCGAAAGGTGCACTTCTGGACATCTTAAATCCTGTTCAGCTACAAAGCGCCATCACCTTCAAACAACTCTCATAAGATAAATCTCTTATTAATTCACATTGAATTAATTCAAAATGATCTTTTCTATTATTATGCTTCAGAGCATTGCACACATCGGTAGTCATCTAGCCACTGGAATAAATCTAACCTTTTCTATGAGTATAAAACAGACACTTGGTCATTTCAGAGAGTTTAGGAGTGGCATTTCAAAATAGATTGTTTTAGCCCACTTCCAGGTACTTATTTCATTTTAAGCTCGCTCCTGGGATAATCGCACAGACACTTTCAGGAGAAACCAAAGGCAAAAGGTAACGTGTCTAAAGAGGTGACATAGGGTGGAATTTTATGCTATCTTGGAACCAAAATAAAGAATTCTAAAACTGCTTTTATTTAAAGGTTCCTGAGCATGTCAGTTTGCTGCTCTGCATTTCTTACTGGCCTGCTGCAGAGAGCTTGCTCCTACCTGCCCGCCACTGCCATCCGTCCAGGATAGGAGAGCCCAACAAGGCAAGATTCACTTTGCCCTGGCTTCTAATCAACTACCTAAAAGCACTGTGTAAACATGACAACCTAGTAAACCTCAACAAAGTTTGTGAAACAGGAAAATTATTATCACTGCCATTTTATGGATAAATAAAATTATCTACAATAACGAGAGATGCAAAATTCAGTGTTCAAGGCGACATGCAGACAGAGCTCTTGGGTAGTGACTGAACTTGGTTTCTCTAGGTGTCCAGGTCCATATCCCCCTCCTGTATGTATTTCAGTAGAGAGAGCGTCACCCTAGCAGTTGGCAAAAGGCCAAGATCCAGTAATTTAATAAGGTGCAAAAGGAGCACCTTGTGCAAAAGTCTAAATGCTCCAATTTATCATGACAATTATGGGATAAGCTGACATTTTATTTGTATGTAAATTAGTCTCCAAAACAGCATTAAAGGGCCACACTTTCAGAGAACATTGCACCTTTGCTTCTCTGTTCTGCATTTATCTAAACTCAGCTTTGTATATTAAAAGTAGCTTAATTTTTATGTATTGATGCTGCTTTGCATGTTCCCCAATCTGCTGTTACTGCACCACAGAGAGAATCCAGCCTGATTTGCCTAGTGCAATAAAATAACTGACTTCTGCCAGGACTGACACCTCCTATGAGAGGCCTGCTATCCTCAGTGAATCTTCTATTAATTTGCTGCCATTACCCTTTATGGAATGTAGAACATTCCCTATTAGATGAGACCAGAGGTCCATTTAGTGTTCTGTCCTGGAGACTGGCCAATACCCGATCCTTTCAAAGAAGGTTCAACTGCCTTTGGACAGATACAGAATCACCTATTGAATCACTGTGAAAAATAAATCGCTCCTAATCCTCAATCCTTAAAACAGTGTCCTTCTTTCTGAAGAGAGAGTTTGTAGCCCTTAATTATCTCTCACATTCTATGATTTGTTGTTAAAGAAGTCTTGTATATCTCCACTTCCAATAAAAGTGCCCGATATTTATCTGAACATTAGAACGATCCTAGTATCAGTGGTATCTTGTAGTTCTCACTTTACAATCTAAGTCTGAAATAAAAAAGGAGAAATATTTTAAGTGTTCTGAATTTGCTTCTTGTCAATATAGCAGTTTCTCCTCAGTCTTATACTAGCCAGAACCAAAGACCCCTAGGCTGTGGGCACATCTATCCCATCCCCACTGCTCATGCTGTCTTTAGGGCAAACAACCACTGTCTTGCCAAACTCTTCTGATAGGTGTGGCAACCTCATACCTTTCAATTTCTTCTCTCCCTGAGTAAACTCAGTGTTCTTTGTAATCCAAATGTCCTTTGAAGACAATGGGAGTTTAGGGTTTGCAAATGACTCAGAACTGAATCTGAGTTGAGTGTACTGGCAGAGGCAAGCACAGTGCTACCTTGAGATGAAGAGTGAGGAAAGAAGGTGACCTCCTGGCTCCTAGGCAAGAGCAATCAGGTATGGATACAAGAAGTGACTCATTTGCTCTTTTGCATTAAAAATAAAATGGACTAATCGTATTTCCCTTGAAGCTAATGGCAAAAGCCCCACTGACTTTGAAAGAAGCAAGACTGAGATGTGCTGTTTCCTTCTGCCAGGTGAGGTCTGTGATACAAGAGAAAGGCATCACAATTCTCTTACCCAAAACCTCAGTCAAATGGAACCATAAATTACTTGGGAGAAGAGGAAAAGATGCAAGGGAGATAAACAATGGTTTTGGCTAGCATTCCAGAAAAGTTCAAATAATTTTATTTCCAACTAGAGGCAAAAACCTTCCATTTGAAATGAGGCTGAAATTTCAGAAAGTGGGAAGGAGTCAGAAGTCTACAACCTAGACCTGAAAGAGCACTATTAAATCATCACCGGAGAGGGCATTATTGCAGTACTTTTCCAGACAGACCAGAACCAAGATGAACATGAGTTTGCAAAAATATCAATTTTTTTTTTCTTTTTAGAAAAAAATTGGCAAGGGTTTCCAGACACAAGTTACATAGGTAAGAGAGGGCAACCAAGGGCAACCGGAGTTGAGCCCACGTACATCAAAGCAGACTCTGGCTTTGGGTACCTATCCAAACTGAGCCTTCAAAGGTACTGATGTTGCCCTATTGTTTAGCTTGAATCTTGTCTAAGCTTGCTTAGGAGAACCCACATTCAGAAGCATGGGAGAAGGGAAAAAGAACACACAATTTCCAAATTGTGATTTCAAAACAAAACAAAAAAATGTAAATCTACATGCTGGAGGGTAATACTGGTAAGCGTGGCTAGCTATTGTTGCTCCATGCTTTTCAATTTCCATATATTAGCATTCATTGCCGACATTATTAAATCCAAAGTTATTTGGATGCTTTGATCAGTAAATTGAATCTTGAGTCTATATACGATGTACCTATACTCACGTAAAGTTTACAAAACTATCATATTTCCCTATTCTAACTCTTTCCCCCACATGCTGTGAGTTTCCACATATCCCACAGCCATACATTCCAAACACAGATTATTTTATTTAGTAATTTATTCAAGAATTTAGATAAAAAGAAAAGCAATGGAAAATGTTTGGCAATCTCTATATAAACAATTTCTATACATTTGGGTTGAATCATCCAGTAAGCTCTCATCTTGACATGCTTGTGATAGATAAAACTTTCATCACCAATATGCCCTCCTGTCTTGAAGACCAGGATACAAGGGAATCCATATTACAAAATCTCTTTTACTCTTTATGACTATCACAAAAATTAACATCACATTAAACACAAGCAAGTCAGAATTTTGGCACTGATTATCCTCTCGGCACAAATAACCCCACTCTCCATTGTGAATGGAGGAGAAACAACAGCAGTGGCAACCACAACAAAAGAGTGGATTGTGTGTTCCCTACACAAAACAGAAAGCTGTGCCTATTCAAGAAATCTTGGCCATTTGTCAGAAATTACAGAACTGATGTTGGAGCCCAATATTAGCTCCAGCCAAAGCAGTGGTAAATTACCTTGCCTTTGGAATCATCGCTATTAACTAGGCAACACTCTCTGTTGCAGCACATATCATATGGTCCTCATGAAGACTCAGAAACACTGAGCCACTTTCTTAAGACAAAACAAAGTAAAATGAAAAAAAAAAAAGAATACAAATGTGAATGCAAATGGATTCACTGTGAGTAGTTTGTCTATTATTTGCCCTTTTTATCTCTTATTTATGTTTCTTTTGAAGCTGAGAAATGAAGTGAAATGCCGATGAGAAAGCTACTCTTACAGTGCTTCCACCGTAATAATTTGTTATGAAATAGCTTTACAACAGAAGCATTTTTCAGATAGCCATAAGAATTGAATGCACACATTGACTGAGGAGCATGATGTCTGTTTTACCCATTTCAATTCTGCTCGGAAAAGAGGGAAGCAGGGCGCAGAATAAGGAGACTCCCTGAGACACTGCTGATGTGGCTTTGCAGCAGCTTCATGTAGTGAGTGCTGGCAATCCTTCAAAACTGGCAAAGGGTGCCAGCGTCAGCCTGCTGACTGCTGGATGAATATATATAGTGCAAATAATTCTGTTCTTGAATCAGTTTTTGCTGAACTCCCACATAAACTTTCCATGGGAAAATCTCGTAATGCCTGTATAAGTGATTTTATGAATCTAGCTTTCAGCTTTTGATAGAAGATTTCTTACGCTACTGGCTTTGATTCTTTATTGCACAAAGGGGTGGTGCCAAAAGCCCTCACGTTTGCCTCAACCATACAGACATTGGAAATTTAATTTAAGCGTTGGCAATCTCCCAGGATCATAAAACACATTAGAAAAAAAGATTTAAAAATTGATTTTTTTTTTCCCTGAGAGGTAAATATGTAACTTCCAGAAACATGGGTGGCAAAATCTGCACACAGCAATGTATACACAGGAACTAAAAACTACTGATAAAAGTCAAGCAGAAATCTTCAATCTGCAGAGACAAACAGAAGCGGACAGTTGTTTTTTTTCCCAATGAAGATATATTTTGAAATATGTTGGACATTGCATCTCTTTTCCATCAATAATACATCTAAAATGTTCCTTAAAAAAATATAGAACTGCTTCTCTAAAAAAGTTAAAAGAGGCCTAACCACAGATAACACTAATACTTTCATTGTCAAAAATCCCCTGTATGCAAGCATGCCTTACCACATTGCTCCTGTCTTCCTCCTCAAAGCTGCCTTCTTGCCATCTCAATTCCCAGTCCAGTTCCTCATCAGTTTTAAGAAATATCCAGCAATGATGTAGGGCTGATTTGTTGCACTGCGATGTATCCCACAAAAATTGAAAGCTATTGTCATGTTTTCATTTACAAAGAAAGCAACTGTTAAACCAACTTCTGGGTTCACTGGCATCTTGGAGTCTAAAAAGTCCCAAAATTATTTGCAGAGGCTACAACAGTACCTTCTTTGAAGTAATGTTGAAACTTGTGCAGAGGAATTTGGGATGCACCTGAGATCTGAAGGTGCGGGCTACAAATTAACACAGCCAATTAGGTGGAGAATCAGAGGGTCCAACATGGATGGGGTAAGATAAACACAACTGAATAAAAGGACTGTCAAATGTAAGCCAGTTGGCTGAGTATAAATCATGTCATCCTGCTCAACTAGCTGCTGCCCAATCAATAATCTGTTGCTGTTTGCTCTCCCCATGCCAATCAATCCAAGCTAGGGCTGCGTCTAATTTTCCAGTCTAGGAATAGCTTCAGAACATCCACAATTGTTATTTCGAACAACTCAAGAGATAAATGTTTCATCCACACATCAGCGTGCAAACTCTTCCCAAAATGGGACTAGTCAAGAGTAAATAATTACTCCTGTAACAGTTTGATCTGATAAACCGCAAGACATAAGGCTGCAAAAGTGATCTTCGTACCATTAACAGTCGGGAGAGAATCCAGTTTCTAAAAATACTCGATTAACTGATACAGGACGCAAAAACTGTGGTAATTCTGTAGAGAATGTTTCACAACAGATTTAGCGATTTTTTAGGGATTAGTATTAGCTATAAATTTCTTACCCACTGAAATCTTGTACAACAGGATTTATACTGCAAAGATGTCTTCCTTTGAAGAAGACAGATGAAATCAGAGCCAATTAAATTTAAGCATCTCTTAAACAATTCTTTTGTTAAGCAGTATGTATTGAAAGAAAAAAATTCATGAGAAGAATTAGAAATTATCTTCATAATTTGGCCATGGCTTCTCTTCTTCTGAGTAATGAGAACAGCTCAAGATCACAGATAAAAATCTTAATGTCATAAGATATTCGTATAACCATTTGTATGTAGATAAGATGAGCATATATATGTATACATGACATAAAGAACAGAGACTGCAGTAAACATATATTTGTGATATAGACAGTACTTGAGTCTTCTCCACCATGAAAATCTACTGTTCAAAACAAACACAGAATTGAGTCTCCCTTTTTTAAAAGATAACCTTTCATATTATTGAATCCCATATCATCTTGATAAGCCTTGGCCTATTAATGGAAAAATAATTACTCTTTATGACTCCCAGATCTAAAGCAGCAATGTGATTTCCAGTCCCATTACACCCCAAGTTGTTTTAGTTCTGGATTTCCTTTGGGTCTAAAACAAAAATACCCAACAACTATGTGCATAACCCTCACTCTTCATTCACACACAACAGAATCTACATGCTGTTCCCATTTTGCCTGCTCACAAGATGGCACGCTTGTTTCATGTCTTACATCAACTGCAAGTAAGTCTGTATTACACTCAGAGCATCAAGGATAATTAAAGGTTGGGCACGGAGGTGGTAGCAACACGCTCCCAAATCACCGATGGCGTCGGCGGTACTGCAGGTCCGTACGTCTGTGCTTCAGTCCCTGAAAAACCACGTAGGCATTGACCTGCTGGTTCGCACTTCCTGAGCACAGATGTGGGAAGCAGTGCCAGTTTGGAAACTGCAAATCCCAAAAGAAAGAAGTGTGGCTTCTTTAGCCCAAACTGAACTTTATCCACCTAGAACTCTACCAACCTCCGAGCTAAAGGGCTCTTATGTAAGTCAGCAGTACACTGTAATCTGGGCAACATACACACACTTGATGAGACTCTAAAATTGCTGAAAATTACCATCTCCCTTGCGTCTTTCTAACAGCTTGACATATCGACGCCTGATGTCTCATTATGTTTCAATTTGAATCATGACTATAAATCACTGGAAATACAGAAGAATGAGACATAAGGTTTGAGTGGAAAAAAAAAGAGGATGCAAAAAGATTGGACTTTCTGAAAATATTAAAATCTGCAACTGAAATGTCATATAAAACTGAGAAATGGCAAGTCTACAGGAGGTAGTAGGATAAAGACCCCATGGTTCACTCATCAGAGGTAGAGAGTTAAGATTTGTTTGGATTTAAAGAAACATCCTTTTTTTCTTTTTTTCTTTTCTTCAAAGACAGGTATGGGGGAATAGAAACAATAGGAACATTGCTGCAACTGTTGATTTCACTTGCAATCAAAACAGAAAAGATACCAACTTTAACTGCAGCAAGAGAGTGTAAAATCACAGACTTATTTTTATGTGGCAGGCAAGTATGCATATTTAATTGTACGTGCAGGTCCATCGAGTTAATCTGTGTTCTTTATATAGGTAACCAGCTGCTAATCACTTTCTCCAAATCCCTACATTTTGCCCTGAATTCACAACATCACGAGACATTTTGATCCTTGAACTCAGCAAAAATGAAATACGTCTTAGGCTGTACTGGAACTGGCATGTGAACACTGTAACCAGGATTCAAGAAGTAAGGAAACGTCAATTGTTTAGGCATCAAGATAGGCAAAAGGAAAACCATTGTGCAAGCTCACGGTGCCATAGCAATGCTGTACAAGTTGGAAACAGTGAAGCCACAAGAAAGCACTAGGCACTTCTCATTGTCAGCTGAACTGATTACTGTAATTACAAATATACACTGTTAAAGTGAGAAAATTATTAAAATGGACTGATAAAAAATGAATTCCCAAATAATATTCAAAAGATTAATCAACAACAGTCTATCAGCATAAGATACTGTGGCAACACATGATTTCTGAAGCAGACAGCCTGGCTTTCTTTGCTATGTGAGAAAAATCCAACATCAGATCATGGGTGCACCTAAACTGTGGGATACTCTTCTGCAGCTCCCAGCTCCAAATGCACACCCTGGCAACATCCTGACTACACATCAGAAAATCTGGTTTGGCACCATTCTCCTATGCATTTTGAACCCCAGCAGCAGAAACTCAAGCAAACAGACGAAGTGCAACACGTGCCATCCAGCAGATCAGGATTGTGGTGCCTGGTCTGCAGGAGAGAATCAGCAATTGCTCAGTGCTGGCTTATGCTTCCTACAAGCACTCCACATTTCAGCAATATTAATGAGACACTTTCTGCTCTGGTTTATAAAGTCATTTTTTCATTATTATTTCTTTCTTTTTTTCTCTTAAATAAAATTTATTAAAAGAGGAGGGGCAGACCCTATGGTTAGGCAAGTAACCAAGGACTGATGTCTCTTAATTTCCTTTGTGTTGTCAGAAAAGTAGCATCATACACTAACCACTCCCACTCCAAAACAACCATATCATGGCTATGTTTACACTGGTTTTGTAACACTCATCAAAAAGTGAGCCTGGTCTTGAGGCCAAATGACAAGGCAGAGACTGAAACTACTACTTTATTCTCAAGTCACTTCTTTCCATCTGAACTAGCTCATCAGGGTCTAAAAGCCTCATTTCAAGCCGCTGCATTGCAGATGAGCTAATAAGACAAATACTCAAGTGAGTTTATGCAGAAAATACTAAAGAAACTGGATTATACCAAAAGTTTTGGAGTATCTTCAATCTAGAGAAGTACAGAGATATCATACAGAAAACTTCTGAAAATTCTGTTATAAGTGAGAATGAAAATTAGCAGGGAAGACTGCATGCTCTGTGAAATAACAATCCCAGGCAACTTACTAACTTTAAATGATTTAAGAAGCTAAAAAAAAAGAAAAAAAAAGAAAACATAGTAGTTGACTACAAATATAAACTCATCCAAATCACAACTTTAAAAGGCCTTATGTTCCAGGCAAGAATTTGAGCAGAAACACGTAAGTAATGCTGTCACAGATGACATTGCATTAAGAAAACTATTTAAAAATGTTCAAGAAAGAATAATTTTAATGAAAATTAATGAAGATAAAGAAGATGTGACTCTTCTCTATATGAACATGTGAACACAATGCAGCTCATTTAGACTAACAACACAATTGCTAGCAGCAGGTAAACATCAGGGAGGAAAAGCTTAGGATCCAATTGGCATAAGAACAAATAGACTAGCCATGATTAACTTTGGGCTGAAAATGAGAAGGAAGGGTTTTAACTGACAAAGCAGTGAGGCTATGAAACATCCTTCCACCAGACGCTGTCAAGGCAAAAAAAACCCTACCTAATTTTAGGATAAAGGTAGGTCACTTCATAAAAGGGATTACATACTGTGGTTGATGTTCAAAGAGCTACCCACTGTTCATAATTCCCACAGAACTTCAGGACAACATACACAAATCCACTTTTTCAAGATGCGCACACTATTCCTTAAAAATGTATGTGCTGGCACTGTTTCCTCAAGAGCTGATGGGGTAAAGGCTATTTTTTGTCTCTGTTATTTTTTAAAAACTATTTTTCTTTTCATAGTGACCTTCTTCATTTCCTTTAAGGCCAATAGTTTTAAAAAGACACTATCTTCTGCGTTCAAACTGAACACAAGATATGTAATGTTCATTACTTGGGCAGAAGGAATTAATTGTAGCATCACAAACATCTTGTCAAAAAAGCCATCCTTTCCATCTAACTGTCTCACTAGTCATTTATATGTGTGATTGTGCCATACTCCAAACAGGCATTGCACAGTTCTTTTTGTATTTTGAAGGTAGTTATTAAAAACGCAATGAGAAGGCAGTTCTTGAGCCCTCTACATAAGTTTCATAAAAGACACACCCAGGGTTGCCAACACTGCTTTGCCAGGACAATCTAACCAGAGCTACATTTAAAAGTGGGAAAAAAAATCAGGCAAATTATTTTCAGTAAATTGTGCACAAAGTTTGAGTGGGACAGTGGTCTACAGACAGGATGCATGTAGAGCGAGTTCAGGCATTTTGAGACTATACCATGCTAGTCATCAAAAAAAGACTTTTTTTATTTTATTTTTTTTTGTGCTAAAATTCTGCATGTTACAGTTTTCAACTGAACTTAATCTATTTGGATGAAACCAAATAGGTAACAGCTCTCTCCACTGAAGAAAATAAAAACTTTTGCTCTGATTCAAAGGGGACCTGTCTCTCTGCTCAGTCTTAGGGCTACCACATCTCTCTTGCTTGTTGCAACACCCCTGTTCTCACATAATCCACAATGTAAAAACAGAGATGGCAACAGATGGCTATGCAGAGAAGCCTGATGTGGTCAAACTGACCAATGCAACTCTTACAATTCCTAAAAAGCTTTTTATGGGGTTCATTTGGGCCTGACCAATCTTCACACATTATTTTGGTTTAGCTGTGTAAACACCAGGCCATTTGTTCCAAGTTTCTTCTTTTTCCACACCAGCACAATACATCACTATTCCTTTTTTTCTTTCTGCTGCACTGAAATGCATTTAAACATGTATTTATTTGTGGTACAGACTGTTTGCTAGAACCAGGGCTCTCGGATAATCCTTGATTTGGCAGTCCTTTCCAGCATCTCGTTTCTGCCTGACATAACACATAAAGGTTTTTTCCCCACTGGAAATATATTGGTGTTTCACTTCTGTTTGTGAAAAGTGGGAAGACTGAAGATTTCCCCCACTAAGCATGCAGAGAGGGTAACCCTGACACAGTTCAAAGTAAAACTTGTGACATTTCTCATTAGGAGCAGAGCTGCCACTGAGTCAAGCAGAGGGTGCCACGGGCAGATCCAGAGGGCAGAGCCGGAATCTGAGGGTGCAATTTCATGATGGGCTTAAGTCCTATTGGCCCTGAAGGAGCCCTGCTCGTCACTTCACCATTCTCTGCATGCCCAGGCACTGCCCTCTGCCTGCACCCACACTCTGGCCAAAAATGCCCTGCTCACACCCTGGGGCTGGCAGGAAGCCAGTCAGACCATTCCTTTTGGTGGTGGCTCAGGCTTGGATTAAAAGAGCTCACTCCTCTAGAGAGCTCCCATCTCCTTCTCTGCTTTTGCAAACTCAACCAGCTGGAACTGGCCAGCAAAGTGTCACAGACACCTGAAAAACCTCCAGTAGAGTCCAAACCAAACCAAACTCCTCACCCAGATGCACTACAAGGCAGGTCACCACACTGCAGGTTCTGGACCAGGGGCCGTACTCCCAGTCCCCCTGACGGCGAGAAAGCTGCGAGAAGCCCAGGCACTGCCGCACACCCAGGCAACCCAGGTCCTGCACACCTGCAGCCCTCGTTGCCAGCAGACAGGGAACACAAAGCCACCCCCAATGGTGTAGGTGAATGAAAATAAGCCAGGTCTTAAAGGAGGGAATGCTTAAAAATGTCTTTTTTAAAGAAGAGAGGGGGGAAAAAAAGATTGCAGGAGAAAATAATGTTTATCTGTCAGGAAATACAAGTGCTGTCTTCAGAAAAGCAAAATCATTATTGCAAGTAAACAGATTCATTAAATAACATGCAGAGGAGGATTACAATGCCTTCCTTGTCATTAAAATGCTTTGAAACTATACTTCTGTAAGATATGCTAATGATATTCAGCTTTTGTATTACACAGCAGAAGCTATGCTCTGGGTAGAATTTGGCGCACTGTGTTACACAGGAGTTCAGGTTACAAAAGCAGTTATTAGTTCACATTGACTATAAACATGTTTAAAATGCACACAAAACTGGCCATACCATACAGAAACCAGACATAAGGGTGATGAACTGGTCCACATCAAGTAATACACTCCCCTTCCACCCAGGGACCCCCTTTCATGAGAGAGTCCTATCTTTGGCATACTTTTCTCCAAAATAAAAAGTGCTGGAATACTGAAAGTCTAATCAATTTTTTTTCCTTATCTCCTCATCTGAATACTAAAGAACAGCACTATTAGAAATAAACTATCAGTTTATATTTACTTTTTACCAAGGAGTTCAAGGAGTTTTATTTCAGCGAAATTAAGTTCTGGCGTATTTTGACCAATTTACCCAAATCCTTATTAAAAATACCAAAATTCAGGCTCCAAAACCCACTGGAATTGGTACAAACAAATCTGTATGTGATTTATCAGCTTCACTGTCACAGTAACTAACTCAGTGCATTTCTCTGCTTGGTTCTCTATGTAAGCTGTCAGAAGAAGTCACTCTATCAAACAGAAATGTAACACTATTTTTATTGCTTATCTCTCTTGCCTTGGGTTACATCAGTAAGTCATATTCCTCTGTCAACTTGACAAGTCTTTTTGGTGTTGACCTTAAAAGGACACAGCTGTGACAACTTTGGGGTTTTTTTTCTGTTAATAGTTCTCAGCTGAATACTTGTTCTTGATAGTCCAGGTCTGGCACTGTGTCGTCCTGTGAGTAGACTGTGCACAAAGCTTTGGACATTCAGTCCAATAGTATCTTCCAGACTTTATTGCAAGAGGCACTGGAAAAGTCGAAGTAGACATTATTCCGGCAAAGCCATGATTAATTATAAGTGGTCTTCTAGATTTGGTCTTATTTTCTTAATGCTCTGTAATTAATTAATATAAATATACATCCTTATTTCCACAGCCTTTGCTCAGGATATTAACTCCCATCCCTGGACTCAATCCCCCCTGGCATTTTCTCTTGTGTTACATAAATTACTGTGGCTGACTCTTATCGAGTTCCAGAATGTGAAGATCAGGATCAAAAATCTGCTTAGGATTTTAAACTAAGGAAGGAAGAATATACTATAAACTACATACTATCAACTTGTCTTAATACAATACCCCAGGTAGGGGATATTTGGAAAAGACAAAAAATATTTAGGTAATCTGAAAACAGCACTTAGTATTTCTACCATCATCACCCAATAAAGGCAGCACATTACTGATTTAATGAAACAACATGATTTTGTGCCAAATACCTCAAAAAGTAAAGACAAACAAGTACATGGCATGCTTCAAATTCATTGTACTATTTCCACTAGCAGTCACTTACATGAATATAGACTTTAATCACAGTAATTTATACATCACTAGTTTTAATTGTGATTTAAATTGACAGGCCAAAAACATCAACATAAACATACAATGAGGTTAAAAGAAATTATTTATGTTTTCACTGTATGTCTGAAAAGTGAAAAATCAGGAAATAATTATTAAAATATGTCAGCTGTCACTATGTGTAGTTGTTTTATCAAAGGAAGGAGTCTTCCTTTGGATAATGACTTGTAAACGTCATATCTATATGCACTTAATTAAACAGTTACAGGGCTCAACATCATCTTCTGTGTTTACATGTGGTTTTACGTTGATATATATTACAGATTTCATTCCATGTGTTCTATTTATTAGATAAGAAAGCTTTTTTATGGTTTATGAAGCTGGAATTATATTAAGAATCATTAAAAATCTCTTTAAAGTATTGCTTATCAATTCAATGATGCCCAAGGTGTGCAGGAAATCAAAAAAAGAAGAGGTTTACAAATCTGTTTTGTATTTAAAACTAATTTAAACAAAGAATTACACATGAGTTGTTCAGTGTACAGTTGTTCATCCAATTGTTTTGGTTTATCACATTGTGGAGGTAACAAATTTCATCATCTCATGCTCTGTTTTCCTACATGGAACGGAAAAATAAATTGAATTTTCTGTTGCCTTTTTTTTTCTTTTTTCAGTTTCTGGTAATTTTAGTTTTGAAAATGAGAGTCACTAAGCAGAATGTAAAATGGAGAAAATAGTGTCACTGTATCAGCATAGGAAGTCTCTGGCAAAAGTTGATTTAATCACTTCCACGAACTGGTTCCAGGTGTTTAGCCATTTCCACCAGGATTGTTGTGTGACATTACTTAAAACTTGGGCAGCAAATAGGTAAATATACACAATCAAACAGTACGTAAAGCTGTGTAGACTTAGACCGTAACACAGATTAAAATTTGAAAGTTCTATTTTTTAAAGGTAAATATCTAAGTATTTTTTTAAATACAGGTTTCTCTATTTTAAAGAAAAACTTTATTCTCTCAAGCATTAATTATTGTGTACCTTTGTTATTCATATTAGATTAGTTAAGAGTCCAGCAACTGTTTTAATATATACTGCAGTAGTTTCATAGGATAGAAATATGCCTTAATATGCTATACATTAAAAATCAAACCACATACATGATGCTACCAGTTTCGCTATGCTCCTGCAAGTATCTGCAACATCAGACTATTATCCATGAGATGATCACAGAAGAGAAAAAACTAACTGGCAGAAGTCTCAATGGGCTTAAACCAGAACAAAAAAAAGTGTACTTAATTTGGGAGCTGAAAGTCTGTCTGCAGTTTGGCACATACAGCACATCACACCATGTAATTTTATAAAAATCAAATAACTTTGCAAATCACTTAAAATGTTTCCTTTCTCATTGGTTTTAATCATGTTTGAAAGGAGAGAAAAAAATTACAGGATGAAATGAAAGCAAAATGTAATGATCTAGGACCGTAACTCTCCTGAATGAACATTCCTAAATTTTTGGATCATGGACCACTGTCAAACTTCAAACGTAACAGGGAACTACTATGCAGCCTTCACATCAAACTTTTAATTAAAATCTCTAAATGGATTATATGATACTGCAGATGAGTATCATACCATGATTATATGTGTCTGCAGACCACAATCTGGAAACAAATATATTAAAGGATTAATTTTCCAAAAGGGAATGCTTCTTGGAATACTTGTTTTATATGTCAAGATACTACACAGTATCTTAGCATGCAAATATCTGAAGACCTCCATTTCATGAGTTTTAAATAGTACAAGTGAAAAATACCAGTTTAAGACAGGATTTTTAATGAACTATCCTGGTATCTACTCCTCAATCTAGCCTGTTGGGATTTGGAGTTCTTTCCATGCAAACTGACCAGGCTCACATCCTCCTTATAATAACGTACCCAGAAGCTGTGGACAACAAAGTGATTTCCAAAGATGTCCCAGAAAGGGCCAGTCTATGAACAGCAAAAGCTGCACTTGCTTCAGGTCAGGCTTACCACTACAGAATGCAGAACAGAATTTTGGAGTTTATGTACACACAACTATTATTTGTAATATACAGTATTAGTATAAATATCCAATATACAGTTACGGTATAAAAAAATTATGTTTCATGTATATGTGCATATATGCACATATAAAGGCGTTCAGAAGGAAGGGCAAAGAAAAAAAAAAAGACTATATCCATCCTAATGGCTTTATCTAAGTTTATTTAAGAAGGAAAAAAAAAAAGAGAGAGAGAGAGAGAGAGACAAGAGAGAGAGAGGATTATCCTGAAGCTGGAGCGGGACAGCCGTGACTGCTGGTTTTTGCCCAGCACTTGAGTGACAGCGCGGGGGGGAAGAGTGGTTAATCACCGCGTTCTGGGAACCGAGCAGGGAGAGAGGGAGCAACTGCTTTCCGCAACACTTCCTGCGATAAGGCAGCCAGCGCTGGCACACGGACACACACACGCGAGAGGCGGCTGCGCGGCGCTTCATGCGACTGCAAACGTGACCTGCAGCCCTGCACCCCCGACACACTCACACAGGCTCACTCGGAACTTTCAGCTCTCGCCAAACGCGCTGTTGGGGGTGCCGGGAGCCGGGCGGGAAGGAGAAGCCCCGGTTCCTTCCCTCCCCGCGCAGTCCGGCGGCGGCAGAGCAGCGGGAGCCCGCCCCGCGCCCGCCGGCGCTCGTCGGTGATGTTCATTCGCGACACGGGCCCAGAACTTCAGCGCTGAACAAAAGCTGCCGGACTGACACCGCAGCACAGCCGGGATTGTATTTATTTTCTTCTCTTTTTTTAAGTGCGATCCCAGCAAAACTTTAGTCGCTCAAAGTCAGCGCTGTACCCACTCCCCGCCCCCTTACAAGGCACTGTTACTAAACCTTTTAAGACTTCCAGAGAAAGTAAACGAGGCAGGGGAGGCAGGACAGGCATTAAGGCCAACACGTCCCATATCATCCGATAACTTCCCCTTACATGCCCAATACAATGCGGGTTTGCTGATCACAGCTTTTCCACTGTACCAGAGCCAAGTACAGGCAATTACTTACACTTACGTAGACTTTAATAAGAGATAACAGTTATCTCTATTGAAAAAGCACAAGATGGATTTTTTTTTTTTAAATTTGTCTTTCATTAATAAACTGGTTAAAAAAAACACACAAAAGGGTTTCTGTGCGAGGCACTGGCTCCCCCAGCCCTCTGTAGAGCTTCACATCGAGCGGAGCAGCAGGCCTGGATGGAAAAGCACCGGCGGAGACCAGCCGGGTCCCGTAACCCTCCGACACCGGCAGGTCGGGGGTGCCAGCGCGGGGCTGGGTAGGACGGGGCCGGGGGCGGCTGCCCCTCGAGCAGCGGCGTGTCCCATCCCGCGGCGCTCCCGCCAGACTCAAACCACTGGGATCCAGGTAAAAACATGCCGTATTGAGCCCTGTTGCCCCCATCAGCCAGGTCCCCCGGCCAAGATAAAGGCAGGAGCAATCTCCGTATTTTCAATGCAAATGAGATGCAGCCCGCAGGCGCTCAGCAAATTGCCAATGCATTGGGGATGCCCCTGCTCTTTAGCTTTGTTTCCATATGTGCTTAAAGTTGATGAGTGCTGGTCGTGTTTTTCTTCCCACCACCCAAGGACACAGCACAGATATAGGAAGTAGGAAAACTGATGTTCCAGTAGCGCTTATAGACCAGATGGCTGCTGCCAGCATCTTGCCAGTCTTATAAGTACACCTACCAGTGCAGTTTCACTGGTATTTATTCTAAAATTCATGTTGGATAATTGTAACTCAGAGACAGAGTATCTCTGAGCAAAAGGAGAATATACTGCGTTTATGGAGTCATCATCTCTGCATTCACGTTTTAAGCAAAACTATCTGACCCTTACACATTTGAAGGGAAGGATTTCTGCATAGACGGTCTACCTGTGTTTATAAAGCAGGGGCATTTTATATGCTGCAGAATCATTACATGTTAACAAATGAAAGAAGGTTCCATCACCATAGTATGAACTCACCACACGTGTTTAAAACAGATATTAAAAACATGATTCACTGTAATAAAGACATCCCAAACAACTATTTAAAGTGATTCAAAATACAAAATTTGGGGGTGGGGAGGTGATGATACAGTGTACCTACCTCTCTCCACTCTGCCCCCCAAAGAAAATACAAAGTCCAATAATAATAATAATAATAAATAATAATGGCACGTATTTATACTTATTTATATTTTATGTAGAAGTACAGCAGGGTTCTTAAGATTAGGTCTCGCTTTCAGTTTCACTCACCACTGAACTAGTCAGCTTTGCTTTAAAGAGGTGTGGAGTGTTACTTAGGAGTTACAGAAAGTACATCGGCATGTTAAAGAAAGACAGAAAAAAAAACAGTATTGTAACCTATGCAGGGAAATGATGGATAAAACAGAAATTACGAGTCTTAACATACTACTCAACAAATCTTTTCCTCCCAAATGCACGACAGACATAGGAACAGGAGCTCCGAATACTTACTAAACTTATGCAGAGAAATAAATGGTTATCTGTTGCGTGACTTACAAAGTCAGAGGAAAAGGAAAGAGCAAACTTTTCATGGAAGCCTTGGATCAACAGGCTGCACATTTACCTCATTCACATCCTCCTCCTTTCACTGCACTTCAATGTGAAGAAGGCAGCCTTAGCAATATTCCTCTTATAAATCCAATCCATCGCAGAGACCACACTGCAGCAACAAATCTGCTTCACATGCATTGACGTACCTCCTCAACATCTGAAAGAAATTCCAGCTCCAGTCAACCCATAAGAGACATGTTGCCTGACTCTACCTTGATGGTATTGTTTATGAAGATGATTTACACACTTGTAATGATTTAAGCAGCTACTTTGCATACATTACAGAGAGAACCTGAAACATGTGACCTGCTTCACAGGGCAGGATTATACCTCTGTTCTTGTTGTGTCATGTGCAACCACACTATTTAGTAGTTAAAGGCAAGTGAGCACTCAGGTATTCCATTGCCCTCGCCATGCATGCAGCGCGAGAGTTTCAGCATGCCTCTGAAACCAAAGGTTAGCCTCCCAACTTCCAAAGATAGACAGTTAAATAAATGATATAATTGTCAAAGGGACTCAGTCAAACCTACCACATGGCTCTGCCCACTCAGGATTATGACGTTTACTGGCAGACTTTTAAGGACAGGAAATCTTTCATGGTGTTAATAAATCTGTAACAATGATCATATTCTTAGGGACCACTCCAATACAAACTTTCATTAGCACTCACACTGCCTCTCGCGAAGCACTAAGAATCTATGCGTGATTATCATCAGCTTGGAATAAACAATAAGAACTTTAAATCCTTTTTTTTGGTGTTGTTTAAAAAAGTAAGACAAAAGCTTTTCATAAAAATGGAAACTAACATCCAAAGAACGTCTGGGCTCAGCCTGTCAGCTCCTTCATAATTTTGAGTTGTTTTTATTGATCCATACACTTCTTATGCACAACTTCATTACTGCTTTGATAATTACAAGATAATTAAATACAAGACAGAGCAAGTATCATGCTGGGGAATCATTTAGTGAGTGAACTGTTGTGCTGAAAAGTGGAATTCTTTATGTCACTCACAGCACAGTGATACATCAGTAATAGACGCCACAGGAGCTATTTTGGGGATGATCCAGTGGCTTACCGGAGCCACAGAGGGCAACAGCAAAGCATAAGGTTCAGAATTCAAAGGAAGTCCCACCACATAGGCCTTCACGCTTTGCAAACATGTAAAACAAAAGCATGTTCACACGCAGGTTTACATGAACTTCAGAGCAAGTAGAACATTTGCCATATAAACAAAAAAAGTCAATGTCTGAAATTTTTGATTTAAAAAAATAGAGGAAAACTGGTGGGTTGAGGGGGAGTTATCTTAGCAGCACCAGGAGTGAAGGCACCAAAGCTCTGGTCACAGATTTGCCACTGGCTCACTAACACTGCAGTTATTTAGATTCCCTGTGCCCTGGCTCACCCATCAGTACAATGGGTATAATACTTCATCCTGTCCTTAAGAGGCAATTACTGCTTGTAAAATACTCTGGGAACCTTGATTAAAATGCACAGCAGCTTTGAGATAAGTATTCCCTCTGAAAGAGCCAGCAAGCTGGGTTTTGACGGTGGGAAGTACTACCTGATGGCTGCAAAAGAAAAATAATCATTCTGAATGAGAAGTATGTGCCTGATCTATGCACATCTGTAGGTGGACCCCTCCTGGATTTTACTTTTTTCCTTTTTTCAGTTACTCTGTGTATATTGCAGAGAGGAGCAGTGAGAACAGATAATTATAAAGCTTTTGAAAAGCCCTGGTATTTTCACCAGAGGATCACAGTGGGCTGTCTTCAAGAACTCTGATGCAGAACTATATGTAATTAAAAAACATAATTATTTGTAATACTCCTCAAACCCTGTTTTCATTAAAGAGGGGAGGGGGGGGGAAAAAAGACAGATCACTTTAAATATGAATGCTTTATGAATAAAGAAAATTTTTTTTAAATTGATGAGCATTCATTTTCCCAGTCACATAAAATAGTTCATGTAAAACATAATTATCAACGTTTTAAACCACATTTTCCCCTTGAAAATAAATAAATAAGCACGCCAAAATCTTTTTTGTTCATTAAGAGCCAGATCCAGCAGAAAACATCTGCAGACTTCTAGACCAAGCAAGCCCTGGAAGGCCATGGGTACTGGCTGCACCTCGTGCCAACCTCAGAAATTTGGCTGGTTCAGAAAGATTTAAACAAAACAAAAAAAGCCCTGCAGCTTTACATGTCTGGGAATTGTGGAACTGCGTTAGGTTTATGAATAAAGAACAGGGGTGAGAAAAAAAAACAACTCCTTTTAAAAAGGAGATGCCTCTCTACCTCCTGTCCTCCACCATTCTGCGTGCTAGACAGGGGCTCCTCTTCCTCCCCAGGGACAGCAAGGACATCAGCAGCTGCAGTCCAAAACATGGGGTCCACCTGCATGCCCTGCTGCAGACGGGGTGGGGGACCCGAATCTGGCACTCGCCCCAACTTTGCACATCCAATAGGCACCTGAGCATCCAGCTCCCAGCCATGCTCCCAGATGCATGGTAGCTGCCACTGGCAAACCCAAAGGAGCATCCCTGGGATGGCAGCAAGCCTGAGTTGCTCAAAGGACACCATAGGGCCACCACAAAGGGGCAGGTGCTGGTCAGGGTGAAGAGCCACCCCTGCAGAGGTGGCCAGGGGACACAGTGGTCTCCCCTGAGCCAGCAGCCTCTCTACCCCCATGGGAGGATTGGGCCCTGTGAGCCCAGGATTTCTACCACGGGCTTGAACAGGCTCCAAGATGCAGTGGAGGGAAAGAGCCTCAGCTACCGCAGGCACCCAGCAACACATATTTAGATTTTGGGCTACCCTGAATATGTGTATGCAAACACCACAGGGGAACTGACGGCATTGGCGAGGCTGCTTGCTGAAATAAAGGAAAAGTTTAGGACAAGGGCCCTGCTGCTGCAGTGGATGACAACTAAAGAACCTGCTGCTAGTGTAGCTGACGCATTTTTAGACTTTTGATAGAAATAATGGCTTTTTCTCACTAGCTCTTCACTACATTCCTCTTTGGGAAGCTAAGAAACCTCCCACTGATTGAAGTCACACCTTGTCTTCTGCCCCACTCAGAGGACCAGCCTACATTTTGGATCAACACCCTGCTCATCTTGTGCAGCTAGCCCTGTGCAGGGAAAAGGACAGGGCAGGTATGAAAAGACCAAGTAACAGTATGCCCATGTGTTCTGCCTAAAGCCATCCCAAAATTCTGGTTTCACAGTGTTCATTTTATAGACACCTTCTTGAGAGGAACAGCAGATGCAGTATGCTGCCTTGGTTAGCAAGATGTGATACACACAGAGATATATACTGGATATATATTAGGAGAGCACAGAGAGACTCTGTGCAATGACCATATAACTGCAGACACTCTGCAGGTGTGTATTTACAATACTATTTATATAGTGCTGAAAGTGCACTACATTAATATACAGTGTGCATGATTCACTGTCATTAGTCCTGCCTTCAAATAATGTGGACCCTAAGATAAATAATATCGCTAGAGCCTCTCCCATACAATACACAGACTTGTTAGTTTAGTTATATATACAAAATTTCCAACTGCAATTAGAGGTTCTTTTTAAATTATAAAAGGTTCTTGAAGTGAAACCTTTGTTTGAGTTGAAATGAGCCAGCTGACATAAAAAAAGCAAACTAAGAAGCCAGGAGACTTGTATTTAAAATGCAGAATAAACTGGATATCTTAAATAAATAGCATTAATCTGAACATGCAGTAAAATAAACCATGTATTTTAACAACACTAGATACAAAAAATCATCATATTTATCATTACAGCTTTATATACCTGTTGGATTACTGCTTTCAAAGCCTTAAGAAATGTTCCAGTGTCTTTGAATTCAAATGCACTTTCTTTATGCTAAATCTGTGAAGGTGCTCTTCTGGGAAACACTGAATTTTACATTAATTTTTTTATTAAAAAGAAAAAAGCTTACACAGCCTCAGAAAAAAAATCCCAACTTTGTCCATTCATCCTTTGATTCTGTCTTTCCCTTAGTAAAATTATTGCCAGAAATTAAGCTAATCTTTGCAATGACTTTTTCGTCTTTTGTAAAACCAAGGAGTTTAACTAGCCTGCAGTTCTATGAGCTCTGATCAACAGCTCACTATAAAGATGAAATTCTTGTCATTTTTGTCCATGTCTAACATTTAAGGAGGAAAAAAAATTAAAAGGCAATAAAAAACCACTGAAACTGTAAATTCTGGCTATGAAACATCTCAGTAAGACACCAAGATAATGTCTCACAAATCAAAACAGTAGCAGTAGTACCATCTGTAAACTCAGAATTAAGGAGACAGAGTTTTCCATACAATTGTAAAAAGTGTTTTAAAAAACTTTTTAAAACACTTTGCTCATTCTATAGTGTGGGCACTGAAGGCTATAAATAACTGGATCAGTAAGTAAATTCGCCATCTACTAGAAGAATGACTCCTGAGGTAACTCAAGAAAGTAAAAGCTGAAGATCTTGCTGGTAATAGTTAATGGGATAGCCTGACTCCAAAGTCAGAAAGAGCAAAATATCTCCCTTTCATTAAAAGGGTAGGGAGAGAAGCTTTAAAAGGTACACAATTAGTTAGCTTTGCAGTGATTAATTCAACAACTGCAAAGCCAAAAACAACTTTAGGCACTTAACCATGAAACTGTCAGTTCTCTATGCTTGACGATAAAGCATCCAAAAAGTAAACATTACCTTCTGTGTTTTTTCTATGTGCATATTCCATCATGAGAAGACAATAACCAAAAATTACCAGGCAAGCTCAGTAGAGGCTTTTTATACCTTATTCCCCCTAACACAGAGGTAACATGTGCCCAGATTCCATTCCTTTCCCTTACTGCCAGCTCCAGTAAGACAGTTCATACTGTTCCCTAAAACCTGATAGAAGGGATTGAAAATCAGATTGAAAATCTCATCCCCAAGGAAGCTACAAATTCATCACAGTAAGGGAGCCTTCAGTATGAGGGGACTCCTATACTAACCAAATCCTATCCATATCAAGGCAAAAGCAGGCGCAGCTTTTGCACAGACCAACTCTTCCAAGGAAGCAAATGGAAGCTCTGCCCAAGTAAGGAATGCAAAGGTGTATACGTTATCATCTCCTTTAAAGAAACTCCAAAACTGAATAACTATCAAACAAATTGAAAAAGGGCAGGAAGCTGATGAGCAAATTAAAAGAACAAATCAACATATTTCTCTGACCTGCAAACATTTAATTCAAGCACATTCTTCTTCCAAACAAGATGCATATGAGTGTTTTGATGGCTGCTCATAATCGAATGTGTCACTCACAAAATTATAGCATTCGAGGAGGGTACCGGGCAACAGAAAATGGCTTTTGCTACGAGTATGTCACAAGCACGTCTTTTAGTTACCTCAGAATTGCACACGACTTCGCTTCATTCCTTCACACTGCCTGCGTGCAGGTTGCTTCACAAAAATATAACTGCAGTAATCTGCTTGACAGTAAACAGTAATCAGTAAACACTATTTACTGAGCAGATACGTGCCCCTGCTACGCACTCAGTTTACCTATCCTCCATCTCTTTCTTCCACTCTCAGTCTCCTCGCTCTCAGAAATTTTAGAAAGGGGGAATAAATAAATACAGGTAGTGAAACAGTGAAATCCCATAGCTAGCAAGGTTTTCCTCTCTGAATGGACAAATTCTTAACTCCATGTAGCTACAGACACTGAAGGATTAGATCCTAACCAGGGAAAACACAGGAAAATGGTAATAAATATCACATGGTAATCCACAGGAACTTTGGTCCCAATGTGATTTTTCTACAGTCCTACAAAAAAATGGCATTACAACATCCATAATCTCAGCTCATATATCAGAGCACTCTCTCCATTTTCCTTGCCCTTCCTTCTCTCGAGTAGTGCATTTTGAAGAAATGTCCAAAAAAATGTACTTTTTCTGCAAAAGTAAAGTCAATGCAGTCCCATTCCGGACTGAAAGAAGCACAGAAACCCAGTGAAAACTATCCTGGACCATTGCACTGCACAGCGCTACAGGTGAGGACTGCAGTGTCTATGGCATCATTACTCTGGTACGGTTGCATCTGAAATTCCTTCTGACAAGACAGAGGAAGCTACAGTTTGCTGGAGAGAATAAATAAATAAATGGTATTCATATGTAGCGAGAATACTTCATGTCATAGTGGATTTTACAATATCCTAGTTCTCCTTCTATTCAGGCATGTGTCTTTTGGGCATTAAATTCTGAAGACCCAGGAAGGTAAAACTTGCTTAACCATGAGTCTCCTTTCACCCAATAAAATAAATTCCACAGCTGCTGCTCCTTTCTCCTGTGACTATTTTTTAAGCTCTTTCCCACTGACAACTAGCCGCTGTCACACACCACGATTGAAACAAAAATCTTTTAAAATGCCAGCTTTTCAGATTCTTAATTTTGTCCTATTCAGGTAAAATGTTTTGCTTTAGAAAGTTCAGCAGAGCTGCTAGGTCATCTTTGTTAGTAAAGATTTTCACATGCACAAATAAAAATTGAGAAACGACTGAAGGAAGAAAACCTAGACAAACCCATTTTAAATGTTCCTTAGATAATGCAGTACCACAACAAATCTCCAAGGAAAGTTAAGCTGAGACTGCCATGAACACCAAATAAATTTGCACCACTGGGATATTTAAGGTCCAATAAATCTTACTTTCCAATGGTTTTAAAACACCAGAAAATAGTTTTGCAGCTCTAGACTCTGTCTGCCTACAAGCTATCAACTCAGATCTGTCATTTGTGAGAAATATTTTCAGAATATACTCATGTTTGTTGAACTACCAAATTATGAAAACCTGTATTAAAAAAAAACAAACCACAAACACACATATATACGTACATAAAAACCAACCAAACAAGTTACTTTCTTTTTCTCTTTGCATGAAAATGCTCAAGAAAGTTGGTCAAAAATGCCCATATTTTCAATTCAAATTCTTATTAATTTTTTAACTATTTCATGTTGCAGTCAAAAAATATGAAGCCAACAACTAATTGTGAAAAATTAAAATGCAAAGCCAAAAAATGAATCACAGAAGAGCCAAGGGTTAACATCAACCTAAGAAATCACACCACTGTGCAATTTATCTGATAATATCAAAAATATTAACATCTGCTGAAAAAAATAAGATGGTATAGAAGAACATTTTCTTTACTATGCTGCAACTTTCTGCAGTTTGGCTACATCAGAAGCACATTCTGTGGATGACGAAAGTCACTGCTTCCCATGGCCTGACAAAAATACCCTGATTGCCCATCACATGGCATGCAACCCGGTGAGGGCATTGAAGCCTGCTTCCACGGATATACTTGTGATACTGGGGCTTCAGTCACTCCACTGCTATTTCCAGAAGCCTTTCAGAGAGAATTTGGTGAGGACAAGATGAAAGCATGGCCATGAAGCCAGTGAGTAGCAGCAGGGCTCAGAAGCAAGTGCACTTCCTAAACCTACTTTTTATTTTCATTCTGCTTTGGGAAATGAACTGTTTTCAAACCACAATAATCACTGTTTAAGGTGACAGACCAAACTGAGGTCCAGCTGAAGGGCAGCTTCACGCAGTGAAATACTCAACCATCTTGAGTGGGGCAGCAGAAGAGCAAAGTGGAGTCTTACAAACGTTGTTACTGTGTCCTTTGTCCAGGGAAACAGATGCAATGTACCAAACTGTAGTAAATGTAACATGAAGCCCCAAAAGTTGCATTTCCCTCTCAGTAAGCTGAAACAGAATTGCGAAGTCTCCCAATGACTATGGGATCTTACTCTAGATGAAGATCTAGAGCAGAAGTTTTGTCCCTTCCAAGTACAGGGGGAGATCAGGGCCATAATCGGAGGGGTTTAATCAATCTTCAGTCATATCTAAGTTTCTGTCAGGTTGACCAGCGAAGAAGGTTAGATTCACTTTTCCAAAAAGCATTTGACAAAAGATCAAACCATCCTAAACATTTAAAACAAAAAATCGAGTTATGCTAAGCTTTGTTTTGCTGCTAACTAACTTCATGTCACAAACAACTGAAAGGCAGTGATGCAAAATGCATTCTTGCCTAGATTTGTAAATTTTTCCAGGAGTTGTAACATCCTGCATCTGATGACATCATGAAAGGAGCAAGTAAAAGTTGGGTTTCAATTTGTTCTACTTTTCCTTCATTAGTGTCTGTGTCAGAAGCAGAATAAGAACCCTCATTAAGTCACATTAAATTCTTTAAACTCATTAAGGGCTCAGAGAAAGAACAATACAAACACTGGTGTTTTTGTAAAAAAATTATGCAACACAGATGGACTTCCATTTCCATGTATTTTTAGAATGAATGTATGTGCGCGTAGCAGCCAAGGGGAGAGCGATATGCATGAGTGAGAAACGGACAGAGTAACAGAGACAACGAGGCAGAGCATACTTTACATATGACAGAACGATACCTAGATAAAAGTGGATTATGCAAGATCACTTCTGACCTGATATCGATGAAGCACTTAATGCTTTGTATCCTGAATTGTGGCAGAGCTGGAGTCAGTGCCATACCCCACATTTCTTTTCAACTCATGATTCCTCGGGACTTTTTTTCAGGGAGAAGACAACCTTGAAGGCCACACAGCCAGCTGCAATCAAATGGCAATCAAACTTTTTGTCCACGGACTCCTTTGATTGTGGCTGCTGTAGCCTAGCATACTATCTGGTTTTAGTTGAAGATACATCTACTAGTCGTGCACACGGACTTACACATAAGATACAGGTGTGTGCAGAGTTTCAACAGTCTTGGAGAGTATCTCTGGGTGTGCAAAGGGTGGGTATTTGTTAGAAGATTTATTGTAGCTGAATGACTCAGATATATGTTGTTGATAACTTTTGATCTTACTCCCCATAAGACTGGAAACATGAACTCAATGCCACAAAATTATTTACATTCCTACAGTATGCTCAAACAACTACGACAGGATTAATTTAATCCATCACACTATTATTTTTTTCACGACAGACGCAACATGCAAACAGGAATTCAGCTCTAAAGAAAACTCCAGAACTGAAGAACATAGAAGGAGACTAATTGTCTGTAGCAGGCCAAAGACAGAAAACAGTATATACAGTAGATGAGAAACCTGAGTTACTGTTCTTCTTCCTTCCTACCACTGTCACAGCTAAAAAGAGAGGTAGGATTTTTACTGACAGCCCCCAGACCTGAGCATTTAGAGCTGGGTGCAGGGCAGCGCGGGCAGGCAGCCTTTGCTCAAGAGTTCCCCTCTTCCATTTCTCTAGCAGAGGCAGATATGGTTTACCTGCAAGGCACAAGGCAAGGCTTATCTATTTTCACAAGCTTTTGCCTCAGGTGTTTGGGGCAAGGTTTATTACTCATGTGTGTGCGTGCGTGTCCATATCTATTTGTGCAGGAGAAGAAGGCTCAGCAACAATCAACATGTATTGCATTTTTTGGTTTTTACTCTGCAACTGCAGCTGGCCTACGTCTGGTGAGTGTATTTGATATGCCTAACAATGAGAACACTAAATAGAAAAGCAAACTACATTCAGGTTAGGAAACTGAAATTGGAGTTATCTTTCTTTCATTAACTGAATTCATGAAGCAACATTTCATCTGCATAGTAAGTTTTGGATGATGTTTCACATAACTCACAGCATTTGCCTGAAGAGTGGCATGTGAGTAAGTCAAGAAGACTCGTATGTTGGAAACACTGAAAACCTTCTACCCCCAAAGAAAATTGCTTTATCCTAACTCATTTAACTTCCATTAAACCACATCTGAACATAGGAATTTTAGGCGATACTTAACTTCAGTATCTACTTCAAACTTCTTTAAGATAAATTGAGATTTTGTTTTTAAAATAATCCCTGTAAAGTCACTGGATATCCAAAAGCAGTCTGCAAGGCATTTGGCTAGGCAGATTATGTCTTTTTTTTTTTTTTTAATTAACTACTAGCAAAAATTCCCCTGCTTTTTTATCTTTTTTTTTTTTGTGAGGCATAGTACACTAGGGAATAAATAAACAATGAAATCCAAAACAACCACCTAAATGAAACAGCAATTAATTATTTTTTTTTTAATTAACTACTAGCAAAAATTCCCCTGCTTTTTTATCTTTTTTTTTTTTTGTGAAACACCAAGTTGTATGTTTAATTTTTTAAGTTTCAGTATGTACTTTAGACTTGCAGACTTTGCAAAGTAGGTCAGGAATACCCAACGGATACACATTTGAAGGCTACAGATAGCAGAACACACCATTTACGGCTTTGTATATACACATATATACACATTCTATATAATATAGGTAGATAGATTCAATGATTTAAACACATTACATCTATACCGTGTGTTTCAAGAACATTCAGATATTTACACTGTTAGATCACCACTCATTTTAGACCTACACTAGTGCCAGCTGCCAAAAAAAGGTACACAAATCAAAATATGTTACCTTTGTTCAAACAATACTGCTGTTCATTATATAATAGAAACTGTCATGCTTAATCTTCCAGGAACCAAGAACTGGTACATTCTTGGATCAGAGGTAGCTTGAAATGGTTTGAGGCAAAACCGAAGAACACCGTTTAAGTAAATCTTGCTGAGAAACATACGCACATTGATGATTTTTAACATCATCTTTTACAGACTCTTTTTCACAGATATATCAGTAAACAAAAAATGCTGGAATATTTTCAAAATGCAGAGATGAACACATCAGCGACTTTTCTGTAACATTTTTGCAATATCAAATTATACATTCCCTCCTACATTGTCAACCTTGCTAAATGTAGGGGGGGGATCCAAAAAGGATGCTTGAAAACAGACACCAAAATGAATTAAAATGTAGCTATAAAAATTACATGTTGACTTTGACAATACCCCAAAACCAAATTTTTCCTTGGGCATTCTCAGTATTATCTAAGTACTCCAATGCCTACTGTGGGCACTAAGCTACAGGCTGCGATTTTCGTTTTCCATAAGAGATGAAAAAATTGCCAAAAGCAGCATTTAAAAATATGTCTACAGCATCATATAGAGAAATACAGGGAAAAAATGGCAGAAATACCTTACATTCTTGATAGTTGGACCTTTTTTAACTCATGTTTTAACCTGGGAAAATTCTTAATTAAAAATAAGTACACTTCTTATTGAGGAAAATGTGTTTTACAGCATTACGACTCTGGGACTTCTTCGGATTTTTAAGACTACAAAGGAAGTATTTTAGAATTTCATCTTTAACAACACATTATACAGTATTCATCAGGCAGACACAATCTTACTTACAGACAGACAGAGACACATATAACTGTGCAGAGGCCAATACTGCAGCTTTCACTGAATCCAAAAGACCCCCTGACATCAGTGAGTATTTTTCAAGAATGAGAATTGCAGGATCAGGCCCCAGAAGTGCTTATGAAGATGAGATGTTACTTCAACAGATTGAATGTTAGATTAAATATAAAGATTGAGGCAAGACAAGTCTGGGGTTTAAACCCTAGGGAGGATTGACATTTAAAGTGTTGCCACTGAATTATAGCTCTCCACATTGGGTGGGGTAACCTCCTACTGGGTGGAGTGTCTCCCCTAAAGGAAGGGAAAACTGGCACAAGCCAACTCAGTCTTTGAACAATTTCCCTACTTGCCAAGTTATGAAGTCGTCCTGACGTCAACTTCGTCAAGAAAGTCTATTGCCCAACTCTGTCTTTTACAGCAGAAAGTTTGCCTGTGTTTAAAACCCCAGCAGACGTAGAAGAGAAATTAAGGAAATGATCCAGAAAACCCTAAACAAAACAAAGAAATCAAGAAAGAAAAGTGTGTAGACTGGATTTTTCTTAAGTAAAGTTAATTAAAAAAAAAAAAATCCTTTTGTTAAGTTTTCTTGTTTCTAATATCAACTTAATACAAATAGATATAGATCACTCGAAACTATTACTAAATATGTTTTAAAACCTGGTTTAGGTTTAAGACCTGGGGTGGAGAGCACATAGAAAGTGGACACTCCAAAAGATAGGATCTCTCATGTCTTCTGCAATGGGTAGTGAATATCTTCCCAATCAGCGTCACTAACAGGTGTAGAATACTCTCATACTAGGAAAATAATATTCATACCACCAAAGGTATGCTTAACATACTATTCCTCTCTGAATGAAAATAAATTGTTTCTCCAAAAGAAGGAGTCAGGTGCTGGGCGAGAGAAAAGGAATGCTGGAGGGAATCAAATAAAAACAAACACAAAAAGAAAGGATAAAGCATCTCAAAATGCCCATAGGATTAAAAAAAATAAAAATCAGAAAACAGTTTAAGTTACCGTAACCTGAAATGCACCAGCCATCACAAAGAGCAATTGGAGAAATCCAGCAGAGTTCAGCAGGAAAGATTTTTAATAACAGATTGAAAAACAAGAATAAAAATAACTGCATCAACAGGGCCTTTCTTCCTCAGGCCACAAGCCCGTTTTTACTTGAAATTTAAAAAAATTGCAGTTTGGCCACTAAAACCAATCCAGAACATTATTAAAAGTTAAAAGCTACCAATTACTTCTGTCTGTTCTTTTAAAGCAAAGTTTGGCATTACGTCAGTTGGTTTAAAGAAAACAAGAAAGAGAGAGAGAGAAAGAAGGAGAGAAAGTTTCCTGCTTGTATAAATTAAACCACCAGGGAAGGTGTCTAGCCACTTGTAAAGCATTTATTACAGGTTTTTAAAGGGGTAGTAACATTTTAAAAATTAAATATTTTAAAATAAATTTAAGGGAAAAAAGAAAAGAGGATCTGAGCTTGGAAGGAAAGCAGACTTATGAGAAATTAGACATGCATCAACTGAAGCTAAGAAAGTAAAAATTACTACTAGGACTAAACTTTGCAATTCAAAATAACCCTATTTTCAAGGCAGAAATAATCTTTTTGTAGCTGCTGTACTCACACACATCCCCTACAATCATGCAAAAGTTCCACCGAACTTTACGGGATGGAACCAACTAGGTTCTGTAGAAACGTCCTACGGAAGTGCCACTCGTGGCAGCTCTGGGATTTAATGGGAGAATTTCTTCTCTATAGGTTTACTAAATCCACATACAGAGATCCACAGCAGGAGTAAGATTCCTCAGTTAATGCACTAGGACCATAATAAAAAACATTGATAGAAGGATTAGCAAGCTCTACCAAATTTTAGATGTATTTTTCACCAGTGGTGTTATTATTAAATTTTAAAGAACCACTTTAAAGGTACTAGAAAACAAGAATCAGATAGCACAGAACATGAAAAAAACATAATGGCTATTAAAAAAAGTTTCTTACACACAGCTGCGCCGGTTCAACTAAATCACAGTCTTCTAAACCCCGTGATGCCAAATCAGAGACTCCTCTGACTCCGGACAACACATCAAGTGGAGTGGCGTTCAGTTGTGCAACGCTTTTGGTGTGTGACAAAATGTCCACTGGGGACTTAAATCTAGACCAGGGTAGCTATCCTCTCATTGCTCTGTGTTACGTTTGAGCCTTGGTCTGCATGACAAGAAGTCAGAATAATATGCCAGCGCTTCTCTCCCCTCCCCGTGCTCCTCTGCCCCAGCAGCGTTTCTTACGTTCTGGGCACGTATACAACTGGCGAAGGAGCCACGTTCTGGAAGGCCCTTTATTGATTAGGTGCAAAACAGCATCAAGAAGTGAATAATAAGCATAATCTGAAAAGTGTAGCTGCGTGTCTTGCCCTTGTAAACATTTACTATTTAATGGTGTAATTGTACTTTAATCCTTCACATCATCTGATATAACTCATTGTGTTTTTCTTTTAATTAGCAAACAGACAATCCAAAAAAAGCAAAGCCCAGAGAGTTTGTATTTGCCATAAAAACTGAAGTGAAAACAGTTTTAAAATAATCAAATATTCTCTCTTTGGATGCAGGCTTATCTTTTTAAAGTCAAAAGAGAACTTCATTGGCACAGGGTAGGAAAAAGAACTCCATAATTCATGACAATACCAAAAAAAAAAGTTCTTCTCCTTCTCCAGGAGGACTGGAAAGGGCACTTTTATTTATCTTCTGGACAGACAAAAATAATAGAACCTAGACCAGATATGCTGTAATTAATGTATCCAAAGGTCAACAGGCAATGGTATTTATACAATAGATGGGTGCAGACTACGCTGGTTATAGTATTAATCACGAGTATTTGAAAATAGCATTGTTTTCTTCCTAGGTAAGAACTTGAGAAAGTTTCAGAAACAGAAAAGAAACTTTTTTCTCTCTCTCTCATACCTGCCTGCTGTTATTTTTAACCAATTGTTCTTTAACTCGTGAGATGTAATATTTGGGAGAAATATACCTGAGTTTACAGTCACCCAAGACTGCCAAAACCAGACCCAGACTACCTCACTAGTTGTGTTGAGGAAACTAAATTAAGCAAGGGCAAATACCAACTGGAAAGTTGTCAGTTTATTGAATGAATGGCTTCATTTTACACACCAGTTAGAATACCTTAATCAGAATATATTTCTGTTCAAGGCCAATACTTTTACTACCAGGTGGCAGTTTGTTTTAACTGAAACTGTATTAAATTTGTAATTTATTTCCACTTGACTTTCACCTAACAAAAAGGGTTGTCAGATTCCCAGCCTATCGTGTTCAAAAATATTCAACCATAAACTTTCTCACAATGTTACATTTGGTGTTACCCACAACCTTTATTAAAGCGATACTGCCAGTGTGGCTGCAGTTAAGATCTGAGAATGTTTCTATTAAGAGTATTACATTAAAATATCGTCAAGCGTTTGTAAGAGACATAAATATTCATACACATACGCCCCCCCCAATCTTAGAAGGAAAGTTCCACATAAAAAGAAAAATTTAAATACATACCAAAAGTTGCCTGTTTGTAATTACAATTTTGGGTTTTTCCTAAATGTCTTTGCTAATTTTTTAACTCTTTCACACTGTAATGTAAAATAGTTTTATTTCAAAGCAACTGCCTGATAAAGTGCTAAAAGAGGTAATTCGCATGAACAGAAAGTAATTAGTCATTGTTTGCACAATGCTTTGAAAATATAAACCCCGATGTTTCAACTAGCATTAAAATATAATGATTGGAATACACAGATTTGACAGGCAACAATTCCATCTCACAGACACTTGAGCCCACACACAAGAATTAGTATTATGCTGTTATTAATGAACTATCACGATATGTGAATAATAACCTTCTTTACACTCAGCCAGACCATACATGATAATAGTGTGCATTATGAAAGTTTAGTACAAATGCTAGACAAGACATTATAGAAAATAATCCTGCTAGGGTTTCGTCAAATATTACTGAATTTACCACTGATAAAAATGTAAGTCAACCCACAAAGCTACCATATAAATTATACTAAAACTGCATTAAAAATATAAAAGGATAACCTGGCTGCATCGTGTTTGATGCCTAAAGAAGTCTCAGATCTCTGAAGTTGTCATTTACATTTTTTTCCTTTATTAACATTACTATGAAATAAAGAAAAAAAAAAAAGCCATCCTCTCTCAGGCAAAGACTGCCCAGTGTTATTTAGAGTCTGTTTTAGAGAATCACAGGCAAAACATGTAAACTTAATAGCTGATGCAACTTTGCCTTTTACTTACTTTGTTGTGACTACATATATGCAAAGTTTCAAACAGATAAAGTTTCAAACCTGATAATCGGACAGAACAGGGTGGATTATGGACTCTTCTCATATCTAATCTCCCTTGATTTTAAAAAGGTGAAGCAGACTTCTGTTGTCACAGTCTAAGGATAAACTCGTATATAGGCACTGATGCACTATGTGGCAAACCTCAGGCAGGTATACATTATTCAAGAGGAAAAAAGAAAAATACTTTTTTTCCTCTTTACAGAGAAAGGTTCCACTTGTTTGGTTTCACCATGTTATTAACAAACTTTCATTCAGTGGTTAAAAAAGAAAAAAAAAATCTTTCAAAGTGTTGATATCATTTCCAGACAGTCTTGTCAGCATCACAACTTACAGGAAATAGTTGATGTTCTCAAACAAGCCCTGTATTTACTCATAGACCCAGAGTACTTAAAAAAAAAAATCCTCACTCTTCTGGAGGGTTTTATTTAAATGTCACTCTGGTGGAATATCTGAGAGAGCTGTCTAACCTAACACACAGCTTGTGAACATGAGGCAAACACAGGCTGCAGTTCAGAAGACTACTGTAACTTTTATTCTCATTTTGTCCACGTCAGGAACTGGCTCTTACCACTACTTTCCTTTGCTGCCCCTTGCATTTTTAACTCTGGCAGTCTTCTCTAAATGTTCAACTTTTCCCAAAACTAACAGGAAAGTTAACATGATGCCACCAACATCCATAGGATTCAGTTGTGGAGTGGAAGACGACTGCCTGAATGGCAAAGAAGTTTGATGGTTCCTTGAGAGACTTTATGGAACTCGATTAAATAAAACCTGAAGCGTATTAAATTATTGTCTGTTTCCGTCAACATTCAAAATGTGCTGCGTCCTGTAAAAGCAGTAAAGGCAGCATGGTCCGCAAAACAGCTTACACTCTTTTTAGTAGAGAATCTTTTCCCCTCGGAGGGGACTTGTCGCCTCGGTTCCCCAGGGGTGCTGGAGTATCTCGGCTCCTGCTCTGCCAGGCAAGGTGCTCGCACTGGCGGAGAAGTGATGGAAGGGAGACGTCTCTCCACTTCAGCTCATCACTTACTCCCACAGCTCAATCAATGCACTGGATAAGTTTGCCATTTGCAGATAGAAAACACAACCGGTCGTGGAAAAAAAAGATAAAGGAGACTAGCGGGCCCCACGAGAACCCGCGTAGGAGTGCCGGTGCCTGAGCGCCGAGATTTGCAGCAAGGGAGGCAGATAAACAAAGCCCCCGAAATGTCAAGTCCCCTTGGGGAGCCATTCGCGTCCCAGGGAAGCGCGGCGGCGGCAGCACCCGGGCCCGACCCTGCGCGGCCCCGGCCCCGCGGCCGCCCACCACAGCCCGGTCCGGGCCACCCCGGCTGCCCCGGCCGCGGAGCGCCCACCGCCGCGCTGCCCCTCCATTCATTGCTCCCTTCGCAAAGCCACACGCGGGCGAGTGCAGCAGGAGCAGCCCCCGGGGGGGCAGGGGGAGTGAGACGCTCCACGAAGTTGTGGCAGGCAGGGAGAGCCGGGCGCGGGGACGCAGCGCTGGGAGCGGGGCTTCGCCTTTAAGAGGGAAAAGTTTTACGTCTCTCTGAGCTCTGATTTCAAAAAAAAAAAAAAACTAAACCAAAACAACGAAAAAAAAAAATCATCACCACCATGTCGCCTGTTCCGTCGGTGTGACCGGGAGGGACCCCGAGCCCCCCTCCCGGTGCAGCACCGCTCCGCACCCGGCCTCTCCCGGTGTGTCTCCGGGCACGAAGATGGAAAAGGGGAAGGGAGTGGGGGGGAGGAAAAAAAAAAAGAAAAAAAGAAAAAAAGTTTTTCCCAAACTT
>NW_016690195.1:8286090-8325592 GCF_001604755.1 Lepidothrix coronata
CCCCGCCGCCGCCTCCGCCCGCCGCCGCCGCCGGGCCACGGCCACGGGCAGCGCGGGCCGGGCCCGCCGGGCCGGGCCGGCGGGCGGAGGGGCCGCGAGGACCTGCGCGGGGCTGCAGCGGGGATGGCCGCAGGCCACAGGCGCGCCCCCGGCTCTGCTCGCGGCTGTCACCGGGACCCGCGCCTGTCCTGCGGGATTGGAATAGGGGAGGGTGGGGAGAAAAGGCGCGACCCAGCAGCTGCCACCCTCGAGAGACCCCAGCTCTGCGCGTGGTCTCCCGCAGATTTAGTGTCACCTTCCTACCCTGTCCCCCCCTCCCCCCGTCTGTGTGCGGGTGCTGAGGCGGGTGGGCAGGCGGTTCCCAGGTTGTGGGATGAGCAGTCCCGTTACCGCCCGCTCTTTGATACGGGTCGCAGGTCAGTTCCCGAAACTGCTCCGAGAAAAACCCTCACAACTTTTCCTCCTTGTGCAGAACTTTTTCAATTCGAAATACTCTGCTTTCCCCTGTGCTACGAACTGCTAGAAGTCTGCATATTAATGTAAAAACTCTCTCCAAGGAGAAGTAGTACATAAAAGGTTCCTGTGAAAGGGTTTTAAAATCCCAAATATAGTAGGCGTTAAAAACTATGTAAACATTTGTTGGGCATTTGGACACAATTTTTCTGCAGTTAGGTGACTTTATATGGCGTGCTTTTCCTCCCATGCAAGTCATTTTAAGCTGATTTCACATCAAAATAAGTTCTGCTCGCTTGCAACTACTAATATATTATTCGAGGAAGAAGCTGGAAAAAAGTTAAATCATTACAGTTCAAGAGATTAAGCTACTTTCCCCCTAAAGTTTGAAATGACATAACTTTTTTCCTTACAATTTTATTCTCAAATGCATGGTGAAATGTAAAGCATAAAAATTTTCAGAGATACATGCTGATGCAAATGAAACCCTTCTGTAAAACCTATGGTGTTCGCAGCCCTTGCTCCAAACTTAAATATTCTTCATACATGTTTAGTATAATCCACTGGCAGATTTGTAAAGTAATTGCTCATGTAAATCACCCAGTAACACATTTCCCCCTTAAGTTCTTTTGTAGGATTGTCTGATAAAGCCCTTTATGAATAGAAAAGCAATAATTCACATACAAGAGGTGAACTTGTCATGTTGAAAATGGAAGGTAAAATACAGTTGCACGATGAGGCACACGCAGTAGGATCTCTGACACAGGGAAAGGAGAACTGACTGATTATGTGTGGGATTTCCTCTATACCCTCCTGCAGAAAATGCGTTCGGAGCAGCAGAGATGTTTGTATGTGGAATGCGAAGGAAAGTAATATCAGAATTTAAAGTTTGTTGCAAAGTCTGCCTCGATACTTAAGTACCGGGGCCACGCTCAGTAGCACCTCACTCATATGCGCACAGAGAACCTTTCCTGACTTCATAAATTTACTTTTTCTGAAGCTGCAAATGCCATGGCTGAATCACAGTCAAAGAGATAAATCGCTTGCACAACTCTCAGCGAATGCAGAATTCTGAAAAGTAAGTGATTTTGTCCCATTCACATAAATTCAAATGTGTTCTTCTCAGCAATTTTGATTTTATTATTTTATTTTTACTGAGTATATCAGCCCCAAGTGACTGTTCACTTGGCATATGTCTTGCATAGGAAGGGTTAAAATCGGCAGGTATTTTGTCTGATGACTTGGCTAAGCGTCTTACAAGCAGGGCTTGAGTGGAAAATATTTAAACAAGAATAATTTCCCTTTACTTCTCTGTTCTAGTGAGACTTATTAATGTCTTTTTATTTTAAACCAGGAAATGATGCCCCCCACACCTTAAATCCCTGCCAGTTCTTATGTGTGGCTGCAGCTTTCCCAGATTTTATTCACATTATGACAGGCAAACTGTGAAGATCGATAACAGTGAAAGCACAGGTTTCAACATGCGCAAACCTCGATAACAAACACACCTTTTTTCACCTGTAGAACAGTATTATAGAGGTGTGTTTTTAAAAGACATAAGCCTCTCTGTGCATACACTTTTAAAATGAAACCACAAAGCCATTCATAAGCAAAGATGAGAAGGACAAAACATGTCTTCATAGTTTCAAGTAGACAACTCTAATGAAATACTCTATCTCTCAGAAAAAGTTTGTTACTGTATCTTTATTAAAAATGCTTTCGTGGTGCATTCTGAATTTCTCGTTAAAGCAGATCAAGATGATGTCAATATCAATCTGTTTATATTCACCACAAAGAACTGTAGAAAACTTAATAAAGGCAAAAATATTTTCATAAACTTTTTTCAGGCAAATTATTTATTTATGAAATAATTTAAAAAGAAAATTTTTACCTCATGGCTTAGATACATTGCATATGCTTATGATTGACACAATATGTTCAGACTCAAAGGCCCATATAGACCTCTTTTTTTTTTTTTTTAATCCTAGCAGGAATATTTCAAAACAACCAACTAATTCATGAAGTCGTACAGTAATTGTTTGACAGTTGTTTCCAATATAGGAAAATAAGTTATGTATATTGTTTTCATTCAAATATTTGTTGATTTGTTGTTAGAATCCTTTGACATTGACATGCCACAAATTGCATTAGGAGAAATATTGGAGATTTATTTTTGTTTATTATCTTATGCTGTCTAACTTTTCCAAAACCGCTTTAAGAAAGTTTTATTTCACTTTATTCAGAACTGCATGGAAGTAGGTTGTTGTTGAAATAACAAATTCAGCTTTCTGTAATAGATAAGAGCTGAGGAAATGAAGGAAAAGCAGCAAAGTGAGAAGATGCAGAGAAAGTGCTGCTTTCACTGAGAGGCATGAACAAAGTAACTTCAAAATAATCCTCCGTGGTTTTTTACACTCAGGCACATTCTCCATTGAGGGAGAATACAGAGGCCAGTCACAGTTGCTTCTTGAAGGAAAACAGTATAACAGTCATTGTTTATCAAGATGACATAACATGCCATTTTTGCCTTTATTGTTTAATGCAGTTTCTCTTGTAGTTTACTCAGCGTAGATACAAAGAGGGATTAACAGTTAAGCATAAGCATACTTGTTTTACAATTTCAGCCTTTTAGTGCATAACTTACTTACTTAAAGTACTAGAGCCTATAATCACAATGATTTTACCTGATGGAACATGCATTTCAGAAATATAATCCAACTGTTTACCCTAACACATCATAAATTGCAATTCTTTACAAAAACCTCAGAGATTGACATCCATTGCTCTTAAATGCCTGCTGCTTTAGCACACATCATCAAGAAAGTATTTCTGTATTATTCTCCCTCCGATTGGTAGTATATCACATGAATTCTAAAGACCGTTTTCTTAAACTGTCTTCAATAATGAGCATTTTGAGAAGCATTTAGTTATGTGTCTGAGGCACTCCAGTGCAAGTTTCTTGGGATCATAAACACGGCAACTTGCAGGATTTCTGCAGACCCACTTCTTTTCCTTGCACAACTTTTGTCACATGAAATCATCGGGTAACTTTTGTTCCCTGTCTTACACCCTGCAAAAAGTCAAGTTTCTAAATTTCAAGTTGTGTGCCAAAGGCTAAAAACTACCACTGATTATCAAAGAAACAGGACTGGGGACCCTAAGGATGTAGTTGAAACTTCTCTGAAAAGAGATTATGCATTGTGATAGACAGGGCAGCGCTGAGAACAGCCAATGAAACAGCATGCAACAGAAGAGCTAATACCATGGCATCATCCCAGATTCAACAGATGTTTTCTAGGGGGATTGGATATCTGGTAATGGGAAATGGAACCTTTCTTTTCTATGTCACTGGTTTTAACACAGGCCAGTAGCGATGGAAAGTCAATAATATCCAATGCTTATTTGGTAGCTTTCCCCACTGCGTGGTAGAAAAATGTCCTCCTGCCTGTAACACACCATGGCTGGCCAGGACTTTCCAGCACCCCGGTGGCACTGCTGGCAAAAGGGCCTTGTACAGAAATGCTTGGAAGCCCTTTTCCTGTGAGCAGTCTCCCAACGAGGGCCGAGGAACACCAACCAGGCATAGACTGCTCCTGCTAATGGTGTGTCTGCAGATAGTTAAATAATTCTGGCAGCCACGAAAGATAATTTATCACTTTACACTATCATAAAATCTACTAGAAAATTAAAAATGCTAAAACACCAGACTCCCTAAAATCATTTACATGCAGGAATCCACATAATTGTATAGATTTTGATCTTAAAAATGCTATGTAAAAGGCATTCATCCAAAGTCTGAAAAGTCTCACATGCACATACACATACATATGAAGTAATACATAATGAGTGTCTCCCAACAAATATCAATAGAAGTGACAGCATTTCTTCCCACATTTCAACCGCAAGTTCAGCAAATCAAAACAACTTGAGCCCCCCGTCCTGTCATCACCCCCTGCCAGACAGAGCCACTACCTTTCCCTGCCTCAGTTCCATATTCATCTTCCCTCCAGCATTTCCAGCATTTCTATGAAGGTTAATCCAGATCAGTTCAAAGTGCACTGAAGTCAATGGAAGAAAAAAAAAAGCTATAAGTAAGTTGTTATTACATTAGGTCCTATATGCAAGTATTTTTCAATCTTATCCCTAAGGTTCACTGCTATGAAATTACAGTATTCTGGACATAATAATATTAAAACTCATTACAGTGTCTCCTAATATAAAATAACAATTCTCTACAATTGAAGTCTTTGGCTCAAGAGGAGTTTTCTTTCATTTGATTTCTTGTAAATATTTTTTTTTTCCATTTGTGACTTCTCACTGTGTTCAAATCTTTATTTTAATGTGACAGACTACAAGCAACATGCTTTTATTGCAGAGAAGATTTATTCACAATGATACTGATGCAAAGTCTCAGATTAAGTCTAGGGAAAGAAAATATGTTACAAATATATATATATATATATATATATACACACACGTATGTATGTATTTCACTTCGCAAAAAAGTGCACTTTCCACTCTTATGAACCTCAAATGCATAGCCACAATATATGGCCCAGTAGTTGCAGTCACAGCACTTGGGAATCTCAGGCACACAGTGCATTGGTAAAATTACCAGGATGCTGTCACTATTTCCAACTACAAATGGAGGAAAGTCATACAATGTAAACAAGGCAATGTAACACGTGGTCTTTAGCAGTCTCTCTCACTTTCCTATGAAGCTTTCAAGCACACACGAGCACACACAAATAATTACGCTCTGTGTAAGGAAGGGCTTGAACTTAATCTGGCCTTACCCTCTGTATCATGAGCCAGTCCATCTTACTAAGACATGATGAAACACTGCATTCTGGGGGATTTTTGTAGCAAAAAAGAAGAAAGATCAGCATGTTCACAGAGTCACAGAATGTCTGAGGCTGGAAGGGACCTCTGGAGGTTATCTGGTCGCATCCCCCCGATCAAGCAGGGCCACCTACAGCTAGTTGCCCAGGACCTAGTTCCGCCATTTGGAGACTTCGTGATTCTCCCATAGTCTACATGACTGCTATAACTTGTTCCTGATCAGAGACAACTCAAAGGAGCTTTCTAACTTGAGTGAGAAGCGCACCGTGACCTACTTTCTGTCTGACCTCTGCATAAGAATTAATACACATCCACAACTCTTTTAATGGTTAGTCTTTGGAAACAGGTAACCTAGCAAGAATGCCACCTTGATTAACATTAAGGCTTGTTGACACCAAAATTAATATATACCATGTCCTTTAGTTGTGAAATGGTAGTGCCAAAGACTTTGTTGAAAAAACATGAAACAACTGTAGGCATCCTTTAAACTTATTCAGGAGTTTGTTTCATTTTCCTCTGTGGTTATCAGTCCTGAGAGAAGTTTTCTCTGGAAACAGTCATTCCTTTAGGGAAGAGCACATCACTCTACATAAGAAGAAGAAGCCTTAACTCACTTGGTTTGGCTCTCTCACTTAGAAACCTCATTGCTGTTCATACCTCTCAGTCTTTGGGAGCTGGATCACATGTCCGTACACAAGGTTTAAGCACAGCGTGAATCAGGCAAAAATAATGCTGATGGATCAGCGTTCGTTTACACTTGGGATCTTGATGTGGTGAAGTGCAGATCATGACCCAGAAAACATGTGTGTCCTTGTCTACTTCAATGCCTGGACAAACTGATCCCGCAGAGGGTGAAAAAATAGTCTTTACAACTTCAATTTTTTTTTCTCCTTACTGATTCCACTGCTTTTATCTCCTTTCATTGCTCACATAAAACAGGCAGTTACCTTATGACATACTAAAATATTTATGTACTAGACTTCTTATTTAACAATGGCCAGAAATACCCTTAATAGGCTGGTGAAAAACATGAATAGTTTGTGCAATTTTCCTGTATATGTTTTATCCACTCAGTGTATGCATCAATAGAACAAAAAAAAAAGGAAAAAAATAAGGCAAAACAAACAAACAAGCAAACAAAAACCCAAACTCAAACCAAGTAACTCATCCCTGACCAATCCTTGCCTCTTGGTGCTTTAGCATTGCAAAATACACTGATATTATTGACATTAACATATGCATTGAACTAAGGGTCATTAGCTATTTTTAAATAAAGGAAATAAAGCTATGTACTACATTATGACTAATATATGAACAAATCACTCATACAGTTACCTGTAAATATTTGTGATTAATAGCTCTATATTTGTGGAAAGAGGCACCTCTTTGAAAGACTGATGCATAGGATATGGGCAGAAATTAATCTGGACTGTGTGGGAATTAGAGCAGTTGAAAAAAACACAGAGAATTTAAAAGTTATATCTATGAAAGGGCTATGTGACCTTTATGAGCCCTTAGTCACAGAAGCCAGAATGGCACATAGGAAGCATCCCTGGAGGTAATCATACTGGTGCCCTGTTTCTCCTTGTCAGGAGCTAGAGACAGCCCAACTAGCAATCCAGAGATGCAGCAAGGAAGCTGCACACTGTGATGAAACACTGCATTCTGGGGGATTTTTAAATTCAGATGAGTAAATGCAGTGCACCAAAAGATGAACTCCTGTTTTTTGATGAATACAGGTGATGTAACACACAGAGTGACTCCAGACCAGCAATGGAGTGTGCGGTCTCAAGAACAGGCACAAAGAAGAGAGGGTGACACTTCATGAAGTATAGAAAAAACAAAGGTTTTGGAATTTTGCACATCACTCTTGTTTGACTTCAGCAGGCTTTGCTGAGAGTGTTAATCAAAAGGAGGGACTCGAGTATGAAAACAGAAGTGCCTGCTTGAAACAAGCTAGAAGTATAGCTTGTACCTAGGCTGCTAATTATGACAAGCAGCCCAATGGGCAGTCGGGCAGAGAGAAGTAAACAAAGGGATGCATCAGACAAAGTAGCACCTCTCCTATACCAAACTTCGTGTATCATTGAGATCCTTGAAGAGATGCATTTTAACACAATCTGTGTAAGGACAAAGTCCTTTTTTCCTTTCCCCATTAATGCAATTCTTGTAGATATGCAAGTGTTAGAAGAAAAAAAGGCTACTTGGGAAAGGCTCATGCATAGCAAATTTGTTTTCCCCCTTCCCCATCAACTGTAATTACAACCATTCAGACAAAGCTGGTTTTCCCAGTAGGACTGGCTGAAAAGGCACTTCATTTACATGGCCTAATTGGGCTTTTTTGGCCAAGGTTGTTCTATACACTGACACTAGGACTAGGTACTTAACATTGAAAAGTTTATTATTGTGGTATTGAAGTTAAGGATTTCATTACTTTGAAGTTAGAAAATTCAGAAGGAAGGTGTTTCCTTTACCACTGGTGCTTCAGTAATGTGTACATGTATAAGAGTAATATTGGCAATTATGTTGGCCCCAAATAGTAAAGAGTCTGCAAATTAAACAGTCATTTTATTTTCTTCTTTCTCTATGAAAAAAAATTAATTGTGATGTATATGCTATTGCAAGAAATGTTGGTTATATAGTCCTGTGGCCTTCAGAAATCAGTAAGCGGATCAGCTGATTTGTGAAGATCTACTGCAGAAGCAGTTTAAGAAAAAATCATATCCTATATTCTGCTGCGTTTTTTTATCTTTCATTATTTTGTTTGTATCTATCTTGTCTCTCTCAGCAAGACACACAGTTCATGAATATGTATCTTATAACCTTTTCTAAGCCAAGTGCACTGGCTTAGTTTCAGGGCCTTCCATATTGTACATGTCCTCTAGAATCAAGAAAGGTTTTGCACAGTCATCAGTGCAAACTCAAGCCATGTCTAGGAAGAAAATTTACATAAATATTTCACCAGGCCTTAGTCTAGGCAAGATTCATGCAGCTGAACCTGTTTTTCTGCATATTTAATTGCCACAGTAATTAGAACATAAGGGCTCAAATCCACAAAGATATTTGGATGCCTAATTCTCATTAATTTCAATTGAGAGGTGGCACTTATGTCTCTTTATGTACGTAGAAGACACAGAAACCTCAAGAATCTTATCTATTATAAAACTCCCAGATAAATATTGCTATCAGCTTCCTCAGAGAAGTAGGAATTTTATTTTAATTCTTGATGAAGGCACATCTTAAGCACAGGAAATTAGATGATAACAATGGAGGCTGTATTTGTCTCTCACTTTCTTTGCACCCATCCAGCCATTTTGAACTGCAGAAAGTTCCCAGATCATGGGATGCTTTAGGAAACTCAAAAAAGCAAAATATTCTCTGGTGACTGCTGGAAAATGAAGCTGGTAGTTTATGCTCTTTTCTGGTCTGATAAAACCCCATAAAGCCAGTGGGATGAGCATGGCTCTATACCCCTACCTAATCCTCAGATGCAAAGAGAAACGGTGATCACACCTCCAGACATGAACTCCTAAGACTGAAGTTTCTGGACTTAAATGTGACTGTCCAAGCCTGGCCTGATGCTCAAAGGCTGGACCTGCTGTGCCGTCCTTCTCCTCCCAAGTCACACATCCTTATCTCTTTAATCATACTGTGGCAAAATTCCTGCAACTGCATGTAAGCCATAAAAGGGAACTTATCTAGTAGAAAATTACCTTTTTTGTCTCTTTTGTTAATTGCCAGTTCAAAACTACAGTATCTTAGATTTCCTTATTTTTAGGGACTTTGTCAAGAGACAATAGCTAACCTTTGGAGGCACGTCTCCAGAGCCACCTGTGTGGGTAATAGACAGTGATGACTACCATCAGCTGCTCTTGAAGGAGTTTCTCTCTTTTCACCCCTAACTACTGAAGAAGCCCAGCCTCTTCAACTGGAGTTGTTATTTGTGTGATATGAATATATACCCAGAATTACATGATTAATCACAGTCTCCCCACTTTTCTTCCTTAAACCTCAGTCTAAGCTTTGCTTTCATATGCTGTGCAACCGTAATGATACTTTCTAAATAAATGTTAGAAATACAGAAAGTATATCTCCCAAAGATGGAGCTTAAAGCCAGAAGAAACCATTACAAGCTTTGTTTTGTCTTTCTGCATAATTCTGGCCACAGAACATTCAATACAGGCTGTGCCAGGCTATAACTGCTGTGTGAAGATAGTATATCTTTCTAAAGATGTCTGTCTTGATTTAAAGACTTCCAATGCGTAAGGATTCACAGCACCCCTAGGTAACTTCTTCCAGTGTTTAACTATCATCACTCTTTAAAATGTCCCTGACCTGATTTAGAACAACTTCAACTTTCAGTTCTACTTTGTTTTGTTTTATATTAGTTTAGTTTAGTTTAGTTTATTGATCTGTGTTATCCAAATGAGATCCTCTCCTCCATGTATGGACTTATACAGATCATAGTTTCATTGCCAATTACCCTTCTTTCCCATAAAGCAAGCAGATGAAGTTTCCTTCGTGTCTTATCCTGGGTAATTTCAGTATCTTTTCTATGTCATTCATCATTCATTTAAATACTTTTTGAAGTAGAGATATTACAACTGGTCAAAGGATAGATATATTCTGTTCACCTTCAAACTTTAATGCTTTTCTTACTTTCTTTGCACTCTTAGTGCAAATGCTTACTTCATAAGTATTTGAGATTCACATATAACTTATATAAACATAAAATATCTGTTCAACCAAGAACCTAGGGATTTACTTTTTTTTAAACTTAGATATATTTGCTGATAAACAATTAATGTTTCTAAATCAATTCTCACTCTTTGTAGAAAACTGTTTTCTGCTTTGGGCTTTTTTTTTTTTTTTGGTTAGTTAGTTAAAGCATTAAGAAGCTTCTTATTGTTTGTTTTCTTTGATTTATGTGTCAAAATCAGAAGAAAATCTTTCAAGACTTTGAAAATTACTGAAATAAGCACAGCATACTTCATCCTCAGACTTCTCATGGCAAAAGTCTCACTAGTATAATTTACTAGAGGCCTTAAAAATAAAGGATTTCCTTTCTAATGGAAAGAAACAGTCAGTCATTACTTGTAGTTTCTGTCATAAGCCTGGGCAGCAATATCACTAAATAGTGCAGAGTCACTTTTTTATACTGACTATTATATACTTGGGCTTTAATGATAAGATCTAGGAAGGATTCTGCCTGCTGAGACACCAAGTTATAGTCTATCAAATGAAACCAAGCTAATAACTATTCCCAGGGCAAGACAAATCTGCAGGCACTAACTAGGTTAGTGGCTATTACACTTGACACTTAATCTTGAAGATGATAGATAGGGAGTAGAACAGAGGGGAATATTGAACAGTAGAAGAAACCATTCCTCTAAGGTGATAACAAACTTGTGACAGCACCTTGAACATCTTTCTTTACAGTCAAGCCAAAGCAACTTGAAATAACTTACCCCTCGGAAGGAACCAAAGGTAAGGTTTGCACAACTTTTCTCATCATGAGTGCTTTTAAGCCTAGACACCTGCATCAAGCAGACTTGCAGTGGGAAATCCAGGTGAAGAAGAAAGAAGTCAACCCATGCATCCATATGCTGCAGCAAAAGAGGGTTTGCAGCAGCCTAGGGCACTGCCTGTGGCATTGCAGGTCAGTGCCTGTTTGATGGAGACAGCGCTTAACTCCTGTCACATGTGGATATGAGGTGCTTCACAGACCAAGTACCCCTTTGTGCACCAGTGTCAGCAGATTGCCACCTGATGTTGTGCTGGTGGTCATTGTTTGTGGATCACTGCTCTGGTGGAGGTCCAACACAGCTGCCCCAGGTGCCAGGAGGACAGCTTCCCAGCCATCCCCACTGCTTAGACCAACTCCTTCCAACATCTGACTGACAACAGAAATATGCCACATCATGAAGCTTCAGCTGTGGGTGGCACAAAACCCACAAGCAGATCTCTGTGCCACCAGGTTTCGTCCCAAGCCTCTGCCAGCTGTTAGCCAGTCAGTCTCATAGCTATGCCCAGCAACAGGGGCTTGGGTAGTGCTGACTGAATGCATGTTTCTAGTTCTTTGTGGTTTTCCAGAAAGTACAGAAGTTAGTTTTGCTCCAATTTGAAGACAGTATGGATTAAAGGTATCTGACACCTCATTCTCTATTGAGTAAAGGATTCCTGGAATGGCTGAGCATTCAGGAGCCACGGGTGTCTGCTATAGAGCACACCAGCCCAAACGTTTGTGTACCCAGGCACAAATGGAGGGGAAATCACAAACACAAAGGACAAAATGGACAACACTTCCAGTGAGAAGCTACAGACGTCTGGTCATTGAAGAGGGTGCCACTTTGGCACAGTGGCACCTTCAGTGACACATTTATTTCCATGCTTTTCTGCTTTTATTTGTTTGTCTGGGCAAATACCTTAAGAAACTTTAAAAAAAATAATTGTTTAAATGTCAGATATAAATCGTGACTTATTTTAAACAATGGATGTGTTTCAACCAGCTCTTTGACATTAAAAGGCATATTTTGTCTCACAACCTGCTTAAAGCAAAACAAAAAACTAAGCTACAGCTCCTCACAAACAATGAAGGCAATAAATACAGTAAATTACTGTTTTATGTGAGACAATATACTAATGTTAACTGAAACAACGGAATTAGAAAACAAACTCCCTCTGGGGACAATTCTCACACCCCTGTTTTGGAAGGAAGCAGAGTTTACTTGTAAATAATTTAATGCATTTATTCCTGCTAGACTGGACTGACAGGTCTTCCATACACTGAAGCTTTGCTTCTCTGATAATTGCAAACGTTTTGAACTGAGAAAGTTGTCAAATGCAAAGGTCTGCACAGTCACTGTAGGACTATCTAGGAACATACAGATGTGCTATATAACACTAAATTTAGCTGTCATGCCAATCACCATTTAATAATAATAATATTCCTTCAGACCTACTTCTGTTTATGAGTATGAAAATAATCTCTCATTCAGAGTCATATAACAATCCCTTAGCAATTTTAACAGTTGCCTACATGGAGAAGCAATAGAAAGGAAAAGACACGTTATTATCTGGGTTTATTTAGTGCAGTTTAGCAACTAGAATAAAAAAGAAAAGGCAGCTGAGCCTGTAAGCACAACATGCTAACCTCTGCTGTGCAGCAATACAAAAGAACCGGAACAGAAACAAGAACTGCATAAATTGTATCCCCTGTTACCTGACTCAGAAAGTTGCCTTACAAAATATTGGACTTTGTTCTTGTGTTTGTTAACACTTCCTATTCATGTCTACTTTTCATGCCATTTTTTTACCTGCTTCATTCACAGTGTTGATATACCTTCTCTCAACTCACAGAAATATAGATAATAATAGACAATAATAGATTAGATTCAGAGTTTGTCAAACCTTCTTTTTTCAGCACTGAGAGTACAGAGCTATTGTAATCAATAGCTTCTTCTAATTCCTTTCTCTATCAACCACTCAAATGTATCTTCATATGCACCCTATGTACCATCTATCCCTACCTTCAACCTTCATGTCCCCTTCCTTTTCACAGATGACTCTCAAGCACCAGGGCTACCCAGAGATTTCTTAAGACTTGAGTGGAAAAGAACTTGGAAACCGGTCTCTTGACTCAGAGATGAACAGTAAGAATTTTGGCACTGATTTTTCCCAGAGATTATTATTCACAGTTGCTTATTCCCTGAACGGTCAGGGCCAATCTTGGAGACCATAGGCACAAATATGTCAGCATTTCAGAGCCTGCTCTAATCTAATTTGTAGCTGTGCAAGACTGCTACTTAGACTGGTCACTAAGTAGCAGCAAGCCTCGCTCCAGTCTCAGGAGATGAGACTATTCCGAAGGTTGTGAAATAGCTGAGTAACCGTAGCATGTGGGGAGGCCACCATTCCCGACACAGCTCTAACACTTATCCTTCCTGTGGAGCTCCCCAAACCACTCCCACCGGTGCAGGAGTTACCACTCTTCCTTTGCTACTCACTGCAACCCAGAGAGCTGGAGAAAGATCTGATGCTACTGCTCTTGCTGGTCTAACCCTCCCACAAATTCCAGCAGGGAAAGACAGTGAAAATTATCTGGGAATGAGCTGAATCAGCTTCTTTTGTGTTGGTGCCATGGCCGCACCCGCTGTGTGGCCAGTTCCACCCAGCACTGATCAGCTTCTGAGTAGGATTTGGGGAAGGCTTGTGTGTTTGTGGATTTCCCCCCACGCTGGGAGGGCAATAACCCAAGTCTGGGAGTGAAAGGACTAAATTTAGGTGTCTGCCTTGGGTTTCTCATGAGCAAAAATTGGATCTCACTGCTTTCATAGGATCCTGGAATGAATTTGTAAAGATCTTCACAAGCGATAGAGTTGTGATGTGCAGATTCTGCTCTCTTCAGGTATTTGCAGGAAACTGGCCAGTGGCTGTTGGTGCAGGAGGGCCTGGACTTGCAAATTCCTTGGTCAGTGGTCATGTGCCACATTCTTCTGAAGACTGGGAGAAAAGCACAAACCTCAACACAGTGATCTTGGGATCTGCCTCTGCAAAGAAAAGCAACAGCCCAGCAGCTGGTGGCCCCCACCTTTTACATGTATAAAGGAGAGATGTTTGAATGTGCTCCTGAACCATCACAACCATAATCCTAAAAGATCTGGGGCACACACACTTGAGTAGGATCACAGTGTCTTAGGACATTTTTAATTTTGAAGAGAAAAAGGTTGATGAATTGCTTCTGGACGCTCATGTCAAGTGTGTGATGCCAGCTCAGCAGCTGTCACTGTCTTCAAGTTGCAGTATCTTCATCTCTGGTGCCCCACCCCAACAGGATTTGCACACAGCCTTTCAGAGGAGAGGCACAGATACCTGCATCAGGAGTACTCAGGGTAGTAAGGGCTTTTAGCACACAGCGTCAAAGAAAATAGCAACAGCATGTTGAATAACTGGTTTGATGTGTGTGCTTCACGTAGGTTAATTTAGGTGGATCATCATCCTCATATTGTACTCTTGTTTCCTAGAAATACCCTGAAACAGGCACATTTATGGCATCCTGCTGATATGAACATTTCTACATTCATCAAATACATATCTCTGCTGCCACTAGTGTTTTACCTTGTGTCTGATTTAACTGAATAGTCAAACTTGAACTGGGTAGAAAATTGAGTAGACACTCTAATTTTTGTTATTTTAATTTTTAATAGGATCTATAATATACAAGGACTTGCTATGGAGACAAGAATGAGACACTGAGAGATTTTTCACCTCACAAAAAAGAAACAGCTGATCAGGGTTTCACAGAGGGGCACTGTGATGTTCCTGTCTGATATATGTAACCTTGTGTTAAAGAGGTTTTGAAAGTGTCCTTGCTGCTATTTACTGGGTATCAAATTATGTATATGTGCTTATTAAGAGAATAACATGTGAGTTTGCCTATAATCATTGTAGCTAATATTGTTATACCTTGAAGAGCAAATGTAAACACTTCTCAATACATTTTTAATGTTTACTTTGTTTATGTGGATGTACTTCCTTTATAATTATGGACGTTTTCATCCCAGGTGTGCATATGGGCCTAAATTTACAGATAAGCTTGGTCTCATCAGTTTTACTGAACTACTGGATTTTCAGCCAGTATATTTTTTCATATCGAGGAAAGAAAAACATTTTGAAGGAAAAAAGGAAGTCTTACAACTACAAGAGGTAGCAATCAGGGCTTGAAACTCAGAAACTCTAGAGGCACACACTCAAAATTAAACAACTGCTTGACTTGATTTCAAACTTTTAGCTCTACCCAGCCTCCTGAGGTCTGGGACAGTCCATCTGATATAAGCCTGAATCATATCTATATTACAGTGTTTTAATTATTACATCTCAGAGTTGTCACAAGAATACAAATATTCTCTATTACCAGTTTTTGCAGTCAGAGACACAAAAGCAAAAATCACCTATAAATGTTAAACCTGGATATATTCAGATTTATGCATCCAAGGTAAAATATTCCTGGAATTTAAGAACAGCATTAAACAAGCTACTATCTAATATACAATGGCAATATGGGCTTAAGTATTTTTTCTGATTTAATTCTTGCTTCATCTCCAACAGCTGTGGTTTAGTAAGGCGTCCAACCTCGATAAAAGTAATTCCTGTGACAGAAGCTATACTACAACACTTGGCATTTTGTTCTAATGTTAAAAACGTGTTCCATATTTCTCATGGAGTTTGTTTAGCTTTTCCTTCCAGCCATTAGATCGTGTTATGTCTGCTAGACTGAGAAACCCTTTATTATCAAATTTTGTTCTCATTTTTATATATATACATATATATTTATATCAAATCAAATTCTTTATGTTCTCCCATATATCTTAATACTCTAGGAACTCTGAGTTCTTCTTCTCTCCACTAAATCATGAGCAGCAGAACTGGGCACAGTAATTCCAGTGCAGTGGTAATTTAATCTTGGCAAACAAAGATTTCCAAAATGGCTTTTTGACTACAACATTGCTGTCACAACTCTTATTAGGCTGACTATCCAGCTGAACCATCTAAGACTGTTTCAGACCATGACCTCAATTCTTTATGGATTATTTTCCTTGTTCTTGTGTTCACAACATTGCATTTTCACATCCCAAAACATTTTGGTTCACCACAACTAGCTTACTAGGTCATTCAGTACCAATGGCCTGTCTTCTGTGTTATTTATCTTTCTTTCAATCTTTGCACCATCTAAAATGTATAACTTTTATATCCTACCCAAAAAATTACTAAAAGCATCATAAGCAGTAAGCCAAGTTAACTGATGATTGCAAATGCTCAGTAAAATCAGAGTTGCCTGATTTGTTAGTACAGTATCAGCTCTATTTTTGCCTGCTCCTTTTTTCCCCCACTGCTTCCTAGCCAACTCTTTAAAAGTTGTTATATACACGTTATTTGGACTTGCTGATTTTAAAATGTATAATTCTGGTAGCTCTGTTTATCATCACTCTTCCTCACTCTTAAAGTGGAAAGTTTCAATTAATATATAGCACTATCACATATTTTTCCTTCAAACATAAACCATACACACTTATTTAGCACTTTTGCTATTTCTCCATTGGTCACATTTTTTTAGTAATCTGTCAACACTGTCATTTTGATTCCATTTGCCCTCAATATTGCTAATGTATTCTTTTTGTTACCTTTTAACTTCCCTGACTTGTTTTCTTTCTTACTTCTTTTGCTCTCCACCTCAAATTTTTATACTGCTTTACTTCCTTATTGTCACTGCTATCATCTTTCTATTTCTTTGTGTAGGTAGATAGACAGCTTTAGATACATACATGAGGAGTATTTTATATTATTATAATTTTTACAGAAGATTGTATTTCCCTTTAAGCCAAAGGTTTTTTTAATCCTCTACACTTCCTTTTTGACTTGGAGAATGGTGGAACCACTGGTAAAGTCAAACAGTAGAACAGCTTCTGGAATAGTACATCAACTTCTACTGCTTCTTCTGAGTTATTATTTGTATTCTGTTTGCTTCCATCCCAACTTCACATGCAGAGGTTGTTTTCCATGTAGAAACACACATGGCAGCAGGGAAAAACCAGCAGGGAAGCACTAATGGAACAGAACTATGGTGCAGAACATGTAATTAGATGTGAATTTGTAGTGTAGTGTGGCAGTAAAAGAGTGTAACTAACAGAAGCATCAACTATGCAAGAAGACATATAGTGTAACATTATTTCCCTATAGCTCTGCTCTGACCATGGACAAATCATCATATTCAGTCTTGGGCACCTCCTTAGTAATTTAGAAGGAATTCAAAGAAGAGTGACTAAATGATTACATGCTGATCAAATAAGACTGAGGCTATGGACACATGAAAAGAGCTCAAGGCTTGAGCCTGGAGCAAGTTGTACCATTGCATCTCCATACAAAGAAACTAAGCATGATTATATGTACACAACACAATCTAAATACATAACTCTGGAATATATATCTACAGAGACTTACACTTAAAAATGTATATTAAAAGAATGTTCAGATTGCAAAATCAAACAGTCAAGTGGTAGGAAATGCCAGCACAATTTTACCTTTGTCCCTTTGTGAATATTCATGATGATACAGCCTGTAGCTGTATGATCCATCAACAATGTATTTTTCCATACTCACATCCTGGCTTATGTTTACCTCCACTTGTCTGATCCCTGCCACAGCTCCTGCTTTTCTTATGTTTTATCCTCTCCTCCATCCACTGTATGATACTTCTTCTGTTTGTCCATAATCCTTGCTCTTTAAGCTTCTCTTTTTGCATGTACCTCTTCCTTCTTTTAGTCTTCTCTTAGCACTTCCCACCTTTCTCATCTCTCCACATTAGTCAGGTCATTCTTCTTTGCCTCCTACAAACATCATAGCAAAGGGAATGCTGAAAACACAAAAAAGCCCAATTTACTGCTCTCATGTCTGATATTCAGGCCCACAGAGGCATGAACAGCTGGAACAAAAATATAAAGGCTTTTTCTACTTTTTCAGCTGTCTTAAAGTAAGCTCAGGCACTAAAGGGGAGGCATAGTTGTGTCAGAGCTCTGTTGTTGTTGAGCTTGCTAAATTAAGGTAGAAATTTTGAAGAATGAAATCAGCATAACAAGAGTCTGTTAAACCTGTGTAAGCAGTGAATTTTTTTCCCTTGGAATTGCGTAGTTTGACAGGGATGTCAGGGGATGACAAAAAGCATAGGCCTAGTGCTAGGGGTCATCTTCCCCAGGAACTAAAAGTCAAATGTGTGCTGCAAAGCACGTCTGTTACAGCTTCTCAAGAGAAAATAATCTATTTTTTTTGCTCTTGTGGTAGATTTTCTCCCCTTGATCCCAGTCTTAGGGAAGGCTGACTTGTGCTGTTTTGTACTCTGCAAAGAAATAAGTTCAAGACATTCATGTAGAGACTAAACATTCTGTTCAAATGGTCAAAGGGTGATATATCAGCATGGAGCAAGACTAACAAGAAGTAATGGCAGCCATGACTGTAGATGGGTCTAACAGCCCTACCCAATACCATGGAGAGAAAAACTGGCGACACAGTGGCTTAGGGGAAAACATAACACCCTACAAATATCTGGCAAATACTGCAGAAAGGATGAACAGAAATTATTTAGGATTCCCTGAGTGGAAATTAAAGCATGAAACAGTGGTATGAAATAAGGTCATATGGGAACTAATGCAAACCCTTTAAATTTTTCTCTGAGCAAAAATATGAAGTGTAGCATGGGGAATATGAAGTGTAGCGTGGAGGAGGAGCTGGGCTGAATGATTTAGTAGAACTTTTCCATCTCTTTTTTTCTGTAGTTAGTGGTAGAAGGTTTACCAGTGACCAAAAAGAAAAAAAAAAAGAAATTCCCTCCCACTGTTCGTCCAGTCTCATTAGGTGTCTCATTAGGTGAAGACTCTGCTCTCTTTAAGGATCAGAAGAGAGAATGTATCAAGATGAAGAAACACCTTCAGTCTGTGAAAGAATTGCAGACATTATTGGTTTAGCCGTGGGCCAAAGGCAGCCAAGCTTCTTCTTGTAACTGAAGAAGAAACATTTAATGGAAATTCACATACAAGAAGATTAAACAAAAGCCAAGACAATACCTTTACTGCTGTGTAATTTGTTCAGTCACTCAAGAGAAAAAATAAAGTCCAACTGTATTTAAATGGCTGCATTAGAAATAGACAGAATTATAGTTTACAGCTTTTATATTGCTTCTACACTTTTTAGAGAAATATATTATATAAATTTTCAGTGATAATTTAAGGATTTAATTTCTAATCTAATCTTCTAGGTGAAAGAGCCTTTAGTTCTCCACACCTACATTCTTTTGGATGGGTGAGGACAGCATGAAAAGTATCTCCTAAAAATTAATAACTTGCAATCTGCTCAAATTTTCCATCTCACTCTTTCCTCCCTTCCCAGTTCTCTAAGAGACCCTTATTTTATGAGACTAAATAGCCTTAGAGTGAAACAGTTTACACATTCTTAAAGGGAATTATTTCTTGATAGCAGGTTCTTTGATATCAGCTGCTTCAGGTGGAGACAAATTCCTTTTGGGGATTAAATGCATTTCTAAATATTACCTGACGTAACTCTTACAAAAGACTATACTCAATTATCTGATAAGATACATGATAAAACTTCTTATGACCTAGAGCCACAAGACTAACATTTTGGTCAGAAAATGGGTAGTAAACTACTCGGAGTGTGGTTTATGGGTGAGAGACGGCAACTGTTTTCCAAGTGGCCCAGGACTGAAGTAACTGGGTCCAATATGGGGTCCAAAGGTGATTTCTTGGTATCAATCACAGCTCAATTCCTCCCACAGAGGGAACTAAAGTTACTTAGGAGGCCCCACAGTAGTAAAGCCATGACACCAGAAAGTCCCTACACAGAGTCATATTCAATGTGTGAACACTGTAGTGGGAGGTGCTGATGTCCTGTCTCTGGTGACCAGGTGGGACATGGGGAAATAGACTGAACCTAAGCCAGGGCAAGTTCAGACTAAACACTAGGAAAAGGTTCACCAAGAGGGTGACTGGTCACTGGAACAGGCTTCCCAGGAAGGTGGGCATTGCACTAAGCCTATCAGAGTTCAAGGGGCATCTCGACAATGCTCTTAGTCGTATAGTTTAGTTTTAGCTAGGCCTGTGAGGAGCAGGGAGTTGCACTTGACCCTTATAAGTCCCTTTCAACTTGAGCTATTCTGTGATTCTATGTATGTACATTGAGCATTATAAGTTGGGCAGCCAATAACAAGTCAATAATAGTAATCTACTGTTACAGACAAACAAGAGTTCTATTTACAAATCTTATTGTATGAGATGTTCGAAACTACCACAGTCAGAAAAATAGTAATTATGAAATAATAAATAATCTTATTCCGACTTAGAGGTGGTCAAAATAGCTCCAGGGCTTCAAAGACTTTTCTTCCCACTTCCCAGTAACTTTTAGCCTCAGTAGTGGCCATTGTGGTGGGACCTAGTGCTGTTTCTCAGTTTTCCATCTTTCAATTGTTGCGGGCAGACTGGAAGCTTGAGACAAAATTTATTAAAGAAGCCCTCCTTTTGAGTCACGAGTCTCCTTGCTTTCTAAACTCCTCCGGGAGAAGCCTAAGTGCAGCTGGGTCCAGGCTTATCCCCAGACTTTGTCGATGGTTTATGTGTAAAGGACTATATAAGTGTAACTGAACCTTTATACAGCTTTGTCCCACATGGTTAAGGATGGCAAACCAGATATATACGTATAATTGTATATGATTTATGATGATAATGATTAGACAAAAAGATCTTAATCAGAATTATTTACTACAGAGTATAGGAGCTTCAACTATTATAATATAGTACAATATGAAGCAATATTGAAGCAATTATATTAAAGCAATTGTATTAAAACTATTGTATTAAAGCTAGCAAAACCAATTATTAAGTAGAGATTAATGTTACTCATCCATACCAATGACCTTGGGCAAATGTCCTTCTCCCAGCCTCAAGGAGAAACCTTGAGGGGCATCCCCACTCAAGGGAGGAATCTCTACACGTACATCCTAAGAAGGGGAATGTTAGAAGACCCTGCTGTTAAAATTTGGGACTGGGCTTTTATAGTTTAACTGTCAGTCATGTATCTCCAGACCAGCTGTGTCAGCTCAGCACGTCTGGATAAGTTATCTGTAGTATCATTTGTTTGGTCCTTTATCCGGGTATTTTACCAGGTCTACCATATCTTATCTCACTCTCAGGATATTTAACTTTGGGATGGATGAGTCAGACTGGTTCCAGCATTATAAAATACCAAAAGCAGCATGACACCCCCTTCTTCATTTGCCACTGATAGCTTTGCAAATAGGGCATTGTTCAAGTTGTTTCCCCCATTCCAGCCTGAGCATCCTGCTACAGCAACACACCGTTTTGAACTGGCCTGTGTATCACCAGTGGCAGATATGGCATAGGATTGTTCCTTTCTGAGTTCAGATCATGTCCAGATTTACTGCTGAACAAATGAACCTTTGAGAATTTTAGCTTAAAGGTTTTTACCGTCTCAAATTCCATGTTATTCTGTTTTCTCTAACTTATGAGCTTTTCTTTCTATATTATTTACATATGCAGCTATACATGATAAAACATTCAAATACATATTTTGCTTGTAACTGCTACAGTCTTGCCAAAAGTATCTCTTAAATCCACCTTCTTCCACAAAGTCTCGTCTCTGATCTACATAAAAAGTGCACATCATGTTAATTCAGATTTATTAAAAAAACAAACCTGCCCAGCTATGAGATTAACACATATCAGATCACCGTATGCATAGTTTGTGTTTAAGGTCTATCACAGAAGATGCATATTCAGAAACTTTTAACATTGTGTTATCTTCTACATTGAGCTAAATAAATGTGATCCTAAAATGATTATATCTGCAAAAACCTGAATCCTGAAACTCACACAGTATCCTCATCGAGGCAAAAGCAAACAATATAAAAGGAGTTCTGAAAGAATAAAGTAGAACATTGATTAGAAAATGACGCCTTTATATTTGCTTCCTCTGGGAGTCAAGGAGATACAAGTGAAAATCCAGGAGGCAGTTTCAGGGAAAGGATTCTTATCACTCAAGGAGTAGGTTTTTCTCATGTATGAGGAGAAGAAAGCTTGTAGCTCCCTACTCCACTGACTCTTTATACCATGGATATTTGATATTTCCCATTCCCACACAGCCACTCCCTGTTCCTGCACAGCCATTGGAGTGACTGGTGTTGGTCAACAACCATGAGATGCTCTTACTGTCTGTAAGTACTGATAAAATACCATAGGTGTGCAGAGACAGGACTAAGGTGCTTTTGCAGGGGCAAATTCCCTGAAAATCCTTATAGATGATAGGGGGTGGGATTGGTTGGACAGTTGATGTGTTTCCAGCCACTGCTAATGTAAAAATAAACACTAGAACTCAGAGCAATTCCTCCACTTCTTACAAGTCATCCCAGCTAAAACTGAGTCTTTGTGAGATGGTGTGATAGGCACCAAGATCTGCAGAGATGGACAGGAAACTGGTCAGGGTTCTGCTTTCAGATATTTGGGACAGGATTTCTCAATCTGAGGACAGATAATAGTAGCTGTATTAGTACATGAGGGAGAAAAGTAGACCTGCTACATAGTGCAATCTTTTTACATCAACAAATAAATCATAATATAAAGACAGCAAGCCCCAAAGGTCTTTTATTCAGGTGTTGTATGTTTAAAAAAAATAATTTATCTCAGGTAGACTCTGTTTAAATAAAAGGTTCTTGGAAGACAACTCAGCAAGCATATTTAACATTAATGGGATAGGGAAGAATAATTTATGTACTTTAGAAAAAAGGAAGACCAAAAAATCATAAGAACTGAACACAAGCCAATTCAAAATTATTTAGGATGTTGTACAAGTTACAACAGTACATTCCGTGACTTGTAGCCTAAAATCAAATATCTTGAGGAGTTCTTTAAAAAATCAAAGACCAGACACTGCTCAGTATGTTAGATCTATGATGAATATGAATCAGTTCCACTCTCTTTTCAGCCCTGACCACCATTCCCATGCCAGTTGACTGAAGTTAAACTACGCAAATTAAACATAAAATGAGAATGCAGTAAATAGTATGCACTCAAAAACATGTACCTTCAAAAATGAATATGAAATTGCTTCTCTTTCCCATCTCAGTCCCTCACCTACTTCTACTCTGCCAGGTATCATGTCATATTATGTCTTTCCTCAGACCTCAAGACAGTAGACTTATACTTTATATAGTGATATACTTTATACAGAGATAGGCACATCTATAGTCTAAAACTCACAATAAGTCTAAATTTGGATTCTAGTCCTATTGCAGAATGCCACCTGCCTCAGTAAATAGTGTGCTTGGCAGTAAAGCAGCCTTTTGTATCTTTTTCCCTTGGAGAAAATTGCTGTTTTAAGGTACATTAGAGTATTAGGCTCTGAGTATAGAATAATAAATAGGAAAAATGCTGTAACTGGCAAAATTCAATCAGACATATTTATAACAGAGTAATCATCCTGTGAATCAGATTTTCAAGGGATGTGTTAAATTTTCCATAATTGGGAATCTTTAAGTCAAGACAAGATATCTTATTGAGAGGAATATCCCTATTCTAGTATAAATCCTTAAGCCTAATGCAGGAATAAGCTGGCTAGAGCTGTATGGCCTAGTGTATGCAGGACAGCAGATATCATGGTGTTTTGGTGGGAACTTATCATGTATGAAAAAGAATAGTAATGGTGAAAATCATAGCATTACAGCTATTTAAGTTGTTAAAATTACACACCAGAGTCCAGAGTTAGATTATTTAAGCACTTGGTTTATAAGGATACTAAGAGCCAAATGGGTTCTGATGGACTCTGTGCACAACATCCTATAGCAAACAGAAATCAGTAAAGGGAGTTATTCTTCATCAATCTCCAGGAAAAAAACAAACCAAACCAAACTAACCAACCAAACAAAAAAACGCAACAAACTAACAAAGAGAAAATAAATTAAACAAGACTGATGAATGCAAGGGATTTACAAGTTCCAAATGCTGATGAAGCATCTTTTTTGCAAAGGAAAGAAAAGTCAGCTTCAATTTCAGGAATGTGATGGGGATCCTTTTTTTTTAATTATTGCAATTTAGTTTTTCTTCAGAGATTGTGATTCACTAGAAAATCCACTTGGCACTTTTTTCATCATTGCCATTTATAAAACATTTTTTTCTTAATGAAGATTATCTACTGTGAGATGAAGACAGGAAAAGTTTTAGAACAAACTGTTTTACTGAGGATAGAGTAGGAAGTAGCAGTCTGTGGAGAGTCCCATAGATGGGGACCTTTGGGGTAGAAAATTCAAAGCTTTTTCATTGTTGTCCCAATGTTCTCCTCTCTAAAACCAGTGGAAAAACAGAGTGCTTTTTTTGAAATAATGTACTTTAATGGAAGAAAAGCTAATCCAGGGAGAAGGGTTTATGGTAGCTAAACCTTTTGTGTCAACTACCCAAAAAATTTTCGAGTTTAATGGTACAGTAGGAGATGACTATCATAATTCCCAGAGCTTTTCTTTGTGATAATTATTTGTCCTGGTTTCAGCTGCCTGCCGAGCTAAACCACAACATTATTACAAATCCCTACCCTTCCCTTCAACAAGGAGGAATTTTCTTCATCCTTAGCTTGTATGTTCAGTTTGAATCAGGATGCATAAGCCTCACCAGAAAGTTGGAAGAAGCATGAGGCATCAGATAACCCATTCATTTTGCTGCACAGAAAATATTCTAAACTAAAAACACTGAACTGAACACTTTAACATGTAATTTTGCATCTCCCATTACTCTTTTCACAATCCTTTTAAATTTCGGAAAGAAACATTGTTACTTGAACCCCCTCAGAAATTAATATCCATTGTGATACATGCTGTTTAATCACTTAACCGATGTCAATCTGCTGTAATGCTGTGCCTCAGCAGCTACAGCCAAGTGAGACATTCCCCAGACACGGCCACCTGGGCTGGGCAAATCACCAGCGCTCACACACCATGTGCTGCTCCAGGTATCCGAACTCACCAGACGACTCCTGCACAGCGCCGCTTCATGATTATTTAGTCTTCATACAACACCAGCACATCAGGAATCATGCACTGAGAGGGAAGTACTGCTCTTATTCCCTTTTTACGAGCAGAGAAAGATGATAATAATTTGCAGAAGTGCTCATAACTATTATTATTTATTATTTTCACTGTGATAGCATCTATGAACAGTATGTGGCAGAGCTGAAAACAGAATCTAGCTTTTGTGAGCTTACCAGTCAAGTGCCAAAACCACAAGTCCTTCCTTCCTCCCACACTGTATGTATTTGTAAAGAATTATGCTTTTTTAAAAAAAAAATTGTGACTGCTACAGCACTGTTAACCACCCCACCCCCCACAATATTCTGACGTGTATTTGGTTTAGGAAATTAGTTTTTAAGGGCATTTTCATGATATATTTTTTTTCCTCTAGATCAATTTAATGCTTTCTCCTTTGAAAAGGCCATGAATGGAGGAAAACAAATTACCACAACACACTTGCACATTCTCAGCAATTACTCATATGCTCATATTCACACATTCATATTCACATCATAATCACAAAACTCAACTTGCAGAAAACACTGATTTCCAAGGTACTCTCAGTTGGTGACTGATAAAACACAGAAAGCATTTAAGCTCTCTCACACACTACAAACACAAGTAAGAGGAAGTGAGGGAAAAAAAAAAGGAACTAGTGAAGTTTCAAACAATGGAGTCAAATAAAAATGTCTGTGTACAGTTTTTTTACCATGACCAAAACAAAATGTATGCCTTTTAATTTTTATTCCTGTAGAAGCACAGGTTGCCATGGATCCTGCCTCCAAAAGTCACAGTGGGGAAAAAGGGCAAGAAAAGGGTTAAGTGAGCCAGGATAGGAGGAACCCCTCGGAGTTTGTTAAAATATGTAAATAACTTTTCTGCTGAATGTGACTCTGATTAAACAAAGCCATTATTATTAGCTTTTAAAAACTGTAAGTCTGAAATATACGCAGCAACTTGCCAAGTAACAATGCTGAGACACTTGTTTCCTATTCTTCTCACTTTCATCCTAGTTTTCCCTTCTTCACTCTCTGTGTTATTCTCATTCTTAACTTTGTTACCATACTGATTAACCCAGTGGAGCCCAGGTCCATGACTTGTCTTCTAGAGGCTAGTGCAACATGGAGTGCATGTAACTAGCAATAATAGTAGTCTCCAGACACTTACCACTGGGCACAGTGCTTATTACCATGAGTAGTCTCATTGAAGTCAATGACACTGCTGTCTTCCAGAAGTAGTTACAGTGCAGTTAATGGCACTCTTCGTAGTGTAAACACCACACCCTATGAAAGTGTTTAGAACATCAGGACTTTATAAGCTCTTCTGGCCCCGTAATCTGTCTTTATTTGTCATGCTGAGCATCACATGTGATTATGACATGATGTATTACAAATTGGAAATGCAGTAACTTCAGCTGTTAGATGTAGGGTTTTTCACTTTTATAGTTGTTTCACTCTTCATAGAAACATGGCAGTTGTATTAGAGCTAGGACTCTAAAAGACTTTTCCTTGAACTTATTTATGTGTGACCAAATCTTAAGCACATTTTTCAATCAGACTATAGTTCAGATTACCATAATAGGACTACTAGATATAGTTAAATGCTTCAAGCATTGTGCTACTTGAGTTAGCATTTTCTAAAGATTTACTTGTCTTTGACTCAAGGGGGGGCAGAAAAAGATGCTGATATTCATTAAAATAAGAGAAGCTCTCAGCAGGGCTTTTTCATGCATGTAGATGTGAAGATCACACCGGAGCTGCAATTATGCCCTAAGTGACCTCAGTCACTCAGTGTTTTTCTCAATCACTGTGTGGTTCCCCCCCCTTTTTTTTTCTTTTTGTGGGGTGGGAGAAGAAAGAGTTGAGTTTCAGTAGGGTTGAGTGTTAGCAAAGCAACATGTTTGTTTGGGAAGAACTACGTTGCACAAACATGAGCGATTTGCAATCAGGTGTGGTGGCCAAAGAAATTAATGAGGAAGCCAGCAATTCCTTCAGCAATTTCAGTGAAAATTGAACTCCCCTGTATGCTGGGAGAGAATTGCTTAGAGGTAGTAAAGCAGGACATGGCATAGCATTAGCCAGATGGGAGAGCCACCTGCACGGGTCTTCCTATTAAAGGAGTTGAAATTCTAGAGGAATGGAGAACATTGTGTGTCTGTGTGTTTGAAGCTGAAAGTGGTTCTACCTGTGTGTATATAACAGAGTGTGATAGACATTTAGGAATATCTTTTTGGGTGCTTATATATTCCAAAATGCTGCAATGAGAGGAAAAGCAAAATGGGAAGAGTGGCAGGTAAAATGGTGAGGGGAGGTAAAAATGCATGGAGTGGGCCAGTGAACAAGACAAATACACTAAATTGTTCGAGTGACTAAAACTATCCGCCTGTAATAAAACTCAAAAAGAAAAATTGCACAAAATAATCATACATTTCTGTTAGAAAAGTTTTTCTTTCATTAAAAACTAAAGAAAAGTATCTTAATCCAAGCAGATCCAGTGAGGAAAACTAAGCAAAACAGAAAAACTATTGTTTCAATTGATTCAGGTTTGCTTAGAGGTATTTTGTGCCTTTTCTGAGGATTAGATGTAGCAAATCCTAAGTTTCTGAAAAGCAGGGAATGCATGGGCAGATCTCTTAATTTAAATTTTTGAAACCTGGGGAATTCAAATTTTAATTTGCCTCCATCTGTCCTACTATCAAACACTTACTTAGCTGCATAGGAAGATCATCACATCAACGATTTTTGAAAAAAAATTATTTACAGTACCTTAATCCTTCTGCAGATGACTCAGTCTAACACTTTTTCTCACTTACCAGTCTGTAAACCCACAGACCACACATATCTCCTGTCTGGCTGCTGACGATCTCAGTACCCTACCACTAACCTACTACTAACGTCATGTGCCCATGACAGTGCAGAAATGAGTTATACAGGCTCTTCCCAGATCCACCAGCATCTTTTCCTTTTGATCAGGAAAGCAGGAGTGACTGACAGAGGTTCACATACACACCCAGAAAGACACGACAGCTCCTCAGGAATCTCTTACCACAGGCACTGTGCCCACCATTCCATCCTATCCTTCTGTCTCTGCACATGTACTTCATAGGCTGAAGGAAGCAGAAAAGCCCAGAGGGAATCCCCAGCAGCTATGTACAAATTCCAGAGGGCAAAATTAGGCTACAGGGACTTGTCATTTAACTCTTTGCTTTCCAGTTTTCCAAAGTCTGAATTTTCCTGTATCCTTGTGAAGTGACACAGAAGGCATTTTCTTAATTAATGAAGCACTGTTTATTTCTCAATAAGTGTATAATATATTCCAGGGAATTACTTTATAGCAGGCATATTCATCAGTACATTTCAAGTTATCACAATAGAGTATGTTCAGAAAGCAAAACATCGCATTCAAAACTCTGAGTATTTACCCCATGAGACTGATTTTAAGTGCTGTGATAATTTGATTACTGTGTATTTTCAATGAAAATAGTTCCAGTAACTTGGTAGTGCTTATAAAAGTACTTCTAGTGTGTATACAAATGAAGCAGCTATTCAGAGTTTGAGTGGTAAATATGTGTAAGAGAAAGCAACTATCTGTTTTCAGGCATAATCTGCAAATAGAACAATAGACAAAATAGCTGAAGTAAAGAGGAATTAAATATTCATTGTGGAGAACTGGGGCTCGTATTGTATGACAGAAAAATGCATAGATTTATCAAGTAGCACAGACAGTGTTTTTAATGATCCTTCATGGAGCTATACTGGCATATCTTGCACAAGGTACTTGAAGATCAATTAATAGTTAGGATGAAAGGGCCAAGAATCTGCTCCGTCTTACTGCCCTGAGGCTTTGAGTTCAGCAAAGAAACACAAACCTTGCCAGTAAACTTATCATCCAGGGCTTTGCAGCTGGCAGTCTGTGGAAAGCTTGATTTAAAAGCTAAGTCTCAAGGTGCGCTCTCAAGCTCCCAGTATGTTCAAAATAGGACCAGGTTCAGGTTTAGACATGCTGTCAGCAGGCAAAGGACTGGGCCTGCTGCTGAGGATGCCCAGGAGCTTCTCTTGGCATATTTAAGTGTTAAGGAGCATGAAAGTTAGGAGGCATGTCTAGCCTTTGAGCCAGCTGGAATACACACTTGTCTCAGCAGCATATTACCACCAAAACCCACATATGCACGGTTTCCAAATCAGTAAAACAATAAATTCCTTTCAATCTCGTGGCAACACTTCCTGAGACATTTTACTGAGCAAAGTAGATAGTGCATTTAATACTTGATTAGTGACAAACCATTGTTACTTTTTAGGGTGGCAGGGTAAATGTATGTACAAGGTAACTGGAATGTCAGAAAGTAGGTCCTGAATTAAAATGACCCCGTGGATGTTTACTTTTGGGAGCGGTGGACAGTGGAAGGCTGCTGTGCAGCAAGGCTGAATCTTTCTGGCACCTTACAACTGATTCCTACTGAAGGTAATACACTGCTTAGCTATGCAGCACAAGTGGAAAGCTGTGAGCACTCAAAACAAGCAAATTCCAAAACTGCAATACCTATGTGTCTGTGAGGGACATGCAATTTCAAAACAAAAGTTATCTCTACTGTTAATACCAGGTCCTTAGATCCTGCCATGAAATGGTAGCTGTTTGAACTCATCAATGCATGTTTACATGCAGTGAAGAGAGAGGAAATACATACAAATAACCTGAACTACTCTTAGTGTAGTATACGCTTAAATTTCAAGAGAAAATTTAATAATAAATCCCATGGTATTTATTTTTCTAAGCTCATGACTCTCCTTATAATTGTTATGTCCATGTAAAACATTTGAACTAGACCTCTAAACAAGGAAAAGGCACAGTAATCTGACAGAAAAGGACAGTTGACAGTGGGCAGATTTCATTTCCGTACTAGAGAATGATCTTCTTTTCCAGGCTGTTTTGTTCTTCTGGACAGGGTCCCAGAAATGATAGGTATAAATGTTAGTTTAAACAAAGCTCAGATTAAATTCAGATGCTAATTGTGCAACCAGACAGTGCACCAGCACACATGTGGGGGGCACAGGCAGAGAGCTCTTTCCAGTCCCTGCATTTGAACTTGATGGAAAACTCCATCCTTGCTTAAAGGTTACCTTAGGGAGACACTAATCTCCGTGACTAGGTAATTATGACATTTTGTATATCTCTAATAAAATCATGTGTCTTTATTTTCAGCTTTAGAAGGAAAGTATTAAAGAGCCCTGGCCACAGAAACCTTTTTATGACTATGACCCTTGTCCCAGGTAAGTATTACATCAGGAAATATAGTGACATACCTGTTGTTTAATTTTAGAAAGAAAAAAGGTTTTAAATTTCACAGCAAGAGAAAATATTAATATCTTTATAGGGAATAGTTTCTGAAAATAACTACTAGTGGAAAAAAACAGAAGCACTTAGGGATAGTATCTAACATCCTAAGTGGATTATTAGTTGAGTATTTTAATTTTTCATCCCAACATACCTATTTCCATAAAAAACAGATCTCCATTTTCTTTTAAAAAATTATGTCATTACTGTTTTTACTGTTTTTCCAGCTTAAAAACAATAAGGAAACTACTTACCTGGCATTTCATTAATTTATGCAAGATGTTTGTACAGTAAAAAGTAATGATTGGAATATATCCATTTTCTAAAGTCAAATGAATGCTTTAAAACATAGGTTTCATAATAAATAACACTGAGCAAGTATAACACATGCATGGTGGAAGACAATAGAATGTTAGTGTCAATAGGAATCAGTTCCCAGTTGCAACCTTTTTCCAAGGGAGTACACTTAGAAGTTAAGCATTCTATATTCTATGCTTATGTCAAATTTGCCTCACAGCAGATATTTTCCCACATAAAAACTCTAACAATGCCATCTTGGGATCTCTGGGAATCATATTTCCCTCTTCAAAATATTTTGGGTTTGTTTTTTTTTTTTAAAAAAAAAAGAGGTAAAGAAAGAAAAAAAATTACTGTCTCACTGGATTGCACCTCAAAGACTTTTTTGACACAATTGTTACTTTGACCATGTGAATGTGGTTTCCATTTTAAAAAAAACCCTAGGTTAAAACATGAACAAACTGTCCATTGAACTTTAATGTTTCTTTGTTTCTTTGATGGTTAGCAGATTTCTGCTTCATAGATTGCCTCCTCCCCTTACATTCTAAAAGTGAAATGATACATTGTAATTTGAATGATAATTTTGTTTTGATGATTTAATTGATAACAGACAGAGGAATAAAATCCCTGTTTTTCTCTGCCATGCAGATGATATAGCTACATTTTTTAGTAAACATCTGTGTATAATTAAGGGATGTTGCACTAAAACTGTTTCTTCCTTACCTTTACCCTGGGGTTTTCTTGAGGCTTTGTAGGATAATCCTGGTTCAGGAAAGGAGAAGTTGCCTCTTGTCGTTCATGGATTCTTTATCATTACTTTTAGCAATTTAGGTGCCAACTAAAAGTTATCTGCCCACATTGTTTTAATGACGTCAAGATCAATCACAGCACAACCCCTTTTGTTATCTTTCCAAGAATCTTTGCAATCTCATCAGTTTATCTTAAAAAAGAAACCCTATTCTATTATCTATATTTTAGTGCACACAGGTTTTGACCTAATGTGTGTATATATTTTTGCAATTGCAATATCATGTGAAAGATAGCAAAAATATTCAGTAGGATCACTTCTAATCCAATTGTTTTATTGTGCAGAAATACCATATTTTTTAAGAGTTGCACATCTTTGTATAGACATGTAAATCAAAAGCAGACCAAGGACTGTTCAAACCTGCTCTGCCTCTGTTGCACACAGGGAGTTATTCATTCAGTTTATCAGTCATAAAAATAATTGCACTACACTCCAAACTGACTGACATCTTTTATAATTTTTAACACTAAAATGCCCTGGTAAAAGAGAACATTGCAATACAACACCTGATTAGTAGAGAATCACTACTGTAAATTATAGTGTTTGCAGAATAAAAGAGATCTGAAAGAGTTATAACTTTATATAAAAAGATATAATTATCATTTTGCTTTCCTTTCTCCCCTATAATGCCTTAGTAATATCCTAAGTAGCAAGTCTATTCCCCATCCTGCAAAAACATCAAGGTGAGTGCTATTGTACAAATTTCCAAATATTCTTTTTTTTTTAATTTTAAAATTTAAAATAAAATGAGAAATTATCATTGATGAGTGGATTTTTCTTTTGCATGCAGCTATAATGACTGCTAATTTTTGGGAAAAAACCAAATGTTTACAGGAAAGTACAAAGAAGATTTGTGTGTGTGTATATGCAGAATTCCTTCTAATCTGGATTGCCTTTCTTCGCCAGAAAAACAGCAGTTACAAGTGAAATGCAATCTACTGTCAAAAGATTTTCAAAAATAACTTTAAAAAAAGTTGGATGTCACAGTAAAATAAATAGAGTATTTGACTTTATTTTATGAGAATGTCATTTGAAAATATTGACCTTTGACATCAGTGATGCTGCTTCAGAAGTTTTTAAAGCATTTTCTCAGTATCTAAAAGCCAGGATAATTCTTGTTAAACTTCCTGTGTATGTTGTTTTTCTTTGCCATATTATACATAATAGATCTTGAAACTTGCATTGGCTCGCATGAAAGTCCCAAGGTTCTTGATCATCTGCTAGTTTTTCAGCAGGAATACTTCCAAAGTTGTTCAGTAGCAATGGACTCCAAGAAATTTTCTGTATTGCTGTTTGATGGCTGTTCCAGGAGTCAAAACCATCATCAAGACCAGACAGTGATCTTGGCAGTATGGGCTCAGACATGCTGGAGGGTACCCTTAAGAGCTCATGGGACCCTGCGTGTCCAAGCAGGCCAGGTAGATTAATTCCCTACCAAGTATGCCCAGATAAATAGCCCACAGGTTGATTGAGAAGCCGTCTGTCTTGAGAGGCAGCCAAAAGAAGAGGATCTAAATAGCAGCGTAGTGTGCCTCTGCTCATGGTGCTCAAGAGACTAGTCAGTCTGAGCCATTTTACCATACCATAAGTTTCTCATGAATTACTATGTCACAGATATCAGTTTTCACCTTTTTTTTTTTTTTTATTTCACATGGAAAATCCATTAGAAGAGAGGAGTACATGAGGTTTATGAAAGAAGAGTCTACTCATCAATCCTTATCTTTGATTCCCCTGTCTTGGCTCCACCTACTTGACCGTGGGTCGATAGCATTGACCATCTCAGCTCAGGAAAGGGTCCCAAACGTGTAACAGCAAGGAGTTACATTAATAACTACCACTTAACTTAGTCTTGTTCCCTCAGGCCAGTTGCATGATTACTGACAGACTTTTTGCACAGTGCTTGTTGGCATCTATGACCTGTGAATAAACAGAGAACTTCAGTTTCTAGCACTGACAGTCCCTCATTCCTTGAGAAGCTTGTTTATTTATCACCTCATTAAACTAAAGAAAATGAGCAAAATATAAACAAGTCAAGATTTTTGGGTATCACAAGGGTGGTCTTCTGTTGCTACATAAAGAAAATGCTGCAGAAAGAGGTAAGCTTTGAACTCTTCTTTAGCCCAATTTACCTCATTCCTGTTGCTACTATTATCAATCTAAATTTAGGGAAATATGACAAGAAGAATAAGGAAGTTATATAGACAAGGACTTTGACTTAAAAAAGGCACACTCTGCTTCAGTAAGTGCACATGTAGTTCAGTATTTCTCTTGGCAAAGTTTAGGCATGTCTCCTGTTAACAAATGTATTCTGCTGTCAGCCCTTTTCAAGAATTATATTTGATGCTGGATGCCAAATAACTTCTTTAACTATTAATAAATAACTCACAGGTATCTTAGTGTGTGCTTGAGGAATTATGCTAATACCTTCTATGCTGGAGACAAGGGAAATTCCCCCCACTAAATTTCCACTTTTGCTGGCATGTTCTCCAAGCTCTGCTTTAAGAATGGGTTCATTCTCACTAAGACAGCCATCTAATCTCATGGAAAATCTGATCACCACCTATCTGCTTCTTGCTGATGCTGCTGAGAAAATTCCTGTTGACTCTGGAATGGGAGAGAATATGGATCCATCAATTTTGGAATCTGGTCTAGCTACTTATATTTCATTAGCTTCACGGTAATGAGTCTTTGCAATTTGAAAAGAACAGAATAGTCACTACCATGTGAACCAAACTACACTATATATTACAAGCTACCTACCTAACAATAAAATATTTTATAGGTAAAAAAGAGCATTAAGTGACACAGTGATTTTTCATGTGGCTTGAAGAGAAAAAAGGATCTCTAAGGGATACTTAGATAAATTATACCCCAATTCTCAAGGTGCGTCTCTTACTTAGAACATTATTTTTAGTGGAATAAATTTTTTATCATGTTTATTTGAATCTATTTCAAGCTAATCTTTTTTAAGAGCTGCTTTGTTAACGCCACAGAGACTTAAATGCCTATTATCTCAATCACTTCTCCTAACACTGAAATAATTATTCGCTATCAAGTAATAGTGGTAAGCCTCTTTTCACATACCATTTACTTCCTACATTTAGTTAATCCAACAGAAAATTTGTAGGGTAAATTTCATCCAAAGTTAAAGTTTGGAAAGCAAAAATCCTCAGAAAGCAGAAGTTTTTAATGTGTTTTGATTTCAGAAAAAAAATATCATTTCTTGATCACCAACTTTATTATTCTTTGTTAATATCTCACAGGGGAAGAGAGAGCAATATGCGAAGCGAATTGGTGTAAGAAGGAAAACCCTGAAAATTCAGATGACCCTTTTGTCTCTACTCTTGTTTTTTTGAAGATCTGATGATAAGAAACCTTCTCATTTCAAGCATCATTGTTAAAATTTTTATTTTTCCTTGTGGATTTTCTCCCAAGAGGTGTTAGACAGCAGTGTCTCAGCTTGCAGTTTTGGCTCTCTGGGCCCATGGGTATTTCAGCCCTCAACTCCAGAGGGTGCTTTAACCAGGGAGAGGAAAGTTCTGGATGAACTTGCCTTTCTCTTTCCCATGTAACAGCTTGACAACCTTGCCCCTGAGAATTGTCTACTGGAGTCTATTTCATCAGTCTTCTAGAAAGGATGATCAAATGAGCAGACTTATTCACACTACCTCCTTCTCTTCTTTATAGACTGTCATATAATGTTAGACAATTCCACCTTACTACCTTTATATTTATTTAAAGCTTTTCCCTCTGCAGTTTTTGTTCCACTCATGATGGTTATTCTACCATGTTTCTATTACTTGCAATAGCATCTAATTTCACATCCTCACATAAGAGATCAACAATTTTCTTATTTCAAAGATTTGTTTTTGTTGTAGAATGATTGCAGTTGGTTTTGACTGCCATGACCAGTTCCATAGGTCCATTAGGCACAGCTCTCACCTAGTGCTGCTCTCATCGCTTCTGTTTTTCTTTCTTCCTCCCCTTCACTATTATTACTTTCCCTATGCTTGCCTCTTCTGAAAGTCAGGTCTTTTGAGTTTTAGCATTCCTATTTCTGAAGAAATGCTCATCAGCTTTGCCAGCCTGAGTCACAGAAATATATGTGATATTTTTCCATGAAAATAAAAAAATCCATTCATAAAGTTTCCTGCATAGATATCTCAGTAATACAACATTAAAAGAGTTTTGTGTTAGCTTCAGCTTTTGAGGTCTATCATGATTTGTCTTCATCAGGGTGTATTCAATGGTAATAAAGTCTGAAAATGGTTATCTTTTTGAATCGTAAGCATCACATCATTCTTTCACATCTGGCAACAATCTTTTAGCCAGTCACAAACATGGAAGGTCATTTCTTCTGTCAGATTGTCTGATTGTTAAAAGTCTGGAGTAAGGTTGAGTTGGAGTTGTGAAGTGAGGTCTGCTGGGAGTCCTAGTTTAAGGACATGTTGCAGAAGAATGACTGATGTACTTCCATTTTCTGCTGAAACAACTATAGGGGCATTTTTATGTCTCAACCTGATTGGATGTTCCTACTTACAGTTATTCAACAAAAAAAATCAACAAAATTAAATGAAAAGTTTTCTGATTGTTTTATCTATGCTGGTCGCTAATGAAAGAAAAGAGTCCAAGGCATATTTGCTCATTTTCTCAGTGTTAGATATAGTAAAGATCAACTTTGCGAGGGACATTGGCAACTACAGAGTTCTTCCCTTCCCTTTTCCTTTAGACAAGGTCTGCATCTACCCATGTTTGGATTATATCTGAATTATTAGATGTGTTTCTCTAGTTCACTGTTGGGAATACAGGGGAAACTGATTTTTGTATTTCATAATGAGGGGATGTAAAATTGCTTTTGATTCTAACTACCCCTGAGATCCGTATTGATTCATTAAGTCTCAAGGCACAAATGAGAATCAAAAAATGAGGGATTTGTAAATGGGAGGGTAGAGGACCAGTTCAGTTTTATCTGTAAGAAATGACCCAATCTCTTTCAAAGTGTTTCTAGATGTTTCTAGCAGTGTTAACATAGACATGTCTGTTACAAAATATTTTTTTTACAAAACAAATCTTGATGTTTCACATACAGGACAATCCACCCACTTGAGAGTTACTTTGTCTATTCTTCAATAATTAGTAAAACTTTGCTCTTGTACTGCTTGCATTTTAGTGTATGTTGAGTCTTAAATATGTTGTAACTGAGGAAGAACTGTTCACCTGTTCTGGCAAACCCTATTTGTTTTGTTTTGGGTGGTTTTATCCTGACTACAGTAGAAGAATAATTAAGAGGACTGAAATACTAATGACAGTTTGTCATCAGCACTTCTGCATCCAGTGCATTTCCTAAGGAACTCAGGAACTTAAGGCAATGTGAAGAAAAGGAATGGCAATAGCAGCAAAATTTTGTTTCATAATTTTGTTTTGAAAAGGGCAGTATTATAAAAAGACTCATTGGCAGTCAAGATGGCAGAAATAAGACCAATGGATGAGTGCCATGGGCAGAGAAACCCTGCATCCTGCCCAGAACTTTTTTCTGCAGCAACACCTTATTCCTTTTGCGAGATAGGACAGTCAGTGTTGATCAGATTAGTGTTAAATCCTGCAGGTTTCTGCTCCCAGCCCTCTCTACCTGTCACATTAGGGGATAAATTGTATGAACAGAGCTAATCATAACTACTAAGGGAGTTATGATGTCATACTTCCGAGGATTACAGGGAGTTGCACAAGACTCTCAGTGAATGCAGATACTCTGAGGAAAAGGCACGCTAAACAAAGAAATATCAACAGCAAATAAGGAAGGGGAAATTATGAAAAATTCAAATTTTCTAAAATATTTGACTTCTTTCTAAAGCTGCATTCAGCTAGCTCTTGATGATGTAGACTCTACTGAATGCTTCACTGCTGATAAGGTTATATACTACTTGTGGTTTTACAGTTGTCAGATCTGGCATAGCTCTGCATCAAACTCAGTTTGCGATGTTTTTGCTGACTGCTTTTGGCACTTGTATAGGTTATGATCTTGCATGGATGTAGGTGCTAGACATCTGGAGTCTGGTTCCTTAAGGCAGCCTTATTTTCCTGAGTTACTTTTTCCAACCTGAAAGACATGAAATAATGAAGTGAATTGTACTATAGCGGAAGAGAAGTTATATCCCTCTTTAGCTGCCATGGGAAAGGCAGATGTACTGAATACCCTTGATTTTGTTGAGCTCATGGAATGTGCAAAGCTGGGGAAGGATGCTCTGGGAAGTATAAAAAAGCAGAATATTACTGCAAAATATTACTGCAAAAATATTACTGTTAATAAAAATAATTATATGTCATGAAAAGAAGCTTAATGATGGGGTTAAACACTTCTTTGATGAGATCATTTTCAGTTGGGGAAGATGCATGCACCCCATTTTCACTGGTATTAGCAGAAATGGAAAGAGCATGAACACTTGCCCATAGCACTCTCTATTTCCAGGTAATGCCTATGATCTTTACCTGTGATATATTCCCAGAAACATGCCTTAGCCATCACCAATTTTCATGTGACATCTTCTTTGTCCAGTGCTATTAAGTGTCTTCCTGCTTCTTCACAGAAGATGTACGAGTACCTTTTACATCATATAGTCCGTGAACAGGTTTACATCCGCTCGAGGTCCTTGGGTGGTACTTTTCATAACTGATCATGTAAATGTCATTCATCTGGCATGAATGAAATGTAACTACTGAAGACAGGAGCCTGAACAAGCCTATGTGATTGCTCAGCCTTCAGCCTAATGCTCCGATTTTGTGTGCTACACTATACGATAACAATTCGCCTCATTCATGTATAACTTCATCACCTATTCCTGAGCACTCATTGGCCTTCCAAATGTTATCACGAGAATAAAAAAATATTTAATACTCTCATTCCAAGCCATCTGTTTCTGAATAGGTTTGGGTTTAGCCAGTTTCTGGAAGATATAGCCCTTTGATGAAGATTGATTAACTTCACCGGAATCCACATAACTTGCCTCCTTGGAGAAATAACTTTTCCCTGCTTAGACAGTCCATGATAGAGTGAGATCTAGAATAACTATCTACCTAACACTAAGTTTTATAATAATACTGCTTGTAGGGAGGTATTTGCCTTGTTGGAATATATCATAATAGGAGGGGGGAAATACTGAAAATACCAAAGAGTTTGTTCCAGTAATTCACTGTCAGTATTGCCTCATTCTCTAGATCTCAACAGTCCAGTTAAGGAGGATGCTACCCTTGACTTCAAAGACTAGTTCATGGGATAATGGATATTACCTTCAAGAAAGGAGATAAATGTCTTTTTATCTGAACTTCACTTTTTCTCATGTTGTATGACTAAGTAAGCTACTGGCAGTATCAAATATATTTCTACTTGGGTTAAAACACTTTTAAACTGTTATGATTCAATGTATATGCTAGACATTTTGCAATATTTTCAATTAGTAGAAATAGAATTAATAGTTTTATTTCCATTTTTTCAAATATTGAACTTTTCACAAGCGAACAAAGAAAGACACTTAACTATTCTCTGCCAAAACTTGTCCAGCTTCCTTCTGGTTTTCCATAAGTTATTTAATTTTCCTTCAGACTCCAACATAGATTCACAATTAACATTATCTAGCAGTCTGCCTAAAAAGTATATGCTCTAGCATTAAATCTTCTCCCTTCTTCTAGAATCTCCTGGACAAGCCTAGTCTTCCAAGAGAAATTTTAACCACTATAACCTGAATTGCAAGTGTATTTGAGGGATGCAGGTTATAGATTAATTCATCAAAAAGGCAATCCTAAGTAATAAATAATGGAAGACTATTAGAAGGTATGATCTCAGCCAATTATCTTTTGGATTTACATTGACTGATGAAAAAAGAAGAAAATGTGTTAAACTATGTAGATACCACAAATAATGTGACAATTCAAGTGAAATACTCTTTACTTCAATACAATTTTAATATTAAAAATAGATTTTTAAAGGTAAGTCTTTTGATTTTTATTTTAAGAAAACTAAATTAATTGAAAGGTAGCCAAAAAACATCTCTCGTCATTGCTCAGTTTCATTAAAATAGTATGGCCAGTCTTCGTGAGCGAAGATTTGGGAAAGGTCATTAACCCTTTGAACCTGCGCAGTGGATTTT
>NW_016690195.1:8325607-8410708 GCF_001604755.1 Lepidothrix coronata
GTAGGTTTGTTTAGAGTGACCTTCTCTTAGATGGATTGCCTTACAGGGCTGACGAGCTCCATCTGCCCGGGAGGCTGGGAGTCGAACCCGGGTCGCAGCGGTGAGAGTCCTACACCCTAACCACTAGACCACCAGGGGCCCCTTCATTAAAATATTGATACTAGAATTGTCATACCATATAATCTTGAAGTTATGAATCTATCATATGATGGAGAAAGTTTTTTGGACTTCCAGAAAAATAATGTAGTTGGGAGTAAGCTGCTATAGAATTAATTAAGTTCTAGTCAGACATCTAAATGATGATGAGGAAGAGCATGGATGAAAGAGGTGGACCAGAAGAATTGTCTCAGTAGTTTTAGTTGCATCTGATAAAGAATACCTGATTTGGATCAGAATGTCCAAATGGGGGAAGTTCTTCTTGTTGAAAAATCATTGCAGAGTATATATGAGAAATATGTAAAAGTGGATTTATTACAATATTAGAGAAAGATGGAAAAACTCCTTAGGAAAATCTTTTCCATTAGAAAATGTTAGTTTGTCAAAATCTGTTGCCTTCAACAAATTTCTAATCCAACATAGGTTTTGATTGGAAACTTTTTAAACAGCTTAGTTTCTTGACAGCTCACTCCCCAAATACTTATCAGTTTGCCTGGAAGACTGCTTGTCAGAAGTATTGTTTCTAAATTCTGTTAGCTTACAGGTTAATCGTCCTCTTGAATTTCATGAGAACTGAACTGTAGGTTAGTACCAGGCAGGTTCTCAGCCCCTGACTCCTGGCTCTGGGGTGTTGTGAAAGACTCAGGGAGGTCCGAATGCAATGGCTGTGGCTCTATCTGGTTTTCTTGTTGTCACACTCAAAAGGGCAGAGAGTGTTGCATTCTGGTTCTGATACTGAAGATACTTTGGAGAACTAATCCACTTTTTGTATCATACCAGGTCAGTTATTCTTCTAAACAGGAACACCTATACTAATATGTCTGGTTGGAATTCCTATTTGGTTGAATGGTTGTAAAAATTAACTAGGTTTCGAGTGCTTTCAATCAGATGCTAGCCCCAGCAAATCCCTCAAGCCCCAGCAAATCCCTCAAGCCCCTGCAAAAGTCATGTTGAAGTCACAGATTAAAGCTGGAAGAAACTTGTCTGCAGCCTGACTTCTGTATTTGACTCAGTGTGTAATATTCATACTATGATATACTGTATTTCTTTGAAGAAAGGGGAAGAGCAGATAAAATAGAAACCAGGTATACACAAGTTAACCCACCAAGTGTTTACAACTATGACTACAAATATATATATTTGCTGTCCATTAACCACTTCACTTTTCCACTAAAGAAAGAAAGCTCCAGGTTTTTTGTGTTGTGTCCCATTTTCCAGTCCTTTAATCTGTCCTATAGATCTTTTTAGAACATTTTCCAATTTATAAATACATTTTTAAAGTTATGAGTACCAGGATTGGACATGTTTCAAACTGCAATAATGCCTGATAATGTAGCAGCATAAGGGAAAGGAAGTACTTTGCTTTATTATAATTAATAATTTTATTATAAAAGAGGTCACTGTCAAAGCGAGACATAGATTCTTCTGCTTTAGGCTCTATAGTGTCCCCAAAAGGAGGATGCTCCTGCAGTCTATGTTCTTTATTCCAAAATTAATGTTTTTATATTTTTGAATGTATGAAAACCCATATTTTTTAATTTGTACCCAGTTAAGTGAGCCAATGAAAATACATAGTATTATATCATTCCCATCTCTATGTTGCAGTTTTATGTAATTTCTGTTCAACACAGAGAAGTGTTACTTGCGTATTATAAAGCACGTCTAACTGTATTTTAACTTTTCTGGGTACTCACTTCATATTAGTCCTTCTGCTTTCATTATCAATTGCCTACACAATTCCTTTCACCCATTTTAATCTATATATATATTGATCAGTTTATGTGCATATACACACACAGAAACATACAAATGTTGTATACATGGGTATTTTTGAGAATGGCTTTCATTTCCTTTGTAAGCCAAGTTGGCTTATTACCAGAGCAGTTGTCCTTCTTTATTGATTGTGGCTTTTGGACATCCAGTAAAATATTCTTAAACAGTTCCTAATTATTCATACTTTTCTTTTTAAATTCTTTCTCCCCATAGGTTTGGCTTTATTTGTTCTCAACTTTGGAAAACTGACTCCTTTAAAGCTCCAAGTAATTCAGTAGCTGCCATAAAAATTCTGAAACAAAGCCCAAGGAAAGTTCCTGACCTCCCCTTGGTTCAATTCCAGAAAGAATATGAAAAGGGATATGATGCACAATCTTGATTAAAATTAATAAGTTTCTGAAAGAGAAACACTAATTTTTAGAGCTAACAGTAGATTTTCATGGTTGAGAAGCTTGACAAGCATTGAAAATCCTTGTAGTTGACAATGCTGGATATCTCATGAGCAGTACTATTGAAATGGAAAGTGCTGGTACCTTGGAGAAGTGGACTCTGGAGTGGTTGTCTGTGACAGTAGTGTGAACTCCCTGGTTTCTAATCTATTCACTTGTACACCTCATTATGATTGAGAAATGCTGGTATTACCGTTACCAGAACAAAGATATTACCTAGACTGTTACTCTCTACAGTGTCATTCTGTGGTGGTTTAATCCTAGACAGCAGCCAAGCACCGTGCAGCTGCTTGCTTTCTATCCCACCAGCAGGTTCAGGGGTGGAATCGAAAAAGTAAAAGCTGGAAAACTCGTGGACTGAGACAAAGCCAGTTTAATAGGGAAAGCAAAAGCCATGCACACAAGCAAAGCAAAACAAAGAATTCATTCACTGCTTACCATGGGCAGGAGGGTGTTCAGCCATCTCTAGGATAGTAGGGCCCCATCACACGTAACGGTGACTTGGGAAGACAAATATCATCACTCCAAACATCATCCCTTTTTCCTTCTTTCCACCAGTTTTATATCCTGAGCATGGTGTCATATGGTATGGAATATCCCTTTGGTCACTTTGGGTCACCTGTCCCTGTTGTATCTCCTCCCAACCTTCCATGCAACCCAAACTTCCTTGCCAGTGTGGCAGCACAAAAAGCAGAAGAGGTCTTGGCTCTGTGTAAGCCCTGCTCAGCAATAATAAAAACATCACTATATTATCAACCCAGTGTTTAGCACAAATCCGAAACACAGCCCCATACTAGCCACTGTGAAGAAAGTTAACTCTACCCCAGCCAAAACCAGCACAAGTTCTAGGAGAGGATACTGTTATTTAGTTTTAAATCCAGAAAGTGAAGGAATTTTGTGTAGAGCACAAAATTCTATAGTCCTATAGTTTTGTTTTTCACAGGTGCGACCTTAAAATCTCTAAGCACCAGCTATGTTGGGTCATGAAATAAAAGTGTTCTTTAAAATTTGGACTGCAGACTTGCTAGAGAAGAAATATACTTCACTTTCTCAACCTGTCATGTCAATGTTGTGTTGGATGATACAAACATTCTGAAAAAAAGATCATCAAATATGCACTTAGAAAGAAAAAATCTAATAATGAAAAAAAAAAAAAACAAAAATAGGAAGTACAATGTAATATGTCTGTACAGAAGCAAACCCACTTCTTACTCTTCCATCACCTGTTAAGTAATTATTCAAAGAACTGGAAGTTTTCTCTGAAAATAATAGCTTTTATAATTTAGATTACTCTTACTTGGGAGTTTTAACTGAAAGTACAACAAAATACACTGTTTCTATAGGCATTTTTATTAACATAATGTGATGTTTGGTTGAGCTGTTTCTATTTTAAAGAATTGTTTAGATAAATTCAAGACACTGCTATGAATCACAGTAAGAATGAGATAGGTCATGGTACCACAGCCAGATCTTCAGAATTCAAAACACATCTTTTGAGCACTTCAGCTGATAAGAACGTTGTGTGGAGGGTCAGTTGATAGCCTGCTTGTCTTTCTTTGAACGCCCAGTTACAATAATGTTTACTACAAGCAAAGAGAGTAAATCTTGCATGCCAGATCACATGAAGGCTTTTTCTCAAGGTAACACAAATGCTTCTGTTTTTTTAAGTTCTTTTGCTTGTGGGTTGGCTGTTGGTTTTTGTCACTTTAGATAGAAATTAGAAGAAAAATATTGATTTTTGTTTAGACCAACTATTTTATGTAGTTGAACAGTCAGAAAAACACAGAAGTTATTCAGGGTCTCCTAAACAGTTCTTTCCTCAACTCTTCCTTGAACTATTGGCAATTGTCTTAATTCTTTATTTTATAGATTCTTTCTAATCTTCACTACTTTAGAATTTTAATGGTCAGCTTGAGAGAATTCTTTTCCTCATGTTGTAAAATTTCATTTGGAAAAGCCGAATGAAACTACAATAATACACTTTGGAATTATTGATGATGAAGGGAAAATTAAAATTTTCTTTCCTTACAACTGCTTCTAATAACTTTTCTAAAAGTTATATTAGTGGATCAATGTTGAGTTTTCATTTCTGTTCAGATAGTAGGATCTGCATGTATACTTTACTGTTTCACTGTCTCCATCCTGCCTATGTCTCTGCTGTAAAATCTTTGAGGGAATTTTTTTGCCAAATACTCCATGGTAATCTGTGGCAAACTAATCTTTAGTTGACTGTGAGCACAGACAAAGTTACATTGTGAAAGTCCTACTTGTACCCAAATGTCACTATGATGTGAACTGTTTCACGATGGAGACCAAACCTAATGCTTTTTCGAAGCTGCAGATCAAATGGACACATTTTACAGCAACACAGTGAGTCAAGTTTTTTGGAGCTATTCTGAAGTCTCCATTCCATCTTGTTCAATTTTCAGCTGCCTCCACTTGTTTAGCCTCTTATCAGCTTACATATATCACAAGGATAAGACACTCCTTTAGCCAAGTTAATTACACTGTGTTCATCCCATGCAATCATGAGCAGGTCTGGTTATTTTAATCATCTTCACGCCTACTTTCCTATACACACTTTGCTTCCACGGTAGCCATTCTAAAATGTGTGAGCTGGACTCTTGCCTAGAAGCAAGCCGATCCCTGCATTACCCTGAAATGTTCTCATGCATTTACTTCTAATTGGGTAATGTGCTGCACTGTTTTCATATGTTTTTCGTTCCTTGCTATCAAACGTTCCATGCTTTTTTCATGACATGATTTATAAGACTTCCTTGTCACCTACATTCCTGCCAATTCTCCTAGACTCATGTCTAAATTGTTCTGTTTCTTCCAAAGTCTCACCCTCGTGCTGCTGCTAATTGAATATTTGCATACCCTGTTCCTTCTGTATGGAACTTCCAGCCCTTTTAACTCACAGGATGTCCCTTGCCAAACACTTTTAAAAGTCAGACTGAAACTTTCTGCTTTGAATATTGCTTTCTGTGTTGATATGTAATCCCTTTCAAAATGTTCAGAGCCCAGAAATATTTCCACATTCAAGTGATCAGAAGTGAGAGATAACAGCAGGGTTTCAGGCCAAATCAGATATAGAATGATCTGTGAACGTGTCATTTCCTTGTAGAATTATACAACAGTGACAGTCACATGGTTAAGTCACATAAGCTGACAAAAATTCAGGATATCCTCCCAGTAGATACAAATCCAGGAGGTCCTTCATGTTTCTGAATGGGTCCAGTTCTGTTACATTTACATGCACAAAAAAGTATCTGAAACAGAGATATGTTGGGTAGCTTAAATTGTTGGAAATTGAAAGTCTGCAATTTAGCAGCAGATATAAATTGTTCAGTTCTCTAATTTCAAAGCAGTACGTTCAAGAATTAAATATTTTTATTCACATAAATGCTGCATGATCAACAACAAGTTAAAGACAATCCTTATAATAAGTCCAAGGATGCAGCCTAATTTACTCCCATCCCTCACTTTCATCAGGCTTCCAACTCCTTCTGTTCCTCTCTGTCTTGCTGTGTCTTGCCAAAGAATTAAGGACTTGTCAATCTACCAGTGTTGTGCCAATATATAAATGACATTATCAACTCAACATCAGAAGCTGCTATTAACATATCAGTGTAATCTCCAAGATAGAATCAGTTTAAAAAAAAATGATCAGTATAATACTTGTCTGTCAAATTTTGAAAATAAGCCATGGCTGTGTGTTTTTACACTACATTAATACTTCTACATCACTAAGTTCTGCTAACTTGACTTTCTACTTTTGTCTTCATTACAGTTGCATTGGAGAAATAGTGAATTTCTGGGAGCTTAAAAGAATAAACAATGTTTGTGTTTACAAAGCAGAAGGATTTAGTAAATAAATGGTATCAATATATGGTTATGAATGGGAATTACTTATGCAGGGTGCTTTTAAGCATTGGAAGAAAGCCTTTGCTGAAATGCAATAGCATATTAAAGGTTTAGCAAGAGATTAGCTGTGCAATAAGGACAGGGATTGGCTTCTAATTATCTAGAGATTTCATTGTTGGTAAAAGTACCTTCATAATCACCACAGAGGGGACGAAAAAATATTGAAGTTATGTGCAAGAGTCTGAATTGCCAGCCACACTGGCATATGACAGAGGTAACACTTGTAAGCAGCTAGAGCTACACTAACATTAACAGAAAGTTGCTCCCCAGTGCAAAATTTAATAAACAGAAAGGGATCTTAAATGCACTTGCTCATTGCAAATAACTTATTGAAGAGATACAACAGTGAACGGCAACGTCTGCCACTCCTGCAACCATGGTTTGCATTACAGTTTTATCTCTTTCAGAAGTTTATTTCACCTCCTGAAGCATCTTCCTTTGATTTTTTATAGTACTTGAGGAGAGGTTTGTGCCTTCTAACATTTCTTAAGAGAAAGACATGCCTTGAAACCTCTCAGAAGTACAACCACCTGCCAGTCCTGCAGGCAAGCACCAATGCAGCAGCAGCTTTCTGCATACTCTCTCAAGAAATTAGAGGAAAAAAAGTCAGCTCTGTGTCTAGGTGATGAAGTTAGAGTCAGGAAAAGAGGATGTTAATGGTGAAGACATGTAAATATTGAAGAGTTTTTTTTATTTGAAAAGGCAGATAACACAGACCGTATGCGCCCTATTTGCTCTGTTGGTTGTGTCTCTTTTGTGATTTCGGAAGAGTGAAGTAGGTCTCAGGTTGTGAGTTCAGTTCTTAGCACTAGATTTTAGAAACTAAGTCTAATAAATTAGTGCAAGTTCAAACTAGCACAGTTTATTTTAATGTATTCAGTTTAACCTTTCCAGTACCTGATGGGGCATGGTGCATACTCCTGCATAGAATGGGCTGCAGAAGAGCTCTGGGCCACAGTTATAGTTCAGAAGCAGAGCATCTTTTAGGAACTGCTGTGGTCAATCTGACTTTATATTGTGCATGTATTCTGGAGCTTTCACTTCAAGCACAGAAAACATTTTCTGTAGGGGAATAACCTACAACATGTAATGGAATAAAAAGGAAAAGAAGTTTCATTTTGTATCTCTAAAACATAAAAATCTTCACCTTAGTGAGTTCCTAGCTTGGTCACAGAAATTGAATGTCTGGAACAGAAACTGAGTGCCCAATATTGAATAATCTAATCCTAAAATTCTGAATAAAGGCAGGAAGGAATTACAACTGGTCTCTACTCACAAAGAGCTACTGAGCACACACAACACATATTTCTGTTGTAGTTGCTTACATCAGATTTCATTCTGGCCCCATATTTAAGCTTTTACATGGTTTTAAATGCTTGCTGCAAAGTCAAATCTTTGAGAAAGACATATGACTGGCAGAGAATAAATATTTTACATGGAATAATTACTTATTGCCTGAAGTCTTTGGCATGCTATCCAGCAGGAAAAAAAAAACATTTTAATACATGCCAACCACACCTACAAAAGATAAGTACCCTCACAAATCATACTCACTTATTCCAAGATTATCATTTGATAACCAGTCCAAATTGCTGTTGAGATAATAGCACATCTTTTGATGTTACTGGCAAAGTGCAGGTAAAAATATTTCTGTGTTTGGCTTTCACCATTAGAGCTAAGATTTTACAAAACCTAACAACAAATCAAGAGCCAAAGCATAAGAGGAAGAATACTTTCTCATAGTTGTGTAAATCAGATACACTTCAGCATACTTGGGAAAAAATGCCACCTACCAGAAATAGGCTATTAAGTCAAAAGTGTATAAACACACAACTTATTTTACCTGGCAAACTTTAGAAACATTTGGTACAATCTATTTAGTTTAAGCTTAGTTTCTTTAGAGGAGTTTGGAAAAATACTTGCAGCAGATAAAATAGGTTCTCCCAACAATGAGAGAAGCTAAGTAACTTCTATTGAAAAAATACAAGCTGTATCTTTGTGACAGATTTCCTTGACACCTCAGGTCCACATCCATTCAACCTTTCTAACATCCCAGAAAACCTTAATCAATGTCAGGTTTACACCAGCACAGAGGAGAATCTCTGGTTTATCAGTTTAAAACAATGGGATCCTTTATGCAAGGAGATTGTGACTCACTGCCTTGTTTGTCCTAGCTAATGAGAACTAACAGCACTGTCTGTAATGGATGTGCCATGTATATTACTGTGGGAACGTGCCTTCAGGAAGAGATCCAACTATCTTCAACTGTGTAGTCAAAGATGATTGTTATTAAAATAATTTTGGAAACTCATGTACAAGATGTACTGGAATTGCACTGTGAATAAGTTAACGATTGTTCTAACTTATCATAGCTGTTCTGCACATATGTTCAACATGCAGCTTGTTGGCATGTTGATGCTGTGTATGTGTGTGGGGAAAGGGGTGTGAGTAGACCTAGTCTGCTGACTCATCTTGATAGATGGATTGAGTCTTATCATCATCGAATCAGAGAAACATAGAGTGGTTCTCCAAGATGAAATAGCTTGAGGGAAAAGACTGAACAATCTGCATCAGACCTTCCAGTAAATCAGACCAAGAAAAGGCTCAATTCAAGTGATTGGAAACTTGCTTGGGAGTTCTGCCAATGTTTGCTACACCATAAATGAAAATCCAACAAAGTAGGAGATGGAAATCTGTTAAAGACCCTTGATTGCATATTTGCTGAGTGGGAAACTGACAGGGACAACTCATCTCTCGGTATTCAGTGACTGCTTACAAGAAGTTAGCTACTGTTTAGAAAGCATGGCTCTTCCCAGATGTGATAGAGAAGATATCTTGTCTTTGCAAGGGACACGGTCGTAGAGGAACTTCCCTTTTAGTAGAGTCTGGAACATCTGCAAGCCCTAAAAGTTAGAGATAAAAATCCCTATGACTGTGGGGATATAAGTGGATAGGAAAAGAATGAGCCATGTTTCAGGGTGACAGAAGTTGGGAAACTTCCATTCTTCCTCCTCTGGAAGGATAGTCAGGATTCTGGCTATCTAATAAAGGTCTTGGGAAGACTGAGGATTGGTGTTGAGTAACGTACATGTGGTCTGTCAGACAAAGAACAGGAGGAGAGTGAATGTGTGATTTTCTGTTCCCCTGCTAAGCAGACTGAGATACAGGGCAGAGATGTAGACTTGTCCATTTCCTGCAGGATCAGAGTGTTGAATAAACCATCTGGGAAAGGAACAACTTGGTAAGGTTCCTGAACACTGAAGAGTTGTAAAAGAAACTATTTATGCAAAGCAACAATAATAACAGATATTTGGACACCACCATTTCCTTTTAAGAAGGGCTGTGATCCTAATAGTGTGGCTTACTGATTCATCCAGAGCAAATAACCACTGAGCAGGTACAGAAACAGCATGTACCTATGACCAGGTGAAAACATCCATTTCAGATTATTTTACATGATGAAATTTTTCTAAAAAGGTCAGGTCTGTGATGTATTTAATAGGAAAAAAAAAGTAAGATAAAGCAAAACATTATCAAATCTACTCTTCAGTTATTCATAATGCTGCTCATTCCAGTCATTCATGTTATATAATGCCTGTAAATTCCCCTGTATGCACTATAAATTTTGCATTTATGTAAAAACATAGACTAATATGTTGCGTATGTCCTATTAACCTCTGTGGCTGGTGGGGGCTTATCCCTCACTTTAGCTAATAAGAGAAGTATTTAAACATGAGAAAGCTTCTAAGTCCCAGGTGAGAACTGCTACATTGAACTGCCGCTGCCATGAGCCTTGTCAGGGGCTCTTATTGCAGAAATTAGCAGATATATATATAAATGATCAGAGATTCAGAGAAGTACTGACATGCAAGTGTTTTGTATAGTGTTATATATTTTCACAAAAAAATGCAGTAAATGTAAAGAAGAAGAAGAGCCATTAAAATCATCATTGGAAAATCTCAAATTTTTAACCAGAACCTAAAAGTTTGGATTCTGAAAAGCAGTTGGAATACTGACTGAGATCTTCACGTTTCCATTCTTCTCTTCTGGCTTAACTCTTAAGCTAGAGCACACCTCCTTTGATACCAAAATGAACTTGTTTTTCCAACAGAAACATCAACATTTTCCATTTAAAAATATCACGGAAAAACTGACACGTACTTTAATCATAAACCATAAATTTCCATTATTGAGAACTAAAGGGGTGTTAGATGCTTTTCGGACCTTTCAGCTGAGATGCAGAGTGGAAACATAATGGAGAAATGGGATGTCTGCAGAATCTTTTCACTGTGCTCTTTCACTACAGGGCTGTATACAGTCTGGTAGTGACATCTGTGTTACTTAGACTGTCTTAAAACCCAGATGCTAGGACCATTTGATTTCCCCAGTCTACTAAGCATAATAGAGACATAATCAGTCCGCAGTCTGTGCTCAACTTCATCAAAACTGAGCACTACGTATGCGTTCAACGTTTCTGCAAACTACTGTATCTTCTGTTACTATAACTTGTAAAGTTCATATTCAATCATAGAAAATCATATGTAACTATAATTAACAGGATTATAAGTATTAAGTAAATAACTAATGCTTTCAGAAAATTTTATACATAATGTGGTTTAGAAAACTGAAAATAAAAAAAGAACTTTTCATCTGGTGTGGAAATGAATTAGAAAAGATTCTCTAAAAATAGTCCACAACCCAGGTGTTATTACCATCAGTAAATATCTTTCTGATATCACTATTCACTATCTCAAATGCCCCTTATTTTTTCCTGATAGAGAACCAGAAAGCCTATTCTTTGGACTGGAGTTGGTATGCTGTACTGAAAGAAACTTGCCTATCTAATGAAGGACAGCTAGGAAAGTCTTGGGAGTGGCACTGAGGGAGGTCACCTTTGTGGGGCTTCCTTTGGATTATGGAACCAGGTTCGTAAATCAGGAAACCTATGGAACAAGAGGAACATGTTGACACACATGTTTGGGGGCCTTGTACAGGATGAAGATGTAATCAGCCATTAAACAGTTATAACCAGTATTAATGAGCCATTAAAAGGAGAGGAAACCTTGCATTCCTGTTCTACTCCTCTGTGCTTTTTATCCTGTGAAATCTCAATGGATTTGGGTTGGGAATATTTACTTGTTAACCCTACATTTATCACAGACATGACATAGGTAATCCTAATACCAATGGCAGTCTGCCCCACAGAGCCCCCACATGACTTGTCAACTGCTTTTGCAGGCAGCTGTGAGCAGTTCTGCCTGTACTCCCCAGTCAAACAGGACTGATCAGCTGTGTTAGTGAGTCATCGAAAAAGGCAATGGACAGTGTCTATTAAGTGAGTTTAGCACCACACTGTCCAGAGTCACACACACACACACACACAAAGTTCCTTGTCAGTTTGAAACACAGGCAGAATAAGCTCATGACTTTCTGGCAGAGACTTTGTAGACACTCCGTTTTTACCACACTCTTTTTTCCCCTGGCAAGCATGTATTATCCTGCTTGGAAATGTAAGGCATACTGAGATATACATCCTGGGCAGAGGAGAGACAAAGTTTTGACAGGCTCCTGGAAAGTGTGCTGTTGAATATTTGGAGAGTAAATAAGAACTCTAATATCTTTCTCCCTTTTGAGAAGTGTTCATTTTGTCTATATATTTCAAAATCCAGTGCTCTAAATCTGTGGAGGCATGTAGTGCTTGAACAGAGCAAGAGATGCTTGGCTCTTAGAATGAGGCAGGTCATATAATCAAAACTGTGCTTTGCATACTGGAATTCCAATGAAAGTTTAGCATTAAAGGAGTCTAAAAATTAAATGTGCCTATTTACTTTAACCAAGTCTTTGTGCTCCTCTGAGAATTTCATGTTTTAATACATTTTACCTCAGTAAACATAGATATTTCCCCAAATATCGCTGGGCAAGGATGCCATTAAGAAGTGGTTTGTATTTCTGTTCATGGTATAGTCTGTCTTTTCCAATGGTGGTGGGTTTTTTTGGTGATAAAAAAATCTAATTGTTGCCACCTTCTGACACTAAATCACCACAATACCCTTCCTGCTCAGCTTGGTAGCAAGAAGGCACCCAGATGAACTGAGAGCCTTAGAGTGTTTGTTGCTACCCTAGCAGCTTCTGGCAGTCATTTGCAGTGCTTCTACATTAATTTCATAGTGCTAACACAGCTATGAATTTGATATGAAATTATGTTTAAAGTAAAATAATTCTCTTTGAGTTCAGCTTTCATGTAAGAAGTACCTGAGCCCCTTGATTCAATCGCCTCAGTGTGTCAGATTGCCTAGAGCTCATGATCAAATTGCTTTAATTCCCTTCCTTAAAGGTCATGTAAACATGTGTGCTTAGTGAATTAGATGCAAATTCAATTCCCTATTCACAAAGCTTCCTAGCTGAGTTCCCTACCTATCCCTCACATGCAAGCCTACATCTTGACAGCAGAATATTGACTTTTGAACTGTGGTCAAAGACATGATTAAACAAAGAAAACAACTGCACCATGCATTGTAGACAACACTGATAGAGGGAAGTGAAGCTAGGTTTGTTCCAAATGGTGGTCATTGTATAGGTTAATGAACTCACTTTTTAACATGGCTGTTCCATGATTTTATTTCGTAGGGGTGGTATGCACTGAAGAGCAATGAGTAGATGTCTAGGTACCAATGCCTGGATTTTATTGGGCATGTTACTGTAATTAAGGACCGCTTAAGCATCCTTCCTAACAACAAGGTATGTTAAAACAAAAAAATGGAAATAATGAATATCAGTTTAAAATCATCTCCATCAAAGACAAAATGAAACACACTGAACAGTTTACCATTTCAATAATAATAACAGAGCAAATTTTTTGATTCTGGCATTCCAGTTCATCTGTAAATAATAGCTTCATGCTGATATTCATAATTCTGCAAATAAAGTTATTACATTTATGATCTTATTGCTAGATCTTTCCTTATAAGTAATGCCTAATTATCTGCATACCATTATTCTAACTCTTATTACCGTAGTTTACTCCACAGATCTGTACAGCACAGTACCTTACCTCTGACTGGGGCTGGTGAGGGAAAGAAAAAAACCAACACAGCCTCAGTTTTTCCCAGACATCTATTAATAGTTTTCTGGGAATAATTGGTCTGAAATAATCCTGCATTCATTGTTTAGAACTTTTCAGCTGTGCCAGACCTGAAATCTGAAGATGGTAAGTCCCAGAAAGTCACCAGGTTTGTATCATAATTAGATTTGGCAGAGAATGAGATTTCAACTTCTGTGTTTGCTTCTAGGTTTTCAACCTCTAGGTTGCATATTTTCAAGAATTTTCAAGGACCAGAAGGACAAAAACATCTTTCAAGAATGTAAAAATCTCAGATGAAAGCAAACAAACAAACAAACAAACAGAAACTACAAAGCAACAAGTCACCCACACCTGTTGTCATGCTCAGTAAACCATCAGATACAAGAAAAGCTGTGGGATTGTCTAGGGCAGACAATTCTCCAGAAGTACTTTGATGCTTACCACAGGCAGTATTTTTTCCAGGTGTATCACCCAACAGACAAACCTCGCTGTGGGAAGATCCACAGTTCTTGTTAGGCCTCAAGACTTCTCAAATTGCATGAAGTTACAGCACTGTTAGAAAGGAAAAGAGAAATTACTTGGTACAATGTGATTTGCTAAGTGTCATGACAGGTCAGAATCATGAGGAAAAGGTAGACAGCAAAATATTTCTAGTGAAAGGGACTGACATACATGCAAATTCATCATTCTTATCAATAAACCACTCCCTGCAGGCTCCCCTGGTATGCTTACCAAAGATAAAGCATACAGCTACCTAATGGGTTCTACATGAGATGAACCAGCACTCGCATCCTTAGGTCAGAACAAGACGAGTATCAGCCTTGAGGTCCCACTGGCATCTTGGTGTCTGCATTTCTTCCTTTCAGAAATAAATGAACAGCAGTATTGGCCAGCAGATTTATTAAAAAAAAAAAAATCAGTAACTGGAATAAAAGACTATAGGGAATTAAACCTAACAGCCCATCTGAATAGTTAGTATCTTCTGCTAAAGCAAAATATTTCAAATGTTGAAACTCTTATGTTTTCTCACCTGAGAAGTTTAAAAAAATTAGTCAAGAAGCTCTCTGGACCACTAGAGTTAGTTTTCATTATCAAATCTTGGGAAAGAAAGGATATTTCAAAGAATTGCTGACTTGCCAAAGCAGTTATAGTATTTAAAGAAAATGGCCCAGGAAATGATATATCAGTTATTCTGATACTAATCTTAGGGGGAAAAAAAAAAGGAAGCCAGACAAATTCAGCACTCTATCAACAGGGAATTACATATTAAAAACAAAGCTATATTATTCAATGTAGTTTCAGAGAAAGTAGTTCTTGTCAAATTATCTTCTTGAAGGTTTTCTTACAAGATTATAGGTCTGGTTGATGAAGGTAGCTGTGTTGCTATGGTGTAATTAAATTTCACTAAGGCATTTGACATACTACACATGACATTGTGTTTTAAAATCCTGCATTACATGTAATTAACAGAGCACAGATTACATGATTTAAAAGCTGCTTGACTGATAGCACTCAAAATGTATACATTAATGGAAAGGTATTAATTATCTGGGCCATTACTAACAAGACACTGAAGGACTCTTGGTCCTAAACCATTTTAAACCCTTGTTTGAAAATAATCTGAACACTGGGTGCAGTTTGCAGGGGACACAAAGTTGATGCTGTGAAAAGCAATCAGGAGTCAGCTGTTACAGAGTGTGCTGAATCACCTGGATAGGTGACCTGAATTCAATGCAGGAGTTTGAACACATTGAAATGCCGTGAACAGGCAGCCAAACGTTGCAGAGTGGAGGTGCCAGCCCATGCCCCCAGAAGAAATGACCTGTGCATCTTTGGAAGCGTGAAAAACTCACCCGAAATGGATGCAGAGGAGAAACCTAATCTTTGACGTTAGGCAAAATGACGTAAGGTTGTATAGGTATGAGAGTGGTGACAGAGTAAGCTCTGAAGAAATGAGTGAAGAAGAATAGGGGTGAGTGGATTATTTGTATCCTACAGGGAGATTTGAGGGGCCAGGGCAGCTGTGGGGAGAGGAGGTCAGAGAGGGGCAGTGAGGTGAGGAAGTGGGCAGTGCTGAAATGCAGCTCCTGGTGTCAACCCACCCCTTAGCCATCCTGCAGATGCCTGACCATGGCTACTCACAACCATCTCTATTCCCACAACCGCCCTTAGCTCTTCACCCTGCAACAGCTGGAGAGGGCAAGAGGGCTGGCAGCCACCACTGGGGCATCAGCATTCCTCTCTCTAAGGATCTTTCAAGGAGAAACAAATAATGTGGATCTTGTGGCTAGAGATTAAATGGTACTAGTGGTCCTTTCTGGCTTCAGATACCATGAATCACCCCACACTGCCTGGCTGGGCTTTCCTTCTTGGTTGAAGATCTACTGGGGAAAAAATAGAGCTGATCTCTAATCTCTTGGCAAAACTCGAATGTCCTTGTAGGTCTGATAATCTTTGATTAATTTTGTGTTTCTTTGCCTGTTCAAGCAGTATTTGGTGTTTCCCAAGGAAAAAGGACTGGAATCACTAAAAGAACATAGGAAAGTGTTGCAAATGGGTATGTAGCAATCCTACTTAATAGTTATTTGCAATGGCCAGTATCTCCATGCTTAAGCTCTCCATGACAGTGAAAGTCATAATAATATTTTATATTTCACTTGGGCAGCACACATACTAAAATTGGAATGATACAGAGAAGATTAGCATGGCCCCTGCACAAGGATGGCACACAGATTCATGAAGTGTTACAAAATTTTTTTGAGCCAGCAATGTACCCAGCAGGACTAAGACAGTGATTGTCCCTCTGTACTGGACAGTGGTGAGGCTGCACCTTGAGTTCTGTGTCCAGTTTTGGGCCCCTCACTACAAGAAGGACATTAAGGTGCTGGAGCAAGTCCAGAGAAGGGCAGCAGAGCTGGTGAAGGTTCTAGAGTATGAGGAGCGGCTGAAGGAGTTGGGGTTGTTTAGCCTGAAGAAAAGGAGGTTCAAGGGAGACCTTATCACCCTCTACAAGTACTGAAAGGCGGCTGTAGCAAGATGGGGGTTGGCCACTACTCTTAGGCAACAAGCAACAGGACAAGAGGAAATGACCTCAGGTTGTACCAGGGGATGTTCAGGTTGGACATTAGGAATATTTTCTTCACTGAAAGGGTTGTCAAGCATGGGAATGAGCTGCCCAGGGAAGTGGTAGAGTCACCGTTCCTGAAGTGTTCAAGAAATGACTGGACACTTAGTGCCATGGTTTAGTTGGCATGGTGGTGTTTGATCAAAGGCTGGACTTGATGATCTCAGATGTCTTTTCCAACCCTAATGATTCTATGATTTTACTATCTATTTAGTTTAACACTTAATGTATCAGGAAAAATTTCAGGTTAGTGCATTCTCTTAAAACATTAAAGTATTTTTCCAACAGCTAATATTGAAAAAACACACCCTGAAATCCAGATCCGAAAGTCTTTAGAGCAGTTTCATTTAGTGCATAGACCAATTAGTTCACTGCTCCATGCTAAACCAAATCCTCAACCTGTTTTCAAAATCTGAACTTCGACATAATTTTATTAATAACCAGTACCTTTATAATATGTCAAATTAAGCCAAAATCTTTGTACAATGGGGGATACTGTTTGGATTTTAAAAATCCACGTGAGACTTGAATTTGTTGGTTAGAATCCAATACTAATTAAAATTCAACAGAATCCAACAGACCTTTGATAATTACATCAAAAGTTCATTTTCATTTGATGTGGATTGTCTATATTTCATTGTTACTCTCTTAAAAGGTTATTTATGTACAAAGAGTAAGAAAAGAGTATTAATATTTAAAAAGTGGAACTATAAGGGCAAACACTGATTCAGCATATGTTTTAATTTATTAAATGTTTGCTTTATTCTGCTTAAAACCATCACTTGAGACATTATTTTTTGCATAAAAAGAGATCTACAAAGATTCTTAGTAAAATATATTTCTAGTGGAACAAGAAGTTTAGCTTGTTTACTGGAGACTTGATTCAACAGCATTTGTTTAACAAGCTGGGCATTAAGGAACCACATCAGTCATATTTTCATTCCAAATTTGCCATTGGTTTACTGAGCAAAGTTCCTCCAGAGGGAAAAATCTGATTTCATAGAAGATCACACACACCAGCCCTAACAATCTGAGAGGCTGTACTGAAAGTTGTCTGGAAATTCAGCATATTTTATGCAACTAAGTGCAAAGTGCTTTCCTCACAGCTGAGTACATGGAAAGCACAGAAGTATTATAAAAGAGAGAGATTACCAAAGATGTCTAGACATGGAGAAAGTATGACCTCAGTGTAGAACACTCCGGTACTTACTTTCCGTTTCTAGAAAGGGATATACAGTGCTTCATGATTCCAGTATGCAAGGCAGCGAGGTTTCTGAGCAGTTCGGCAAAAGTCCTCAATAGACTGCAGGTTGGGAAAAATCAAAAAGAAAAGATCTGAATGAAAATCACTGCTGAGAGAAAAATAGGAGGCAGCTACTTTTCATTCCATCGTGCAGATGGTGTTGATTGCATTTTAAAGGTATCCATATTAGAAAACAAAGACAGCAAAACCACCTGCAAAACCCCACCAACATTGTGGAGTTCCAATTATTTAGGAAGCATTTAAATGGCAGTTGGCTGTGTAGCCTTACTGCAGACTCAATGTATACAGCAAACAGGAACTTTTTCTCAAATATTCTCAGTCCTCTACTTTGCTCTGATGAGACACCACCTGGAGTACTACATCAGATCCAAGGCCCCCACAAAGGAAGGACGTGTTGGAGCAAGTCCAGAGAAGGGCCACAGATATTAATACAGGGCTAGGGTGCCTATCCTGTGAAGACAAACTGAGATACTCGGGGTTGTTCAGCCTGGAGAAGAGAAGGCTCAGAGCAGCTTTCCGGTACCTAAAGGGGCTACAAGAGAGCTGGAGAGAGACTTTTGACGAGGACATTTAGTGATAGGACAAGGTGTAATGGCTTTAAACTGAATGTAGGTTTAGATTGCACATGAGGAAGAAATTCTTCACTACAAGAGTTGCGAGACACTGGAACAGATTGCCCAGAGAACCTGTGGATGCCCCATCCCTGGAAGTGTTCAAGGCCAGGACTTTGAGCAACCTGGCCTAGTGCAAGATATCCCTGCCCATGGCAGGAGGGTTGGAACTAGATGATCCTTAATGTCCCTTCCAACTGAAACCACTCTATGATTCTGTTTTTCCATGATATATAGTTAGCAATTGATTTTTCACTTAATCTTGGATTCAGGGTCCCAGTCTTCCTTTCTTACATATTTAAATCTCTCACTATATTCAATTATTTTATATATTTTAATGGTACTCATTAAAATATTAGCTTATTGTACAGATGTGAAGTAGACTATGATTGTTGCTCTGCTGCTTCGAAGTCTAAGGATGGCACTGAGAGACATCTATTGACAGATGTGTTCACACTTTTTTTTTAGCGTAAGAAATTAACTGCAAGCATTCTTTGTTTAATTTATTTCTAAAAACAGTAATTCATTTAGTTTGCTTGCCGATCACTTAACATATGTAACATCTCAGTTTCAGTGTATGGCTCCTATCAGTTCCGTTTGCGGTTATGTGTGCTGAGCCCACGTGCAAAAGGAGTATCCTAAACTGTGAGTTAGCTAGTAAGAAATGCAAAATTACCGGCTGACTGACTGCAACCAAGCAATACAGAAAAGCTCTGTGTGCTTTCTACATTGTCTCCTCAAGCTAACCCAGCTGCATGTAGCAGTCTGGCTGTAGAAGCTTCTGGTAGCCCTGGGGTTAACTCAGAGGGGTGAATTCCCTTGTGCTGCTGCAGAATTGTTCCTGATGCCTGACCTGCTCAGTTATCTCTACATTATACACTTACCCACAGTAAACACACCCACAGTGTCAAAGACTGTAGTAGAACCTGTCTTGATTCTACGTGGGCAACCATTGTTTTGTTTTTAATCCCACAGTGTTTTTGTTTTGATCACACACCTTGAACTTCTGCAACTGAATAGGGGAAGAGGTCTATAAAACTTCGTTTACAACACAGCTCCATTCAATATACCATCCTGAGTCCCAAATTCAGACCGTGTTATGAGTGAGGTAAGGACACTGGTGAGAGAAAAAGTTATTGAATGTATACAAAATGTAATTAAATCCTGCATAATTGCTTACACAAAGAGCTGGTAAAGGCAAGAATGCAGGCTAATGTTCCTTTAATGTGTTATCTTAAAATGTAGTGCCTTGGGGGGTTGTGTGTGTCTATATAAACAAAGCAATAGCCAGAAATCCCAAAGTATGGACAATACTGAACTCCTTAAGGTGGCAAAAGGCAAGTAGTAAAATTTGTTTTCATGATGTGTGATTACCAGGAGCCACAGCAGATTTCAGCAGGGGAAACCTACCAGAGAAGTCCTCTTGGCTGCCGATTACAAGATCTCTAAGGAGCTCTCTAGGAGTAGAGAAGGGTTATTAGAAAGAGATCACTTCCAGGCTGTGACAAACTTCTTGGCACAACCTAAAGGTAACTTTTCAGAGGTTTACAACTAGATTGATAAGATTTTCGGAAGAATAACATTAAGCACTTCTTCAGCAGTGAGGCTGAGCTTTTCTTAACCAGCAGGTTCTTGAGCCAGATCTTAAATGTGCCAAAACGTAACAGAGTACCTGGTAGTTTACACTCTAATAATCAGCAAAACAATATAACCTCTTAATCATAGTCCCAAAGATGGATGAAGTTTTCCAGGAAAAAAACTTCATATGCATGTCAGACATCTGAAATGAAAAACTACACCCTAAAAGCTACAAAGCTATCTGAAAGCAAGCAGCTCATAATTAGAATGCTTATCATCCAACACAGCAAAATAACCTTATTGGAAAGCCAGTTCAGTGAAACTGTATTTTTCTTTAGTGTAAGGCAACAATTTTGATGACAATCTAGTCAGGAAAATGTCTCATCTCAGGATACTAACCAGTATCTGTGAAAGAAAAAGAAAAAAATATTAAATCCCCTTTCTTAGAGCGAGCCACAGTGCGAGTCTTACATTTTCATTGGGTAAGGTTTTGTGTAGAGGGGTTTGCAATTATATTTTTAAAACTAAATTGCACCTTAACATGTAAAGGAGCATTTAAAGGGCAGTTTTAAAAAGTCAAGAAGGTCAATGCCTAGCCTCTTGAACTGGGAAATATTTAAAAACTAACTACTGATGATTCTGCCCATGCAAGCTCATGTAACTCATTTATTTGTTGCTACACAAAAGAGAACTGATGAGAACAACATAGGTTTAAAATATAATTCTCAATAAATAGAAATGAGGGAAGGTATTAATATCTCCCTCAAATATGTATATTTACCTTTAATATTAGTGTTCTTTAATATAAGTGTGATTTCCATTTGTGCATGATAAAAGGATCAACATTCGAATTCTAAGGGTTAAATCTTGACATGGTTTCTTATGCTCACAAATAACTGTGGCAACAGTTTTGTAGAGCATGTTATTTGATAACACACAGACATTTAACTATCAGATTAACAGGTACGTTGATGTATGTAGATGTTGACATATCCACATTTGCACCCATAATTACTTGCAGATGTGGACTAGGGGCACAAAAATGGCCATATTTTAGATACTACTCCTCAAATCTACAGCATATTTTTATTCTAAAGCAATTTTTTCATGAGATTTTTTAAAACACTCAAATTCCAGTTAGGTTTGGGGCCCTAAATCAGGCAGGTGCTTTTTTAAATTTCACCTTGAAAGTACACTTGGAGTTGTCACATTTTGAATACACTCAAGAATTCCATCTACCTTTTCAAATTAACAGTCTCAGCCTTTGACTTTTTTAGCTACAGGAAGGTTATTTTAAGACATTTCCTCCTGCACTTAGAGGTTTTTCTCTCTTACTTTGCCCCCCTTGGAGCTCTTCAGCTCTTCTGTCTAATCACAGTGTTCTTCATGGTGCTCCAGTGACACGCAAAGCAAGAACAAGCAAACAAAAGCTGTTTGGGTGCATCATCATATTTCCTATAAATCAGGGAGAAAAAACAGAGAAGTAGCTCATTTATTTTACTACACTAAGAAACCCAAGAATCAGGAGATAAGCAGGAAGGTAAAAATCCTCCAAAATCTATCCTACAAATTAGGATCAAAGTGAAGGTCCACTGCAGAGAAGACAACAGAGTAATAATGGTGACAGTGCTTACAACTGCTGCAATGTTTTTGCAACGGTGCTGAACTATATTAAACGCCAAGACAATGGTGATTTTATGGCCCCATGGAATGGCAAAGAGACATTCTACAATTATAAATAAATCTGCTTATTCATACAATAGTAGTCTATTCTACCTCTATCAGATACTTCTGACTGTTAGAGAGTCAGTATAATCACTACTGTTTGAGAAATGAGGTGCCTAAAAGCCTTCATCATGCCTCTGAAAATACGTCAGCTTTCACTCTGGTGCTTTACTAGAATCATCACTGGAAATCTGAGGAGTTCCTTGGAAAGCCAAGAGCAGCTGCTGGTTGCCACCACGTAAGGTGAATTCTGTGTACAGATGCCAGGTGAAAGAAACAAATATTCAGTGATAACTCCTAAATGTGTCTCAGACTATCTATTGTAATTTCTGTCCTGCATACTTTCATCCATTCTGCTTACCTTATGACAACAAACACAAATGGATTTGGTCTGCACCTAATCAGCCACCAAATGATAGAACCTAACACAGCTGCATGGGCCGCAGGTTAACTCAGAAAGTTGTTTTCCTAAAGGTGCTGCATAAATTGGATGCAATACAACAGAGGACACTAAAGGACAGTGGTGTCATTGTTCATCCCCCGCCTTCCCATCATCACTGCACTGAAATGTCTGAGAGCCTGATTTCTTTTTTGTAGTATGGTGTAAAGTTAGGGGCAATTTTCATAGCAAATGAATATGGAATCATGATATGAGGCAGTTTGGCATAATGCCAATGCTTATTATGTAAGACATAGCTTCGGGTCATAAGATTTTCTTCTATTGTGCAGGCTGACAAGGTCCTAGAAGTGCCGCAAAAGAAACACATAAAGGAAATTCATCTCTGGTTTTTACCTGCCAATCAAAGTTAGGATAATGTTCTCAACAGCAGCTGAGTGTCTGTGCTGCAACACTTGTGTTACAGTCAGAATCAAAGTAGAAAACGTTTTTGACCGACAGTCGTCTAAGAAGATGTTAAAACCAAATGGACCTGGAATTGACCTAAAACAGCCACTGAAACCTTCTCTCCTTTGCACAGGTGGCAGATGACATTCTTTATGGCCCATTCAGTACAACAAATAGAAAGAAGAGAGACATAAAAAAGATAAAAATTAAAACCAAAATACTTTAGCACTGAGAGGAAAGATAAAAGCAAGAGAAAGCAAAGTGCCAGTGTTAGATGTTAGTCATATTTCTTACCACACTGTTGAATATGTTGAGATATTATGGTGATAACTGTAGTAAAAGAATCCATCAGAGCAAGGGTGGACTTGTCCATATAATTTTGGTATTTCTATGTTCAACCTTCTCAACATGTAATGCAGTTGCACCTTCCACCATTGCAATTAGTTATTTCATAGGTATGTTATGAAACTAACAAATGCTTATACATTATTTTGTGTTCCTCAGAGAGAGGGAGGATTTTGAGGTACACCCATTACAGATGAAATTAAATGTTCTAGAGATAAAAATACTAAAGAACAGCACCTTCAATGGAACATAGATATTCAAGGATGCGCAGTCTTAAAAAAAGAAAGAAGGTTGGAGCTCTAAATGCAGCGTGTGAAGCTGAAGAAATACAAAGAGTATGGCAATATAATAACTTTTTTGGGTCAGGATCATTTTGTGGAAGGATGGCAAGCTAAATTTTCTAGAATCAGAAAATAACGTAAAAACAGAACCTAACTGAAATACCTTCTATTAAACTCCTTATATGAGTTAAGATTTTGTATAAAAGCTGGTCATAAAAAAGAAACATAAATCAAGCAAATAGAAACTGATGCCATTTAAGATAAAGTGATAAAAAAATCAGATGTTTAACTAAGTATTTACAATTCAAAAGAGCAAGCTTTGATGAACTAATGAAAATGTTTAATAAAGTCCATTAAGATGAGAATCCCAAGGGATTTGGTCATCGAAGAAGCCTGGAATTTCAGAGCCAAAAATATTGAATGTTACAGAACATTTTATCTTAAACTAGAGGAAATTATGAAAGAACTCTCAATGACCTTAAAGGTATAACCACCCCAAGAAGGCTGTTAGGAATAAGTAGGAGAAACCTAAATAAAAGATTTATCAGGAAAAAAGATATGAATCTAGAAATGAAAGATGAAACTTTAAATTGTCAAAATAGAGTCTAAGTTTGGCCTTGAAGAAGATGTTGAACCATATGGTATTTCCTTTTTGAGCTTTATAAACTGAAACTAAAAGGCACAAGGAAAGAAGTAGGGCAGCTTTGCAGTCAAGGTAAAAGAGAGATTAAAGATAATCTAGGTGTGGACAAAAATGAAACAAATTTTGCCTCAGGTTTCAAAAAGGACAATTATGTTGATTCGGGAGGAAAAGCAGAATGTTTCATGGCAGCTTTCATTTACACGCCCTTGTTATCTCAACTGTGGTGGAAACAGAAGTCATGAGGCTTAATGCACTCAAGTCAGGAGGATTAGGTGGTCTCCCTTTCAGGATTTATGAGAACACACCTTTCAAATCAGACGCCAAATACTGTGCCTACGGTTAAATGGGGAGAAACTAATCAGGCATCTGTAAGCCTGTAACTCTGTACATTGCTTTAGGACAGATTTTGAAGGAAAAGATATTTAAAGACAATTTAATAGGATGTAAAACAACAGGGATTTAATCAAATGTAGATCAGCCTAGACAAAGTTTCTAGACAAAGGAAGTGCACTGGATTTCATATATCGAGACTTCAGGAAATGGTGCCAACTATGAAGCTTGTAATTTAAAATCAAAGAAAGGAATGACGAATCTGTGATGTCGAGTATGAAACTGTTAAGCAATATTGGTGAAGGAACTGGAGATGGGTTACTGGTAGAGTTCTTCAAGACTCATTATTGAAACAGGTGAAGATTAGTATTTTCATATCTCATTTTTACTCAGGAAGCAAGAGAGTGAAATACTCATTTGCTTATACTTCTCAATTTGATACTTTTATCAGTAGAGGACAACTAGGATATCATACAAAAGAGCAGCATATTCTTGAGGAGTGATGAGATAGCAGCTCATGACAGAAAGTTCTGCTCTAAAATGAGAACTCTTTAGCTGAGAAAGATGTAAAAGGCTCTGAATGGATCAGCTAATTGCAGTGAAGACTTCCACAGTTTATGGTCGAATTAGATCTATTTCTAGAACACCCTGGGTACTCTATGAGGTCTTGCAATACTTTCAAACTTCTTGTTATACATGTTCAAGAATTATTAATTAAAACTTAACTGCAGAGAAGAGGTACTAAAAGATCATGTTGGTAGGCCCCATGCTGACTGAAAGAGCACCTCCAGGTTAGGAGAAATAGGACTGAAATGTGATGCACTTTATATCTGTGAGTACAGATAGCTTAAACATTAGGAAGTACTAGATTCTTAAGGATAGCGGTTTTGATGAAAGTTGACACAATGGGAATAAACTGATGAAGAACAAATTTTACCGGAACTTAACAGCAGGTTTCTAGTAACAAAGAAAAAAAACCCTACTAACTTTGTATTTTAAGCAAGAATTTCAACATTCTTATGCAATAAATTCTTTGACCAACAATTGTAATGACTGAACTCCATAATTCTTGCTACTTCTGTTTTCCTAAATGATCATAAATATCTTAACTATTATAATTCACAAGTCTGAAAGCCTAGTATCACCTAGTTCAAACCCAAGAATCACACATTTCTTGTTTACACACCTACCCATCTGGAGGCTTTTACATCAAAAATCCTTATCATGAGAACTATGTCTGGTGCAGTGAAAACACTGTAACTTTATTTCATTTACCTTCTTTCTGGCTGAACATCACACTGAGGAACTACTTATATGACTTTTATTAATGTATGTCTTCTAAATCTTCAAACCTAAAGTTCACATGATTATCTAAAAATCATCGGATTTGTGCAGAAATTTCACACGTTGAAAGTCTATAAATGTAAACTTTCAGGAAGAAGGACCTGGGATTTGCTCAGAATTTCTGGAAAACTAAACAAAGTAACACACATTTCAACTCACTTCAGTAAGCTCACTCACAGGTAAGTCTTCTTTCTCCCACTAGCTTCTTAGTCCAGCCTACCTCTTCCCCAAACCGTCTGACACTTTCCCTCATTTTACACCACACATCCCTCTAGGTTTGTTTTCCCCCAAAGCCAATTAATACCATCTGCTTGTCACTGCCCTGCAGAGTCCCTGCAGCTTCCCTGCACCCTGAATTTTTTAGGTGAGTCAAGGACTTTCTAGATTTATTTCCTCTGTCAGAAAGCAAGATTATAACAGATATTTAGGTCAAATCTTATGTTATATTAGTATAACTTGCTGACATAGTACTGCATATAGTCAGGCTTCTGCAATTTTAAAAGGAAATAGCCTGGAAACTATTATAAAATGGAAAAATCTTAACTTTATCTTCCTTGAAATTCATGACAATAGACTTCACCATTTCTAGAATAATATGTCCTATATATTGTGGCTTAAATGGATCATTCCAAATTTCAATATTCTCTGTTCTCAGTCACCTGTTCAGTCTCATTTCTATACTGTATTTGGAATTTTATCTTCTGTCCTTTTCTACAGTCTTATAAATGCAAACAAATTGTAGAAATTAGCAGATTTAATTATCAGAAAAAAAAATTTGTGATATTTCCTTAAAAAACCCTCTTAATAGTGGTGAAAACTTTGTATGTAAACTTAACCCTCCTCACAAACCAAAACTAAAACTAAAAAAAAACCTTAAACCAAAATAGCAAAAAAAAGAAGACAGTTTTCTCAAGTTAAAAATGTTTATTCTTAATTTACTCTGTGTTGAAAAATTCCAATTTCTTTATTTGCTCTGATATGATACTTAGAAGAACTTGGAAGTTATAGTGTTCTCTATCTAGAAATAAAAATGTAGTTAATGATATAACATGTGCACGATCAGTTGTGTGTTTTGGAGCTGCACCTTCTTTTAAAAATTATTTTGGTCACTATTTTCCAATTTCTGTCCAGGGAAAGCCAGACATAGAGTGTCAGACTGGTGAAAATCACACTGGCTACTGAGAAAGAAAAAATTCCAGTCACAAAATTAAACTGGCTGAAGGAGTCAAGAGGGAGAAGTGGTGTGGCAGTGAGGTCTGTCAGTGGCAGAAACCATGAGACGGAGACATGGAGAGCTGACCTGACCACCTTGCTCAGCAGTCTGAGGAAACCATTATTCTCTGGCTAAAGAGACATAAGTATGAGGAGGTGAAGAAATCCCAACACAAAAAATGAAGTAGAGAAAGTTAGCAAAGCTGAGGGTAAAAAACTCCCCAGGTCTGTAACATCACCTGTCTGTTAACAGCTGAAGCACTCCCCGAGTGCAGTGGCAGTGATAACTGGCTGGCCTTTCAGAAGTGAAGGTTGTCTTCCTCAGGAATAGGAAGGAACTGAGAAAGAATTGTTTTCTTTCTTATCGGCTCTGTTGTCTATTTCCTTTTTGCTTTATGGGCCTTAAATTTTTCCTATTCCATTTCAGTCCCTTCTCTTTTAAGTTCCCCCTCTTCTAGCTACAAGGATGAGTGAAAAAGAATCACTGAAACAAAGGATACTGAGCAGATGGGATGATTTGACAGTTTGGAAATTATTAAAAATGTTCTTTCTGCTATAGCCAGATATATAGCTATAAAATCTGGTGTTGTGAGATGTGATTTTTTAACTTTGAAAAAGTTTGTTTACAGTTGTCCTCAAATCTTCATGCTTAGAAAAACTAACTCCAGTCAGTGAGTAAAAATAATGATTTATCCGTGACCTAATCAGCAATATTTACCCACCTCTACTAAGCAATCTGGACTGCACAAAAGCTGTATGGATGTGGAAATGAAAACACCAAAGTCTGGATGTCTGTTCATGGTCTAAATTCAGACGCACTCAGGAATTCTGTAGGGTCGCCACTGGTAAGCATGCATGTTTCATCAGCTGCGGAATGGGGATGGAGCATTCTAAAGGATTACTAGTTTTATGTGCTACTTTGACAGAACAATTGTTATACGTGTCAATCAGTAATCCAGTGGTGTTTTATAGGCAATCAGTTTTGTGATATTTATTCATTTCCTCCATCCCCTGTCTAAGCAGCTTAGGGAATTTCAGTGGAAAAAAATGAGAAAACTATGAAAAATGCATAGTTAAGCATTCAGTCACGAAACACTGAAGTAAAGGTTTAAACAACCTAAATACAACTAATATGTATTCTTGGCATATGGATCAAGTCCAAATCTGAGACAACATATTTCATTTCACCACACAACAGTACAAAACTAGTTTCAAGGAACAATATCTGTAAGAAATAGCTGCTGTCAAAATTTCTTAGAGTTGTCCTTTCTTAAAAAAAAATGTTCTAATTAATAAATATAATGGAGAATGTTGGTTCTATGAAGTTTCTCTCAAAAGAAAACATTTAAAACCAAATATCATGCTAGGAAAAATTGGCATGCATTAATGAAGCTTGCTGTGTAGTGATGAAATGACCATTTCCACCCCATTTCCAAGAAGAGGGAGTCTGGTTTACCAAACTATCTAGGTCTACATCCTTGCCACCAAAAATATTACAGCAAGATGGCTGGCATTTTTCTGTCCAGACCTGGGTGGGTTTGATGGTCATAGAAGATTCATAAGAAAGTATTCTCTAATCTGTTGTTGCCCTCACATCAGCCTTCATAGTCACCCCATACATCAGAGGAAAGGCAGAGGAAATGGTTATTCTGCCCAGCGTGGGTTGCTGTTGAATAGCTCAGCGAGGTGTCCAAACCAGACCTATGAACTGAGATGGCCTAATGTGCCCTGTGAGGCCATGGATCATTTCTACTGCATAAGGCCTCCACTGCTGCATTTCTTTCAGCTTTGTAATCTGAATCTAGGAGTAAACTAAATCACCTGAAAATAATTCAGGTATTGATGTATGCAGCTTGCTCATGGGCTGAGAAGCAACAAGGACACTACTCTGTTCTCTCTTTAAATCTCCTTTAAATCACCTCAATTATTAAAAAAGAATCACAACAGTGAGCTAATATAATTTGAATGGTTTGGCTTTTCTATTGAATAAAATGACTATGCACACACAGAGATGTACAAATATATACACCTATGCAAATTCAGAGAGAAGCTGACACATCCTTTTACCTTTTGTGAGAGAATCATTAAGTTTTATGTGCAGACACTTCTGTTTTAAATCATGAAGCTAGCAGCAGAACTACTTGGCTTTTACAAAATCTTGCTTCAGCCCTCAACCTTCAAATAAAATACTAATTGCTGATGCTTTCAGTACAGAATCACTTTATTAATCCCAGATACTACTCCCATATATGAATGCATTATGCCTCAGTTCTGGAATTCATTAATTGACCTAGTTAATTTGATCCCTAAAAACTCGTAATTAGGAATGTGTAAAATAGATTGCAAAAATATGTTGCAAGCAGAGTTACCTGAACAGTGAGTATATAAACCTTCAGTAAGACTTGTTCCTGAGGTTTTTCTTTTTATCTTTAAAAGGCTTTAGAAAGTTTGTACTAAAAAGGAGTCAGGGAGAGGGAAATGTGTGAAAACCGAGGAAAGCAGATAACCTTTGATGCCAAGTTAATTTCATTTATCCATGGGACCTAATCTAATTCAAAAACTCCACTGATATCTGTCAGAAAAGCATGTGTAGCAAAACAGGCTGCAGTCAGGGAGAGAAAAAAAATTCCTAAAAATACACCCAAAAAAGGCCTGAAGTTGGCTCTTTATAATCCCAAATTGCACTTTAAAGTGTCACAGCTTTGTCTGTATGCCAGGTGGGGTACCTGTTAAGAGAGAAAGATCTTCCACCTCGGAGGAGAGCAGACATCCTTGGTGTATGCAGCACCCAGAGGAAAAAGACGTTTGAGAAGGTGAACCACTGAATATGTATACGTTTCATTAAAGCATTTCATTTGGAAAGTTTTTGCAGCATTCACACAGATTGAGTTTTAGGGAGGAAGTGACTCTGCAATCAGTGCCTGGCCTGCTCTACTGTCAGAGGAAATAAGTGAAACTAAAATGAAGTGATAATATACTGTAGGAAATTTAAGAGAAAGAAAGACAGAGGAAAAATGGCAATCTGGGACCATACAGCTGATCCCCAAAATAGACACAATGACCAGCGCCAAACTAGCTGCCAAAACCAGTAGAATGTAAAATTACCTAATACCTGTGTCATGTTTACTTTATATTTACATTGGGGAATGGACTCCCCAACAGACACAATACTCAACAGTATTTTTGTTCACTGTCACTATCATTATCCACCATCTGCTCTGCCAAATTTCCTTTCTGTTCTTTTTTGTGCATTCATCAGCACAGTAGTAAGTAACTACCTTAATGACTGCAGCATATTGCCTCTGGATTAGCAGCAGATATTGTACTGCTCCTGACTTATGGACAGAGCTGTAAGTAGGAGACCTGGCAGGGGGTTCCATTTAAAATCCGTTCCCCTTTACAAAAAGAAACACAGTAACTAGGAAATTTTTGTCCCAACTTGCTAGCAGGGATGTGATCTATGGTTTGGGTAAAAAAAAAAAAAAAAAAAAAAGAAAAAAAGAAAGTACCTCCATCTGTGAAATTCAGTGAAGTACCTGCCAGCTCCACAGAGATGGCTGAATTCTGACAAGATGTCTTAGTGTGATGGGTAGCCTGAAATACTGGCAGAGAGCTCTGCTTACTTTGCTCAAAACCGCAGATAGAGAAACCACAGCTTTGAGAAAAGGGCAGCTTTTGAAAAGGACACGTGTTTGCTGAGTGAACCTTGCGGGTTAATACGGTGACCCACAAGCACAAGAAGGCCTTTTTGTCTATGTAGTGTGTGGGTAGATGTAGCAGTGGGTAATCCAATTCTGGCACATCTTAACTTATTCTTTGCTTGAAGCAAGTTCTCCAAAACTTATCTCAGTGCTCTTTTTTTGTGTGCTGAGCAGACTTTTTGTTGCTGAGCTTGGTCAAGTAGTGAAAAAGTAGGCAGGGGTATCTTTTTCTTTCTAAAAAACTAAAAAAACCAAAACACCCTTTTTAAACATCTTGCACCAAGATAGGGGAAGGTAGAGGATGGGAAGAAGCTGAACAAATGAAAAAAAAAAGAGAAAAAAATTACAAAGTAGAAGAGCCAAAGGAAATTTGGACTGGAAAGCTTCCTTAGGAGTATGATGGAATAAGGAAATATAGCAGAAAAAAAAAAATATATATATAAATTTAAAATATATTATGGAAAGTTTCCCACTAAAAACACATTCAAAAACAATTACTTCTGATTCACAAAGAGAGGAAAAATGAAGTGATCTTAAGCTTCAGGGATCCTAGGATGGAGTGCTGCCAGGCTGTTTGAATGCAGTCAGCTTCAATGCAGCCCAGACAGGCAATGGACTAAAAGGCTTAGGAGCCTCATTTGGTTCCCACTAAATTCAATAGCAAATTTGGACTTTGAAACAGGCATGAAGTGAGCACTGTATGTAACAATCAAGGACAGCAGTAGTTAGCAATGGTGTGAGAGCTTTGTTAATAATATACCAGTGCCTGGATCTGTCAGTGAGATGTGCATTCCTCCTAGATAACTGTCCCTGGGGCTCATTCCACCAACCCATGGAAATAAAATCCACAGTAAAAGAAGGACCAGAACCCAAAGCTTGTGACTATCAGCATGAAATAAACTGGTGCCATAGTGACACTTTCTTAGGCTTTCACAGCCCAGAGCTGTGACCTGACTACATCAGCACTAATAGGGAAAGATAAACCAGAAAGGACTTCCACTCCTCTACAACTGTGCTAATACATGCTGATTTGGAAAGTACAACACATTTCTTGATTTTAGCTGCAGAATAATTCCAAGCTCATGCCAATCAACTCAGTAAGTCTATGGCTTGGCTGCAAGCGTTTCTCAAGTTTTAAAATGTCCATTTATTGTAAACACATAAGAAGCGAACTGGCACCGGCCTGTAAGGGCTGCAGAGTTTTCCAGGCAGTCTGGTTCAGGTATGTCTTTAATGATTAAATCACATATTACAAAATGTAAAAGCAAATATTGCTACAGGATTATTATCCAAGAATTAGTCTTCTCTGTACAGTAGCTTTTGGGGAGCATTTAGGGTTGTGCGTTTTCTCCCATTACCAGTGATAGGAAGTTGTATGCTATTACTTTTTTTCTCTTGAAAGACACCCTTTGATATATTTGGTGCTTACATATACATATACATATATATATATATGCTTATTTTTTTTGTTTTCATGCAGTATGAAAGGAATTGTGCTATTATAAACTATAAAATATGGTCATTGGCTAAACCTCCAAAATTAGTGTCTCAGGAGTTGAGATACCCAGCCCTGAGATTCCTTCTAAGGGATCTAATTTCATAGGGAGGTGCATTAACTGGACAACTGCAAATGAAGAAAACTATTGATCACATGGGGTAAGACAGAGAGTCTAGAGAGGTGAAATGCATACTCTCTGAGTTATCACAGCAGGAGGTAAAGCTCATACTGACGTTGTGAGCGAGTCTAAGTGGCACAGCTCAGAAGTATGTGGTGTCAGCTCATGGAAATGCACTGGGAGGAGGTTCAAAGAGGAAGTCTTGCAAAAAGCAGGTCCCTTAGCATTAAGAGCTTTTAAAACCAGCAGGGACTGTTTAAAATAAATCCTCTAGTTTATAGGCAGTGAACATGAAGGTCTCAGGCGGGTGTAATATGAGCATGGCTGCTCAATCCTGAGCGTGAACATGATGCTGCATTCAGGACTAGATGTAGTTTTGATGTTTTTCTCAGAGCTAGTATTGGAAGCAGCAATTCACTTGCTGAGAGAGAAGTGGAAGGCATTTTAGCAGCCTGAATATATTTGTGCACAGGGCCAACAAAAATGGCAGGATAGATTTGGAAAATCCTCATGGAGTTGTTTTTATGCGGACAGAACAGCAGCATTTAGGTCCATATCATAAAGGAATAATGAATGTTTTTTTGGAACGTCTGACTGCGGAGAAGAGAGATAGTAGTACTCTTGTGGGTCCTATGTCCTTGTAGGTGTAACTTGAAAACTTGAATGATTAATGTCAGCTTCAGCTATCTTAAACCAAACCCACAAAGCCTAAGACAGTCCTTCTTTTTAATGACTTTCTGAACCTCAGCAGGGTCATATGCACTTTGACAGCAGGAAATTGTTATGCAGGTATATTTCTGAATTTTCCTAGTATCAACACTTATGTGCATAGTTGAGAAAGAGATTCTGTTTACACTTCTTGAAAAAAGAGAACATTATCACAATTTCTTTTTAGTACAACTGCTCAGGGACAGCTTTGACAATATATTCAGGAATTTAGAACTTGTAACAGGGTCTGCAGAAGCACTCCAGTTAGAAAGGCCTTGTGCCTCATTAACAACTCATCCTTCAAATTGTTGCAAATATTACCCTACATCATGAAAACTGGGACACAGAAGAGGGGTGAGAGTGTACACCCACAGACATAGTTCAGCACAAATCTAATCCTCTCCTTAAAACTAAAGCATGCTAGTTTTAAGAGAAAATTTAAGAAAACTGACTGCTGTAAGATATCCAAATTCTTACTCAACAGATGAACCTAGTCTAGCTCGTGATCCTAGCTGAATGCCAGAATCCCACCAAAGACATTCTATCACTCCCTTCCTCAGCTGGATGGGGAGAAAAAAAATACAACAAAAAGCTCATCAGTCAAGATAAGAGCAGGGAGAGATCACTTAGCTGTTACCATCATGGGCAAAACAGGCTCAACTTGAGGAAATTAGTTTAATTTACTTAAAATCAAAGCAGAATAGGATAATAAGAAATTATCTCCAAACTTAAAACATCTTCCTCCCCCCCCACCCCCTTCTTCCCAAGCTCAGCTTTACACCCTAGGTATCTCTCTCCTCCCACTGCAGTGGTACAGCAGATTGGACAATGGGGGTTGCGATCAGTTCATCACATATTGTCTCTGTAGCTGCATCCTCCTCAGGGGGAGGACTTCTCACACCCCTCTCCTGCTCCAGTGTGGGGTCCCTCCCAAGAGAGAAGGTTCTCCATGAACTTCTCCAGTGTGAGCCCTTCCCACGGGGTGCAGTCTTTCAGGAACAGGCTTCTCCAGAATGCATCACACAGAGTCAGAAGTCCTCCCAGGAAACCTGCTTCATCATGGGTTTCTCACAGGGCCACAGGTCCTTCAAGCACATCTGCATACTCATATTGGGCAATCACCAACCACACGAAGTTCACCAAGGGGAAGGGCCAGATTCTGCACCTGGGATGGGGCAATCCTGGATGTATGGACAGACAGGGGAATGAGATGATGGAAAGCAGTGCCACAGCAGGGACCAGGGGGACCCGGTTGACAGCAAGTTGAATATGAGTCAGCAGTGCCCTGGCAGCCAGGAGGGCCAATCGTGTCCTAGGCGGCATCAGGCAAAGCATCACCAGCCGATCGAGGGAGGGGATTGTCCTTCTCTGTTCTGCATTGAGATGGTCTCACCCTGAATATTGTGGCAGTTTTGGGCACCACAATATAAGAAAGATATTAAGCTATTAGAGAGTGTCCAAAGGAGGGCAGTGAAGATGATGAAGGGCCTTGAGGGGAAGCCACATGAGGAGCGGCTGAGGTCACTTGGTCTGTTCAGCCTGGAGAAGAGGAGACTGAGGGGAGACCTCATTGCAGTTACAACTTCCTCATGAGGGGAAGAGGAGGGGCAGACACTGATCTGTTCTGTGTGGTGACCAGTGACAAGGGAATGTCCTGAAGTTGTGTCAGGGTGGGTTTAGGTTGGATATTAGAAAAAGGTTGTTCAGCCAGAGGGCTGTTGGTCACTGGAACAGGCTGCCCAGGGAAGTGATCACAGCACCAAGCCTGACAGAGTTCAAGAAGCACTTGGATGATACTCTCAGGCACATGGTGTGACTCTTGGGGATGGTTCTGTGCAGGTCTAAGAGTTGGACTCGATGATCTTTGTTGGTCCCTTCCAACTCAGCATATTCTGTGATTCTGTAATTTAGGGTTCTCCATGGGCTGCAGGTGGATCTCTGCTCCACCATGGATTTCCATGGGCTGCGGGGGCACAGCCTGCATGAACATGGTCTGTACTATGGACTGCTGGGGAATCTCTACTCCAGCACTTTGAGTAAGTCCTCGGTCTCTTTCCTCACTGACCTTGGTATCTGTAGAGTTTCTGCTCTCAGATATTCTCACTCCTGTCTCTTCAGCTCTGGTTGCCACATTTTTTTCCCTCTTCTTAAACACATCATCCCAGGGATGCTACAACCATCACCAGTGGGCTTGACCTTGGCCAGCAGCAGATCCATCTTGGAACTGGCTGGCATTGACTCTGTTGGACACAAGGGAAGTCTATAGTAGCTTCTCATAGAAGCCACCACTGTAGTGCCCCAGCTACCAAAACCTTGCCATGCAAAGCAAATATAATCCAAATTCTTAGTTTGGCACCTTATAGGAATGGTGTGGTTACTCTGAGACCAGGATATACTGATGCTACAACCAAGACAGTAAATAGATAGTACAAGACCCTTGAGTATGCTTAATCCAACTGTCTAGTTGACTCCTCAACTCATAGTACAGACTGATATTTCCCTTCCTACTCAGGCTATCACAGCACACTGCAAGTGGCTGCTTCTTTGGTATCTCAAAGAGGCTGTGTGATATTCAATACACCCCTTTGTAATGAGAAATTCTTTTTTATTTTGTCTTTTGTTTTCGTGAGACTAGGATTTTGCCAGAAATCTCCTCTCCATCTCCTGAAGGTACAACTAGAAGAGATGTATTTTTGCATGAGTTCCTAAATGAGAAACAAGAATGGTGATCTGGAAGGGTTTCACTAAGCATTGTGAGTTTTTTCATTTCTATTTATCCTGTGAGTGAGCACAGTAGGATGAAATGCTCTTTAGACCTTTAAGTGTGCTTGAATTGTACTTAACCAATTGCCATTCCTTGTTCACATAGGGTATTGAAGTGTAAACTGCCCTCATATTCACTAGGTTGAAAGGAATCATTCAAACATTGAATTACTCTAATTGAATTGTATGTACATGAGAAATTGTTTTCCTGTCATAAGGTTATCATAAAGTAAACAGCAGAATGTGCACAAAGTACACATCTGACTCATGGCTATCCATTCAGAGGGCATGCTCTCTGCACTTAGTTCCTCTCTTTTCTCCTCCACACATGAAGAGAATAGAAAAAGAGAAAACATATCCTGACAATAGAGCATCTTCCCAGAAGGAATGTGTGCAAAATATAGGATGAAAAGCCTTTGAGACACTCTATAAACAATATTTCCAAATATTTCCCAACAAGAGAGACAAATTAGGAGAACTGGCAAACAGTAGTTATAATAGTAAAATAGCAAACACTTGAATATTAATATCTGTGATTACCTTATGTCTTAATCATGACCTTAAAGAAAGAAGGGGGGTGGAATTTATTTGATGAAAAATCGGCATAGAAAATAGTGGTTGTAGGCACAGTTCTGGCATATTTTGAGTATTACTTTCATAGTGAGTTGACTGCTGAACTCAGATATCCAGTTCTTGCCATTGAATATAAGGGAAATCTAGAAAGCTAACTCAAAAACCACACTCCAGGCATGTAAAGATCAGTAAGACGAATCCTACCATGGAAATCTGTGAAGTCTCTGAAAAACATGGGATTGATATTTATTCTCAGCAATTATTTGTTTTGTAGAAGTCTTGAGGAACACTTAGACATATTTGCAATTTATTTTGCCTGCAAAATGTAGAGAGGACTGTATTATGAAAAAAATATGGAGAATGACTATTACAATTTTTTTGAAACTACGGTTAGTCATTTACAGAATAAAAGAATAGAAAAGTAGAAAATGTAAACGTTTCAACCAATTGATTGGCCACATATTCTTAAGAAAAACCAAATCGCTTACTGTATTAAGTCACTATCTGCTTTCATTCTAGAGAGGGAAGATATACTTTATATCACAGAGCCATTACCTTAAAAGTATGCAATTCAGACTATATTCTGTTCCATTTTTCACTAAGATAAGAACGAACAAAAAGTCAGTATCTCCTGCATCATGCCTAACAGCTCTCAACAGCACACAGAGTTTGGAGAAAATTCTCTGCATCAAGCAGTAGAAGGGTGTGGCCAACAAACAGTAACAAACATGGAAACTATGTTTATTAAAAAGCATTTCATTAATCTTATCAATGCTCTACTCTCTATATGAAAGCATAAAGATGGTAGGCAAAACATCTAAGGAAACAAAATTATCTTTAATTGTTTTCCGATCTCTTCATCAGAAAACCTCATGTCTCAGCTTTGCCAAGAACCTGAAAAGATAATCAATATTCTCACAAAAGCTTCAGATACCAGCATAAACTTTGAGCAGATTTTCTGCAAAAGGTGTAGCATTTAAGCATGAAATCATTGCAAAGAACAATTCATGAGCCAGATCTCTGCATTACTTGCCAGTAACTAATCAAAACAAAAACAGAAACAAGGAAAAAATTAAATTGTCTTTAGGCAGTAGAATGCATGTGGAATGTGGAGTTACTGGTTCTTTCTCATCTATAATATTTTACAATAATGTATTAAATCTTTAGGGTTTACTAATCACTAACATTAGTAGAAATCAATCCTCAAGTACTTAGCTCATTCAATTAGTTTATCAAATATATGTAGGTTACACTCCCAACAGGAGAATTCAGTAATGTCTTGAAAGAATCCTCTCCACTCTTGGGCTTTTACTCAATGACAGTTCAAACCAATTTTGGTCAGATGCTTAAGAATTATTTTATTGCATTTGTATATATTTGAAAACCATGGCTCCTGGATTAAGAACAGAATTGAAAGTCACTAAGATTTGTGTTTGTTTCCATTCAGAATTGATCTTTGCTTTGTTAAAAATTTCTTTTCTTAAGAACTGAGTAAATGTACTTTTGAATCAGAAACTTGTGCATATGTAGTTTAGGATTTCTTTCCCTTTTTGCAGATTAATGCTTTTCCTTTACTTGTTATACATAGCATGACAATTTCCAGAAAACTAAATTACATTTTGAATTGCCTTTTGCTGTTATTATTGCTGCTTTTCGCACAACCCATTTGTTCTCCCTTGATACTGTCTTGAGTGGAATATACTCCACATGACAAAAATATTCTTGCTTAAGTGTAGTAACTCTTGGTCTGTGTTTTACAGTTTGGCACTCTTTTTTCTTCAGTACAGAAAAAGATAACCAAATTGTTCTATTACTGCCTTTGTTAACAAATTGTGATATTGTGATGTTTATTTTGTCTATCTTACCCAAACCATCAAGTTATGATTGATATTAATCATGTTGTCACTTTAAAAACTGCATTGTTCTTAAGTCCTGTAGAAAGCTATACAGCATATAGCTTTAGCTATTGCTTTAGATATAGCTCTATTGCTTTAGCTTTCTTACAAATAATCTATAACGTATGTATTATTTAGTTAAGTCCATTAATTTTATGTCACATAAAAAAAGATGTTTCATAGGGATGAAAAAGATATGATGTTCAAATACTGAAGGTCAGAAGGACATTTCAGTAACCAGGTTTCCTGTTCCATCCCTAAATTGTACCTGTATCAACAGCGTTGCGAGATAAGATTTATAGACACCAAAAATGCATTTTTCATCAAGCCATCAGTTTGATTTGTGGAGCAGGAGCAGGCCAAGTTAAAAAGTCTATAAAAAGTAGTGCTGGATCTCTGCTTTGTCCTTGTTGACAACAGAGATGTCTTGCATGATTATAGCTCTCAGTATTAAAAAATAACTCTGGGGCCAAGGTTTGCCAGGTGGCCTGGAAGCCTGGTGGGGCAGCACTTCTCAGAGCTCAAGAATTAAAGTTTCACTTAATTTCACTTCAGAGTAAACTTAGACTTGGGTGCTTGCTATTAATTTTTCACTTCACCAAACATGAGTTTAGAAATTATTTCAACTTACAAATAGGGGCATATTAAAAGTCCAAATGAGTTTCTTGTCAAAACTGTTGATGAGGACACAGCTAAAAGGCATGGAAATATAACAGTTCTTCAGTGTCTTTTCACAGATCCAGCCCCACATACCCAGAGACCCAGAAGACTTCTTGAATATTTGAGAGGAAGATTATGCTTGTCTTGATGCAGCAGAAAGAGGACTATGTGACACGCTTACATGAAACAGAGCAACATACAGACAAATGCCACACTTGGACTAAAACAACACCATGGCTACAGCTTTGCAGTCTGGTCATACGGATGCCAAGACCTGAAAACTTATTACCTGAGTTGATGCAGTGACAAAAATCTGGCCCCAGGATGTTCAGTAGCCAGCAGTTTGTGCAGACTACACAGGAGCCTAACTTTTCAGGCATACCCAGCCTTGTATGCCTCAAAAACATGACACAGAAGGCTTTTTCATTAGAAATAAGATACCTGTAGCTGCCTCTCAGCTGCACATAATTTCAAAGTGTGCTATATTTTGAAATATGACAGCATTCAGGTGACCACAGGGAAAGCCTTCCCAATAAAATATATTGCTATGCATAGACAGTCTGACAGTAGAGCAGAGAAAATAAAACAGCAGTGCTGCAGAGGTGCTTTACATGGTGTCATATATTCTGCATCTGGTATATAGGGTGTAATATTACCTTCAAAATTTACTGGATCCACTAGAAATAATACGTGGATTTTCCTACTTATCTATAAAATCTTCTTAGTGTCTGGATCCAATGATCTTTCTGAGTTTTCATGACTATGATCATTAAAGAAATATGTCTTTTCAGCAATCTTGCTATGGCAGATAACACTATCTAGTAATTTGTACAACTTTATAGACATTTATATAACTGTGCAACAATTCATAATGTCCCTGGGAGGTAATGTAGGGAAGATGAAGTAGAAAGTCTAAGTGAACTGGTGTTACCTTTTCTAATAATTGTAAAGTACATTATAATAAAGAATACAATGATGATAATCTGCCAGCCTTCACCAGTCCACCTTGAAGTCCTTTTTCAAAGGAGATAACAGTATGACCATAGGAGCAAAGTTACCCAGCAGCACAAATCTACCCGTAAATCTCACCCTAAGTGCTTAAAGCCCTCAGTCACTATAGGAGACAACTGAGAAGTTCATTTATTAAATCTCTGTTGTAGGAAACCCACACAGAAAACAAAAATCTCACAAAGAAATAATCTTTTACTTGAAAGGTATGTTTGAGACATGGTGTACAGTTGTGTGGTGGAGATAAACAAGGAGCTAGAAAATTTTCACTATGTTATATAAAGAGATACCAAAATAACGCCTATTGATCTCATTCTGAATCTTTCAGTCCTCATCAGCTGCAAGATCAACCAGGGGAACAGCTATTCCACAATGGCAATGATCACATATGTTGAGTTTGGAAGTGCATTATGAATAAAGAGACCATCCAGGATACCTGTGACAATGAAGTAAGTAAATTTAATTAAATAAAAAAAATATATTTGCAGTGTCTAAGAAGACTGTGTACTGTGATATAAAATACATACAAGGTGCATAGAACTAAACAGTCCTATGCAGTCTGATCTTTCTCAGTTGTTTAAACTTATATCATCTCTCCATAGCAGCTATAATCTCCATTAAGTTCCTGTTACTGACAGAAGGAACAGGCCACAATCCAGCAAAGCACTTAAACACAGCTTAGCTTTAAATATGTGAAGCTGTACTGAAACCAATGAGAATACTCTCATGCTAAAAGTAAGCACATGCTTAAGTCCTCCACTGGATCAGGGCCATAAAATAATTCAGTTTTGCCAATAAATAACTTGTCCATCAGGATAATTTCCACTCAGACTAGTGGAATTAATTAAAAAAAAAAAAGCTACTTACTGTGAAAAGACAAGGAATTTCTAATTTCTTTTTCTTGTTTCTGATCTCTCAGTTGGGTTGTTGTAACAGTGGTATGAGATCAGAATCAGGAGTGAGGCTTCTAACAGGACTATGTTTGGCATACATGAGTAATTTCTTGATCCAAGAGGCATTTACTTGTATGTGCATTCACACAAGCAGAACCTGGAACATTTTCTTCGCTGACTTAGGAAAGTTTCCAGAAAACAGACATACAAATTAAAGCTTCTGGAAGGATAGACCTAATTTTCTGCACACACTAGCCTGGGATTGTAACAAGATTTTTTTTTTTCCATGTACATATTATAAACCTCATGTTTCTGTATGAGGAAGAAAGGATAGCTTAAGCATGCTTGTCATTTGGACACATCTCTTTTCTCAAGAGCTAGATGAAAGGGCTAAAACTGACTGGTTTCTTCTAGCTGTCTTAATTGATTGTCAAATATACTTACTCTTCTTTATTGCTTCACAAAAAAAAAAAAAAAAGAAGTAGTCTCTTCGGTAAAACTTATGTAACATACTTTTACTTCTTTCAAAAACTAAAGAGAGATTTTTCCAGTGGCATGAAAAGGCAATTAGGACTGCCAGGAAAGTGTGTAAGGAAAGCAGGAGTATGCCATTTGGCAGAGTGGTACAGAAACTGGTATTATCACTCATCTAGAGCCAAATCTGGTGTGTGACGGAGCTGATCTCTCTGCTAATATATTACATTTTTGAACAACGCCTGGAAAATTATAGCATGAGCTGCAAACTGCCAGAGAGTGACACTGGAATTATAAACCCTTTAAAGGAACATTTAGACAAAATAAACAGAGACCAGACCATAACAGGAATAATAGGCTGGCTCCCCTTTAGTCAACTCAGTCAGATGTTGGAGAGAGTTAACACTGAAGGGGAAACTTCAGGTAAGTCATAGTCTGAATGACAAACACAGACTAGTGAAAAGGGAAACAGGTCTGTTCCAACAGAACTCCATGTTTAAAACATACCATGGGAAAATATTTCAAAGAAGTAAATTTTTCTTAAAGTAAACCTTTTGCTTTCTGCTTTGCAGTTACTTTATTACTAAATACGTTTGTACTTGAAAAGTTAAGAATATTTCTAATGATATTGAAGAATGAAATGATTTATAATTACTGCAGCAACCATCCTGGTGACTGAGGGTACTGTGAGAAGCTGTAGCAGCTGATGGGCAGTGCCCTCACCTAAAGAGACATTTTTTCTTGAATATGTATTAGAAAGGGGATGGATGGGAGTTTAATTGAAATGAAGAGTGTATTGGGTTTGTGTGGCAAGGTTTTGGTGGTAGGGGCACTAGAGGGTTGGCTTCTGTGAGAAAGTGCCAGAAGCTTCCCCCAGGTCTGACAGAACCAACATCAGCCAGCTCTCAGATGGACCCGACGCTAGCCAAGGCTGAGCCCATCAGTGACAATGGTAACACCTCTGGGATAACATACTAAGAAGGGGGAAAAACATGGCAACTGCAGTTGAAGAGAGAAGAGTGAGAACATGAGAGAAAGCCCTGCAGACACCAAGGTCAATGGGGAAGGAGTAGGAGGAAGTGTTCCAGGCACCAGAGCAGAGATTCCCCTGCAGCTGATGGTGTAGACCATGGTGAGGTGGCTGTGCCCCTGCAGCCCGCGGAGGTCCATGTTGGAGAAGAAATCCAGCTGCAGCCTGTGGAGGATCCCCATGCCAGAGAATAATAGAATGGCTTGGTGGGCAACTGGAGTCCAGCCAGAGTCAACCCACCACAAAGAGAAATATTGTTTGTAATTACTGAGGCCCAATGAAATAATGAACATAGGCTCATGCCTGAAGGAGGAGGAGTCAGACTCCATTTCCATTCACAGCTTAAGATTTCATTAGCAAACATTAAAGTACTGTATTGTGTCTGCTATTTGACATCTAGATGGCAAGTGATTGTAATATCCCCAGAAAATATTCATCAACTTTCCTTTAACTAAGTCAATATTGAAATTCCAACAGTGACAGCAAGACATTACAAGGGAGAGGAGAAAAGGGATCCTGGAGCAACTGTTAGAGAAGGATTGTTCAACATATGAGAACTTTGGAGAAAGTATGTTAAAGTGTGTATATGTTGAAGATGAGTTTTGCCCATTAGGGGCATTTGCAAATATAGTCATAAAACAGCAGATTTGCAGTTTAGCTACCTGCAGATGCAAACCCATCAGACAGCTAATTTACAGTAGTTTCCAAAAGCTTAGTTAAGTTGCTCTGTTATCCTGTGAATACAAAATTAACATCTGTGAAACAGGATATGACTGGTCTTACAGGTGCCATGTCCTCCTATTTTGTAGTAATTGATTAGGCCACACTTACGACTTGAAGTAAAACCTGAGCAGAGGCTGGTGGAGAAAGGTTTCTAGTACTGCAGGTAACATCTCCTACCAAGTTTTATCACAGGGCTGACATCAGAGCTTAGCTGGAGTGAGGGTTGCTGGGAAAAACAACTAAAGCAGCTCAGTCAGCAAGTTACGCCTACTCTTCAGGACTAATGAATTTTTAAATGGTTTTGCTTCGTGAAACTGTCAAACACCTATGTAAAAAAAGATGGCAAAACTACTCACCTAACATGTAGAAATGCTGTGAATGGCCTTTGTTAATGTATTTTATTCATGCAGTGAGTTCAGCACAGAAAACACTTGAATTTGCATCTTCTAGGCTTTACCAGTGTCCTGACTACTACTGAGGGAATTTATTTTCATTTTGATCAGAAATCTCTGAAGAAATGCCTTTTTCTGCTAATTTCTTGATAAAATGTATACATTTTTAATGAAGAAAACTGTTTTTCAAACATGAAAATTTTCAGAACTTTCCTGGAAAAAAATCCCTAGAATTGCCTATTCCTGACAGGTACCACACATCTGTAGAGAGTTTACAAGATGCCTGCCAAGGACAGGACTGCAGTCTGGATACCTCTGTCATGAAAGTCTTGAAGAATATTTTAGAGGAACTATGTGTTGTACTGCACACAGGAAGACATATCATCACAGAGATACAAGTTCTCCATGAAACTTGTGCAAATTTTGTATTTTCTGCAAATTTATTCCCTCACAAGTGACTGGATGTTGATATGAGTTCTGCTGAAGATGCTTGGGATGGAACAGAATCCAATTTCTCTCTATATTTTTGGTTTTGCAAAGCAAAATAAAAAACACCCAAACCAAACCAAACCAAACAAACCACCAGCAAAAATTAATGAATTACTTTTTCAAAAAAAAAAAAGTTGTTATTTTTCATGACCAATACATTTTTAAATGAGAAGAAGTCCTATTTTAAGAAAATTCCTGTTAAGAATCAAACAACAGTTTCAAAGGCTTACAGAAAACTGGCATTATTGACCAACTCCTATAGAATAGTCAGAATTCATTAGAAAGAGCTTCTTTATTTTCTTACAGTGAGTTGGTGAGAAAGAAAGGAGTATTTTTACTTAAGCATCTAGAAGACTTTAAAGCCAACAGTTGTTGTATTATATATGGTTAGGTCAATCCTGGGATTTGCTGGTTCTCAGAACACTCCTAAATGTGGGCAGAGGGTCCTAACTGTTCCCCTTTCCAAGAAACTGGCTTCTCTTGCTGCTTCACCATGCAGGAGCTGTTCATCTTGGGCTTCATGTAGCTTTTCATAGCCCATTGTTCCTCAGGGTCATTAGTCCACCCATATGAACAACTTCTGTGCACACTATGTACCTTTACCTGTATCATCAGGACAGGAAGGAGTCTTTTCTGTTCTTGCCCTTAAACATCATTGAAAGATGAATTAAATCACGATAGGTTAAAAAAATAAAAATAGACACATTCTTTAATTCTTTAAGTTGAAAGTTTTTCAAAAGTAAGAGAATGTTAAGTATGGTTAATCCTTTCTTTTTATTCTTGGTTTCCACTTTGAAGCTGCTCCACACATTGAGTTCCCATTTTTAATCCTGTATGTAAAATATTGCAGAAGATAGAGAAAAAGCTACATGGAAGAAGGGAGGAGTATTGCAATCATGAATATAACAAGAACACTTCTTTCAAGTACATCATCACATTTGAAAATGCCTGTGCTGATTTGTTAAAGTTCAGAACCTGTTGTTTTTTTCAAAAGATGGATCAGGTTTTTCTTCCTTAACCCCTGAATAGCCTCCAGGAGCACAGTCATTTCCAAAAAAATGTGCCTTTCCTTCCCAAAACATATTTTGCATTTCTCAAGCTACACGTTTACAAAAGCAAGGTGAGAGAAGTGCATTAAACTTTTTGGGCAAAGAAAGTGGTTTCCATGGCTTGTCAGTGTCTGCATCACTGCCAGGTACTGCCTGCTGAGCATGTCCTGTTCATCCTGCCCAGAAGAACTTGACTCTCACTTGTGTTGCTCAACAGTAGCACCTAACTGGTGAAAGGATGGACAATGGAATTATGAACTATCCATTTCGTTTCTTGTCAGGACCTTTTGCACCATATATTTTGTTGATGAAGTTTATAAATTATTTTCCCTCTATAATTACTAGTCTACAGGCACCAATGCTAGGCTTTAGAAACAAGTGTTGATTCCTTCTTTCTCACATCATCATCACTAATAAAAATGCCATTTTCATTATTGCTAATTTGAAAAACTAGCAGGAGACCTATAGAAGGGATGTTGTACTAATGTCTAATCTTAGAATATGTGTGTCTGTTGAGAATGCAGTTTTGTCTGAAAAGCCTATATTAAGTTTAGAGTAACTTCCCCCCCCCATATACTTTTTGAAGCATTTTTTCCGTGAGGAAAGCCTGTGTTAACAAATAATTTTAAAATTGTTTTTTCCTAAAAAAAAAATTATGATCTGGATTTCTTTCTGCATTTGGGACAACATAGAAGTGCCTGTGTGATGTGGTACAAAGGGCATGATGATACATATTCAGGATGACCAGCATAACTTACTCATTTGCTTTGCCACCCAAAGAATCTCAAACTGATCTGGCTAACACGCTTTTGCCAAAGCAGTCACACATTATTTCCTTGCCACACCCTATTCTTAATGGGAAAGGAATTTGGGAAGACCATCCCTTGCTGAGTCACATGCTTTGTATACGGGGCACTCCATCAAATGACTTTGCTAGGACCCCTATGTCATTTAAACACATCCTGATTTATATTGCCATTCTGTAGTCTATGCTACACCTCCTGTAAAATGGCATTAGAAATGTTATGGTGAGTATATATGTACACATACAGAGAGAGGCTCTTTGTAAACCCTTCCATCTTTTCACACCTGCTTTAGAACTGATACTCAGAAAATGAAACAGTGGGATTAATATCATCTCTGTATAGAGCTATAGATTGACAAATAGGACTGCACCAGCCTATATATTGCTGTGAAAAGACAGTTGCAGATGCAGGGTTGAATCAATGTCCACTGTAGGTTGGAAAAAGTAAGTTGTTGCATATAATTATTTAGAAGCTTTGTGAGAAGGTAGATCTTTGAATGCAAAAAGAAAAAGCATTTCTCTAGCAAGCTGGTTTGCAGGAGATGAAGATGGGTCTGCGCTTCTAAATCAAAGGAATGTGCAAAATGTAGGTTCAATGGTGAGCATTGGTTACTATCACAACATTCATCCATGGCTCTGCTAACACAACCTCAGCATGGTGTGAGTCTGCAAGTCCTATAATTTCAGATCAGTATTTTCATCTTACTTTTATAGCATCTGTAATTTCAAATCCTTTTCTGAATTTCCACTTACTCCAATGTGATAAAAGTATATATGCAAACTTGAGTGGCCATCAGGAATTGTTGAATACTATTTTTCAAGGCTACTAGATAAAGAAGAAATATTTCACTTCTAATAAATATCCACATAGAGAACAATTAATTTTTTGAAGGAAAGAGAAAATATGAGAATAGTAATAAGTGGGAGACATTCCAAATTTATATAAACAAGTAGAGGAAAATAGTCATTGTCTTTTTTTCCAAATTTTTAGCACAGTTTAACAGAGGAATTTTATTATAAAGTGTCACACTGGTGGTTCCTGCCACTTCACTGGCATACACTGACAGTGAGGGAACATAGAGAAAGATATTTTGACTAGATTAGCACTGAGGGATGCTACTGTTTAGAAGAAGGGATGGCTTTATTTTAATTGTCACTGTCTTTCTCCTTTTGTTTAGTTAGAAGGAAAAGAACGTATTGCTTCTGTGAGTCATTCTTGTCCATAAAAATCTCTGCCTTTTATACTTAATAGTGATGCTTCCCAGCTTGTGGCATAGTGTAATGCATTTGTAATCCAGGCATGGCACCTTTTGTGTGGGTAATTTGGTCCCTCAGCACAAGAATATTTGAATAGTTGGAACCAGTGATTAATAAGAAGTCAGGTCTAGCTCAGGTGGAAGTTCAAGGAAGGGATTGAACATTTTGGAGGCAACCAGATAAATCCAATAATCACTTTGAGTTAGCAGCTAGCAGTGCCTCTGTGCAGCAATGAGTAAGTTACTCTAATGACCAGACTAACCATCATGATGAAAACCGAATAATCTCGTTCTGTCAGTGAAGTTTTTCCCCTGGTGCTTGGTTTGCTGGGGAGGTCTGTTGCACCTCCTTGCATAGTTTTCAGTTGCTTTATCAAATTCTTTCTAAATTTAAAGAACTCATAAAGCTCATAGGATACAACTCTTTAGATGCAACTAAAAGTTGCCACACGGCAGCAGCTGCAGTGATAGTATGCCGGCCTAATCCATTTCTCAAGTAAACAATTTTTAACTCTATTTGTGGGAAGGATGTGGATTCAGGAGGGGGAGGATGGGCAAAAAAGTGTCTCTGCACTTTTTTGGGAGAGTCATAAAAATATTGACCCTTACAATGTTAATCCAATTCCACTTATTTATTAGATGTACCTATTTTTTATTTTATACTGCCACAGCTAGTGATGCTCATCCATTACCAACCTCACAAATTCCTGTAGCAGGCAAGAGAACAGCAGAGCTGCATTGCATGGGAGTGGACGTCAGTAACTGACATATTTTTGCAGATACACTTACAAACTCACACTAGCACACGTGTGTGTGCACTCTCAATTTATTGAGAAAATTTTTCCTGTGGCTTAGTTTACTGACAGAAAGCAGTCATTTTTGAAGATTGAAAGTTAGTAAGACACAGGCTCTTTTTATGGCTTGGTGCAGACTTTGGGCAACCAGTTTCTTGGCCTGGTCAGCTGATTATCTGCCTGTTTTCTTCCTTGAATTATTCAATTTTTAATCCCCTTCGATTTTCTAAAACAGTAGTCTCTTTTACAGAAATTCCTCTATGTGGAAAATGTCAGTGAAATTTTGCATTTGTACTGATACAGAAAGAAAACAGTTTTGATGCTCTGAAATCTTACAAAAACAGAGAAATCCACTTTTCATCTGACTTTAAAAAAACTTGTGTATTTAAAAAAAAACCAGCAAAACAATGAAAACACCGAGAACCACAAACAAAATAAGAAGTAGTACTTGTGGTTGACAGTGTACACACATAGGGGAAGAATGAAGCTAAGGTAGCTTCTGGAAGTCATTAGAAGATGCTTTGGGGTGGGATCAGTTTCCCACATCCTTCATAGGAAGCTGTGTCTGTTCTTTCTTTTCCTTTCCCAACCTTCACTTCTACTAGGTAAGTTATAGGTCCCCTCCCAGACTCTACCATGAGCTTCTGCACTGCCCCAAATCCCTGCAGGCCTCAAGTGTATGTCTGATGCACCTTCCCTCTTCCCTGTCTCTGACATTTCCAACACACTGGGTTTCAAAGAATTGTCTTTAAGAAGCTGTCCTGTGCCCCTCTTTTTTGGTTTATTTTTTTTTAAATTCCATTACTGGGGGTGTAGAGCTCCTATCTCTCACCCTGGAGCCTTTTATCAACCACAAAAGACAGAATTCATCTTCAATTCTTAATTTCACCATTGTACAAATTTAGGCATTTAGACCTCACTATTTTAGGAATGGTACATTGATTTGTATCAAATAAGGTGAAGTTCCCCACTGCACTCTCTGATGGATATTGCTACCTGTAGGTCAGACTGTTTGCTTTAATCGTAAATCGGCTCTAGAAACATTACTGTTTCCACTTGGGCTATAGTGGACAACTAAAATCAGTGTCTAGCTGTGACTCCAGATTTAGACTTGTGCAAATGACAGATGTGATTGCTTTACTTTTCAAAGGCGCCAAGATTTGCCTTTTTTTCATAAGTGATAGGAACATCTTCAGAAGATCTTCAAAGAAATCGGTTGTCGTAATGCTTTCCAAATAAAGTGTGTTTAGAGTGTAGTCAGACCACAAGTAAATCTTATTTCTATTTAATTTCATTTTTTCTGAATTAGAGAAAAACGAGTTATAACATGTGACCAAATCTCGGAAAAATCTTTTACTGCATCACTTACAGGGCAGTAGGAGATAGCTGATCAGAAATGCAGAACTAAGTGATTCTGATTGAGTAGGTGTAAAATGAGGATATAATAAGACATAATGATACTTGCCCTCTCTTTTGTATGCACTTCAGTACGAGCACCCAGCTGAAACACTACTCAGCTGATGGAGAACTGAGTTGCTATAAGAGTTAAACTAGTTATTAATAATGGATGATGGCCATATATGATTTCAGAGCCATTTGAAAAAACTCCATCAGAAAATGGGTCTGAACACGTTCTCGTCTTCTCAAAGCTCCACCTTACACTTCTTGTTAGGTGAAACATAAAGTAAAACGGCTTCTACAGATTAGTAAGCAGGGAAACAAGACTTCATCTATCTTAATTGTGCAATAGCTTCTCATCATTAGAGCTGAACAATGCTATGAAAATACAGCATCAATTGAAGGATCGTTGACTCACGGTTGTGAGGACACTTTGAACAGAGGGCTTCTTGAAACCCTGTAATTCTGCTCTGCTCAGTTTAGGCCCAACCCTCAAGGGCAAGGAAGCGTGATGTCATTGAATCTTCATGAGATAAACAATCAATATGCAGGAAAGACCCAGTGAGTTAGTGGGGACAGCCATCTTCAAAACACTTGATAGTAGGGTAAAAAATGGTAGCTTCACCCTGATGACTCACTTAGCAATTAACCACAACATAGACAGGAATCAGGAGATAACTTTATAAACAAAGACCTGTGCAAGGTCTTTCTCAAAGTCTTGTCAGTACTTACTTTCTCAATATAATTTCATTTTCTAGATTCGGTTCTACAAAGTGAAGTCAACAATGAAGGTTTTTAAAAGTAAAAATATAACCAGACATTTTGTATTAGTGAACTCTCTGTAATTTCTTTGACAATCCCAATCTAATTCTAACTGTATAAACTGTAATTTGGCCCCATATAACTTCACTTGATAGAACTTAGATAGGAAACCTTATTAGTAATTCTCTTCACTGAAAGAAGTCCATGTAGTACATAATTCAGAAAGTTAGAATAGCCCTTGCAAAGTCTTTTGGCCATAAACATTCATGGATCCATAAGAATTACATGCAAAGCATCTAAGATTTCATTGTTCTTCTGATAAATGAGTAAAACAAACTAATGGAAACTGTATCTATGAAATCAATAGTCAAGGTAACTTCCCAAAAGAGCCTCCTCAAGTCACAATAGACCTTGGCCTAAGTCCCAAATATATGACACAAACACAACTACCATAACAATGGTTGAATTTGAACACACACAGGAGTACCACATGTTCAGCAGTCATCAAGTAAAATACTATAATAGGAAGATCATGCATCAACTTATGCATCAACTGCATGAGTTAATGACATGGATCTATCATTTTATTAATGAATCAAAGCTTCAATCAGCGTCTCTCACTATAAAACTTAAAAAGATCTCTAGTTAAAAAAGAAGTTAATTTGCTTGGAAGTTAGTTTGCCAAAAGCATGTATACTAGCCAATGGGTTGGAACATGCTTTGATGTATTTTAGCTATCATTAACAAGATTTGCAATTAATTATATGTTGCTTTACTTTTCAACACATAATTTCCTTATATTAAACATAAAAATATACTTTACATTGTGATTATACCAGAGACAGAGTGTTTTATAGTAATTTTTCAGACCCGAAAGATGATAAAGAAATCTGAGCTGGTTTAGGAACTGAAAGTAATCAAAGTGAACTTAGCAGGCTACAGTAAAATCTTTATAAATACGAAAACCAAACATGTCCGGAAAAAAAAATCGGCATCACATATTCCAGTTGCTACAGTTTGGGATATATTCATTTTGATACAAACACAGCAAACTCAGAGATTCTGGTGAGATTTGATGGAGATTTTGGTGATATGCCATAGGGGATACAGGGACAATTCAAAAGTACATTCTTTTAACTCGAGATCAACACAGATATCACCTCCAGACCTGCAGACTAGTTCCTCATCTACATGAATACAAGCAAATGCAAATTTTTTGGTCCTTTTGTTTTATTGATGATGTCATGGTTTAAACAAAAGTAATCTATGAATAACTGAAGAAAGTGTTGAGATTTTCAGTGCTTCCAGAGCTGAAGTCTAATCTGAACCATACTATTTTAGGAGTGCATAGGCTAGATAATGTGGAAGAAGTGCATTATTCTAATGATGTTGCCCATGCATTGTGCCAGGAGACAGCAGGAGGCCTGGCTGTGTCCTGACATTCTCATTGGACAGGGGAATGAAAACCTCGCCACTCTCTTGATCTGAAGCCATATTCTAATTTTCATTCTTAGTTTATTCATGGCTGGTTTATTCCCATTGGTTTTGTACTTGTCCTTTAGCTTAAACAATCCTTTACCAGGTCTGGTATTATACTTTTGATCTATCTATAGCTCTTTTTTCAACCTTTGCTTTACTAGATAAAAAAAACCAAAATCTTTTTAGCATCATCACTGGAAGTTACAGGGAGCATTAGAGGAGTACTGAAAAACTCCTCCTGTACCATGTCCAGTTTCGATTTATCTTTTATTTAGAGGGATATTCAAAACTGTGAAAGTATTTCAGGTGAGGTCCTATTAGGACCCTTTAGCATTACCATTGCATTACTTGTATGAAAAGCAGCTGTTCATTAATGAAGGCCATTTCCTAAATACATATATAGATTTAACATATAAAACACATACTTGAAATCCTTTAACCCTCCCCATTCTTTTACCTTAAAAAAAATTTCCACTATGTCTATTCCCTTTTCTCTTGCCAAGTTTTACAGGTTTTGTTTTGACAAAACTACTTCGGACTTCAGAAGGCACATCATTTGGGCACAGCTTTTGATCCCTAAGCAAAAAACTGAAAACACTCATGGGTTGATAAGATATATTGGATAATGAAGTTAACTAAGTAAGCAAACACCAATGCTCATGCAGTGTTAAACTCAGCAATAGAGCTCAGAAGAATGACTACTTCTTCCTCATTTCATTAGGTGCTCAATTTAAGAACCTGTTCATGTCTCTTTGATTTTTGTTTCTGTTTTATATAAAAATACAACTAAAAAATCATACTCTTTCTATTCATCAGGAGAGTAAAAATCAAACCAGTTCATACTCTAGGTTCTGAGTGACTAGCTTACTTAAAACTTTGGATGTCATCAGGACATCTGATTATGAATGCCCAGTTGTTGTCTGCTGAAATCCATACACAAACCAGTATTCACAGGCAGTCCCAAATGAGAAAATTTGGCAATATGTGATCAGTAATAACCTTTCACTTGTTCTGAGAGTGTAATGAGAGAATTCTCCTTAAAAGACATTCCTTTCTGTCTGAGACCTGGTTTAAAACTCTCAGCTACATCTGTGTCCTATGATCTCCCATTCACTTTGAACTAGAGAATGACAACCAGCTGGGTAACACACTGGCTCCTACAAATCCTGCGATGATGGGAGAATATATTGAACGTATGGAAATGGATTGCTACCCAATTAAATAGAGTTACACATCCTGGGAAGAACCCACTGTGTTATCATGCAGTCAAATATATTTGTTGTTTTGCATTTTGACATCAGCTAGAAGAGACTATAGAAGAGCAAACAGTCATTATGAGTCAGAAGGCAGGGAGAGACTAAAAAATGTAAAAAGTGAAAGCTTTTAGTCTTTGACCTAAAAGAAACTATTTCTCAGCTACAAAGCTTCATAATCTCTGCATAGGAGAGCCAAGGAAAAAGCACACTGTTAGTCATGAGATCTATAGAAGCATTAAAACCCTGTGCAGTGTTGCAGTGGTAGAGTCCTGCTCCAAAAGTTGTAGCTGGTAAAGGAGGAAAAACTTCTAAATGGGAAAACCTACCCCAGAAGTCACAGATATAAATATATATATGTACATATATATACACACACACGCACAGATGCATATATATACATATATATATATGGGTAGATCCAATTTTTTACTTTTTTGTGTTGGTGTAATTGGTGTTGGCCACGGCTGGTTCTGGCAGCTACCACTGTCTGTACACTGAGTCCTGGCTCCTCACTTGGTGTGCTCTGGTTCATGCTCACACTACTAAGTGCTGGAACTATAATGTACAGTATAATCCCCCCCCCGGTCTTGAAATACAGTTGTGAATTTTATGGGCTTTTTCATTCCTGTGTGCCTGAAATAATGACAAAGTTTTGCTGCTGCCATTCACATGGCAGTTTTGATGCCAAGGATGGAAGTTGCAGGACACAAGTGCAGAAAGACATTAGAGAGTGCTATGCTGTTGGAATCAGGGGACCCAAACTAAGCACCACCTGGATACTCCACCTGGAGAAGACCCTGGAGTGAACTGGCTGCTTCTCTGTAAAGGAGACATTTGGCTGCCCTAGAACAGACTAAAAGTGAATCAGCACAGACACACAGACCTTCTGGGAGCAAAATGGGAAGCGAACCAAGCCAACACAGTATCCTGCACTAAAGCTGGCTATATGGTCTCACCTTCATCTCATCAAGAGAAGGGAAGATGGCTAATTTCTTTAGATCAAAGGCTGTGTATTAGATCAAAGTAATTTTAGAGGCAAACGATGTATGGCACAGATAGTGAAGATGCTTATCATCATATGGCCTACTCTCAACATTACTTGGATTCCTTCCTCCTCTTGTTTTATGTAATAAGAATGTTTAATGATGGTCCCATTCTTTTCCTTTTGCTAGAAGGAAGTGCTATCTAACATAGCCTTAAAGAATGATAATAGCAAAAAAAGGAATAGGTGATCTTATCTACTACTTTTCTCACTTTGACTTTTAACACTTACAAACAGTAAAAGAACAATAAAAATGTCTGAGAAAGTGTTTATAGCCAATTTAAATGTCTGTATTCTGTTTTGGGTGCAATGGTTTGGAACTTGTGGAATTAAACAATTCAGGACTTGTGGAATGTCTTTTTAATTAACCAACATTAATATATTTCCTCTGATTTTACAGTGAAAAGGCACAGTTAAACAAACAAAAAAAAAAAAACCAACAAAAAAACTAGAGGCAGAAAAACTTTCAGTGTTAACACTATGTGCTTTCACTGAGATGCTATCTTAAAACTCCAGTAGTACCTTGTAGATGAAATATATTCTAGATCAATCAATTTGAATTAAAACCACAAGGCAAGATATACTTACTCATTCTTTATGGAATTCCTGCAAAATAAAATTTATGAATTATGAGTTTTGTTTACCACTGGGAAAAGGGGGAATTGCACCCATCTGCACAATGCCAGTGCCTTCCATGCTCAGGGAACACATCAGGTGCAGGACTCAAGTGACCTTAGTGGTCTATAGAAACATGCAGTTTGTAAGATATATTCTACATTTACTTTGCATAAGCAGACAGACTCTATAACACAGATGCAGAGACTAGATACATCTGGTAAATATCACACTTCCAGTGCCTATGCTGTTAAAATATACAGGATAAAAGCATCTATCTCACTGCACATCCATGTTTGAGTCAATCTGCACATGTGCAGTAGCTACTTGTCCAATCTGCCAAATATCAAGAAATTCTCAGTAGACAAAAGGCCTACATCTTCTGTTCATGCTCAAAGTTTCCAGGGAAACCAGACACAAAATAATCTCATTAAGAAGACACGACTCAGTTGTGCTACTGTACTACAAACTGTAGATGCACATTTTTAACTGGACCTCCCCACACCACTGCAGGGACAGGTGGCTACAGTTCTGTCCACCTTTCTTATGGCTAAAACCATATGGACAATTCTCAAGATCCTTAAAAGTAAAAAACACCATTGTGAGAAGCAACTAATTAATTAAAAAAAATAACCCTTTTTAAGTCAACAGGCTAAGTTTCTTCAGTTACTCTCTAAAAGTGGAACTGAACTGTCAAGTTACTTGGTCAATCCTCTTGCTGTACTCCTGGTTGAAAGGGGAAGACACTGGTGCAAGGGACATTCTGCATGAGGTTGAAATCCACATACAGTGGGTCCCAAGCAATAAAAACCTGATCTGAATCACTAAGAAATAGCTTTAATAGTTTTGGCCCTTTTAGTTACCTTTGTATATGCCACTGGACAATTATTGATATTTCTGATATCCTAAATAAATAAACAAGTACTAAACACGCTAAATAAAATATTAGCATATTAGAAAGGCTACAGAAGAGGTCTACAGAAGACAGCCAACATCTGACACAGGTGCATTACAGTGAGCAGCTGAAGAAATATTTCTGATAGTAGAGGGATCTTTTGTTTAGTAAACAAAGGCATAACAGTATCCAATGACTGGAAGCTTTACCTGGAGAAATTAAAATTAGCAATTGGGTTGTGTAATTAACCATTGCAATAGTTTATCTAGGGACCTGGTATATTCCTAATCATTGTCAGTCCTTAAATCAGGATTGGCTGTCTTTCTAAAAGATATGATTAGCTCAAACAGCAACTCTTGGGTTTGATGGAGGGGTTTTATACAACAGATTAAATCAGAAGTACGTCTTGATCTGGATTTAATTTCTATGAATATGTCCAACACTGCTACTCAGGTAAAAACCTCTGGCAGAAAAGTAGTAGAATCCTAAATCACTAGAAGTAGTTGCTCTGAGAACCAGAATTGTAGATCTTTAATGACTTTTTCTCTTCCTCTAAGGTATTTTTTGCAATATTTTTAAAGCTTGGTTTTGTTCCAAAAGCCAGCATTGTTTCTGGTTTGTTCTCTCAAATCCCAGCAAACCTCGTATGTGCAGGAAAGCCATCCATAAGGCCAGACTTTCTCTTATGTCATTTGTATAAATCAAATAAAGATGTGGGCTAACTGGAAGGAGTCCAGGTATGGTCAGTGAGAGTAATCACAAAACTAGAAAACATGGCCTTGTTCAGTCAAGAAAAGAGACATCAACCTTTCAAGTACATAAAAGACTGTTGAAAAGAGCCTATTTTTCATGGTCAGGATAGATAAAATAATCACAAGAAGGGCTATTGACTTTTGCTGTGAGGGAAATCTTCCTCCAAGTACAGTAGCAGATGGCCTGGGGAAGTCTTGGAGCCTCCATTTTGGAGGTCCTAAAGAGCTTCATCTAACAGATTAAGCTAATTTGCTTTGGGATTAAGGTTTTTTCCAGTGTGAATTTCTAGGGTTGTATGAAATCAGGTGTAACTGCATTGTGCATCTGCAATGCCCCTGGAGATCTATAAATAAAAAACCTTCTATAGTAACCACAGAGTATTACTGCAGTGATGTATGCAAATGGAGAGTCATTGTACATAAATTTGTTCTGCACCATTGAAAATCAGTAATATCCAGATTAAAAAAAAACTAATTACAAGTCAATTCTACTGTCTTCCATTAATATATAGATATATGCTGTACTCTTTCTATGGGGTGTGAAAGTCGTACGGTTTATTTTCTTCATCAGTAAAGATACTGATAGATTGCTCAGAAAATCATCATGCTGGTTGTAAGGCTGATTATGATTTTGGCAGACTCACAGAATATCTGAGGTAGGAAGGCAGCTCTGGTGATGTCCTAGTCCAGCCCCACGGTAAGAGCAGGGTCAGCAGAGTGCTCAGGGATGTGTCCAGTTGGGTTTTAAATAACTCCAATGTTATTCAAAATATCCTTGAGACTCCACATACTCTTTATTGCTTTCCCAGAATTTGACCACTCTCGTAGTAAAAATATCTTTTATGATTAAATGGAATTTCTTCTTTTTCCATTTCTGCCCACTGACTTTCATCTGCTTAGTGGGCACAACTGAGAAAGGCCTACTGCCATCTTCTTTAATCTCCTCATCAGGTATTTACATACACCGATAAGATTCATACCATACCTATGAGAAAAGTGATCATCTCCTCACCATGAAGACACACAGGTTGAGCACTGCGAGTTGGCAGTCATCATTTATGTAAAGCGAGGTGAGGTGAAATCAGACCTTAAATCCAACTTCTGCAATATCATTTCACTAATATCATAGGCATCAGATTCTCCAGTGTATGAGGAAGTGGAAATGTAATTTTTTTTAATAAGTGGTGCAGACAGGAGGAGTCTTCTCTCTCATTTTCTCAATGACCAGCTGCAGGAGCTTTGTGCCATAGCAGGATGTTAAAAGGCTGCCTGGATTTCTGAAGTGTCTTGTGACAAGTGCAAGGGCAAACAGGGGAGAGCTATGTTCACTTAGAACCCAAGACAGATCATCTTTCTTATTTCTCCAGATATATATCCAAAGTATTTAGCAGTATCTGCTGCTGGAAAAAACATTTGCACATGAAGTTATGTATATACATATTTTTTTCTTATAATTAGAAGTGTCTCAGTCTTTGTAAAATAACTGAATTCTTTGTTTCACTTATTCCTGATGTTTCACAAGCTCATTTCTCCATTTGTCAGGAGTATTTTGGAGGTTAATATAGTTGTGCAGAAATATCAGATCTTGGATTTGGAGATTTTTTCCCCCTTGTTTCTGGTGTTTGTGGAAGAGCTACCTCTTTTTTGTTCACACAAAATTCTTGATGGATCAAAAAATGACCTGGTTTTGAAACTATGAGTCTATCTGCCATAGAAAGGAGCTTTAGATATTTGGATTCCATGATGCAGAAACAATAAGTCCATACTTCTGCCTGTGTCAGGTCTTGGCATTTCATGCTGGGACGGATATTCCCTAACAGTGCTTACTAACAGTCCAATTACTTACTGATAAATGTGCTGTTCTGCTGATAAAAAATCACAGCACCTTTCTCTCTCCCTTTCTTTCCAAGTCAGTGAATAAAGTTGTGGTCATTTTAACTTACTCTCAAAGGTGTTTTTTTTTTTTTCCACCTGTTTCATGAAACTTTATGGCTTTTTTCTTGATTCTGTTGCTGAAATTTTTACAGTGCTGCTTGAAGCATAGAGAACAACTGTCATTTTTATTTACTATAGATTAAACTTTCCATCCCATTATACTGAAGAGCTATATGTAATTTGTTATTTTCACTTGGAAACCCCTCTGTGAAGTTTACTAACTAATATCCTCACTTCATAGCTTGGAAAATATAACCTTATAAAGCCGGAGCAGCTTTCCTGAGACGGTGCCGAGAGGCAGTGGCTCTGCAGCCCTGTGAGAGCTCCCCTTCATCTGCTCAATGCAGGGGAGCTGAGCCTGTCCTGTGGGACCCGGCACAGCCCGGCTCCCTGCTCTCTGTGTGAACGATATGCCACTCTTTACAATTGTGTCAATAAATTTTCCAGACTTTCAGGTTACTTTGTTTTACTGACTTTATTCACATTTGTCTCATAATCACAATAACAGGACAGGTGTGCTGCTTTCTCGGCAGCGATCCTGGTCCCCAGCGGAGCCAACTCCCCGGCCTTTGACCTCCGAGTTTATCCGCTCAGGAAACCAGTTTACTGCCTTGCAAAACAGCACACCCCTATGATTAGCACTTAATTACAGTGAAGCCAGTAGCAGCTCTGCTAAAGTTAAGTTTACTTTCTGTATATGGATCATATTTTTGTTAGAGTTAAAGTTTCTGGCAATCAGGTTGCCTCATGTTGAGAGCCTATAGACAAATACATTTTATTGCCTGTTATATGCATCTGTATATGTAGCTACACAAAAATCAGGGCAGCAATTCAGTCAGTTTTACTTTGTTCTTTTCACCTTCCAGCATTTCAAAAAATATACGAGGCACCCCAATTCATAATCCTATCTAGGCACCACTCAGACAGGACTGTGTGTGCGTTAATCTGAGTCAGAGAGTTACCATCACTTTACAGACCTAATGCAAACTAACAGGAACAGTACTATATGGGCCCTTAAAACAATAAAATCTGCGTCAGTCAGAACTTTGAATAAGGTACCCTTTGCTAAGTCTAGGATCTCAGTCAAGATGTAAGCATCCCCAAGTTAAAAAACAAATAAACAAACCAACACCTGCTAGAAATTCTGAAAGTAGGAATCTTAACAATCTTTTAAAGTGCTTTTGTAAATGTCTAACACAACTCATATAGAAAAGTTAAAAAGCTGCTAATGAGCATTTCGAATCCGTTTTCCCAAAACTCTAATTTCTGTTCTTTTGAAAGAACTTTGCTACATCATGAATTAACACCTGACAAAAATATCTTAGGGGTAGCAGTAAAATAATGATACTGTAGCCTCCAGTTTATATTACATTACCAAAAATAATGAAAAAAAATTGTTGCCCCAGAGAGACTTGGAAGATATTCAGATACAGTAGAGCTGGGTGTGACATGAGAAGATAGATAGATTACACAGATAGGACTGAACCAGTTAAGAAACTTTTGGGTATTCAGCTATCCAGTGTAATATCCACTCTGCTGAGTGAAGGCTCTACAACTCATAATGAGTTCATATCATAAGTCTCATTCCATAGCATGATAACTTCTTAAAAGTTATTCCATTCTGTGGTAATTTTTAAGGATAGATGCTCAGTTGTTTAAGTGTTTCTGAAGTGAACAGATAACATATCTGCATGTTTAGCAGATGCATATCTTTCTCCAGAATGAAAGAATCTTGAATGCAGAGTTACATCCCTCGTAATCATTGTTCTTCTGTTGAAGAGCAACAGTATTTTTAATCATTGTTCCAGATTTCAGATACAGCCCATTCTGCCATCACTACAAGGTGAGTCAAGCTGTCTAATGGTTCTGTTATTTTCATACTACCCAGGCATGTACTGAGAGTCTAGTAGTTCTGTATCAATTCATCTCTTGGCTGAGACATCAAACTAAGATTCTGACCACTTATTGTAATTAAAAATCCCCATAAGCTTTTCACAAAGCATAGGTGCTCACCACAGTGTCCTGACAAAATTCCAGCTTTGCATAATTATATTCTCCTCGTATATAATATAATTATATGAAATAATTATATTCTACCTGAAATCCCCATGAAGTTTCATGTGGATGTAGGAGCCTTCTTGTTTCCAATCTCATGCTGTTACGCAATGCTTCTGTCTGCTCAGAAAAGTGAATCATGGAAAGTTGATGGGGTTTCCTGTTTGTTTATATTTTATTTCAATACACCAATTTTTTAAATTTTTAAAGCATTACAAAAGGGCTTAGTCAGACATCTTCAGAAGTTCATATGTTTTTTTCTGAAGCAACATAACAAACCATGTTTTGAGAAAACTGCAAAACAGTTTTGAAATCTTTGCATGCAGCTTTTTTATTCCTTTCAACAACTGTGTTGAATTTGCATGGTAAGGTTTCGGTAGAAGGGAGGCTACAGGAGTGGCTTCTGAAAGAAGCTGCTAGAAGCTTCTCACATGTTCCACAGAACCAATTGGCTCCTAAATAGATCCACCACTGGCCAAGGTCGAGCCCATCAGCAACAGTGGTAGCACCTTTAGGATAACATGTTTAAGAAGGAGGAAAAATACTGTGCAACAGCAGCCAAAGAGAGAAGAGTTAGAATATGTGAGAGAAACAGCCCTGCAGACACCAAGATCAGTGAGGAAGGAGTGGGAGGAGGTGCTCCAGGCACCAGAGCAGAGTTTCCACTGCAGCCCATGGTGAAGACCATGATGAGGCAGCTGTGCCTCTGCAGCATATGGAGGACCCCGCTCTGGAGCAGGTGGATACCCAAGGGAGGCTGTGACTCAGTGGGAAGCCTGTGCTAGAGCAGGCTCCTGGCAGGACCTGTGGCCCCATGGAGTGAGGACCCCACACTGGAGCAAGTTTTCTCGCAGGACCTGTGGCCCTGTGGGAGACCCACGCTGGAGTGGCCTGCTCATGAAGGACGGAGCCATGTGGAAAGGGCCTACACTGGAACAGTTTGTGAAGAGCTACAGCTCAAGGGAAGGACTCACATTTGAGAAGTTCACGGAGGACTGTCTCCCATGGGAGAGACCCCATACTGAAGCAGGAGTCCTCCTCCTGAGGAGGAGTGAGAGGAGAAGAAAACATGTGATGAACCGACCACAGTTCACATTCCCCAACTCCCTGTGCCACTGGGGGGAAGGATATAAAAAAATTGGGAGCAAAGTTGGGCCCAGGAAGAAAAGAAGGGTTTATGTGTGGGAAAGCATTTTTAAGATTTGGTTTTTATTTCTCATTATCCCACTCTGATTTAATTGGTAATAAATTAAACTAATTTCCCCAAGTCAAATCTGTTTTGCCCATGGTGGTAATTGGTGAGTGATCTCTCCCTGCCCTTATCTTGACCTGTGAGCTTTTCATTATATTTTCTCTCCCCTCTCCGATTGAGGAGAGGATTAATAGAGCAGCTTTGGATCTGGTGTCCACCACACCAACTGTATTTTTCCTCAGAGACAAGCAAAGTAATTTTATATTGGTTGTTTGTTTATCAGCATGCACAGATTTTGATTTTGTATGATTTTTATTGATGATATAGTAATCCACAATTTTATTTTCTCTGCCAATTCAGTGCACGACAGACAATAAGCTACACTAATTTAATTTAACCTTTCTCCACACTGTAGTTCTATTAGGCATGGTTTCATATCATTAATGCAAATGCATGAAGGTCCACTTAAAATGGCAAGTGAGCTCAAGTGAAATATTGCCGTGTCATTTCTGGAAATGGCAATACAATTTCAGGAAGAAACAGAGCAATATGTAAGAGCCAAATTGAATTGAAGCGAGAAGATCTCTGTGGGGCTTTACCATGCTGCTGCTATGATATCACAAGAAAAACAAAAGCAGAGCAAGTCAAGAAAGGAGGGAGAAAAGAATATAAAGCTGAAAGCAAAACAAAATGGGTCAATGCAAAACCAAGTAGATGAGTTCACAAGAGAAAAATTCAAGCAAGTGTTACTGGAAGTTATGCTAGCATTCAAACTAAAACCTGGGTAAAATATCAACAAATCCTACTTAAGAGAGTAACTTTTTTTGTTGCCTTTGTACATGCATGTACATCGTTCGATACAGTGCTTATCACCACCCTCTTTACTCTCATAGTCACATCCATCATTTCTGCAGAACACTATCTCCAATGCAAATTCTTTGCAAAATCACTGAAAAGATGAAACTTAAAAGTGGAAAACCTATAGAATAGATATATTAATACACTCCTTAGAGTGAGTTTTGTAGGTAATGGTGCCGAACATGCACAAAGAGATGTAATCCCAAGGCACAGTGGATACTGCTCTGTGACTCACAGTATAGACTTGTTACACCCCAAGGGCTGCATCAGCCACCAGAACATTGACATGACAGAGCAAATGAGGGAAATACAAACCCCAGCATTCACTGTACATCACAAAAGTGGCCTAGTCACTGTCCTCGTTGGGGAGAATACCATACACAAGGTGAAGAAGCCCAAAGCCCATAGCCCCAGCTTTAGAGAACTGGAAATTTGTAGAAAAAAATTATTAGGCCCATGGCCTTCGATACAACATAATTGGTGTGTCTAAAATGGACCTAGATGGGAAGGAATCAAACTTCATCTATCCAGACATTTGTTTAAGAGCCTATGGTCCTAAGTACCTAAACTTTCAGACTCTCTTAAACATTAGCAGAACCATTTATAGGGAAATAGGGAAGAGCCATTTATTTCATTTGTCATGAGTCGCGAGTGCGGAGGGATTTAAAGAAGTGTTTACATGTATTTAAATAAAAAGGCACTTTTTAAAACTTTCAAAAATACATCATTGCGTAGTTCCCACTACTTTCAGTGTGTAATTCCCACAGACTATTGCACTACAGTGCTACCATATTAGTACATAAAAAAATCGGTCACTATTACAATTTCCAACAGTAGCTTCAAATTTTCTACAGTAGCTTCAACAATGAACTTTCATTTCTCCCTTGCTGCCCATTGTTGAAGAAGTAAAAGCTCTTGATTTCAGTGGACAGGGTCAAGGACACGGGTCAGGTGACCTGAGCTGCATCCCAGGAGCTCCAGTGAGCAAAGTGTGCTCAGGCATAAGTGTGACAGTCAGATCATTGCAAGCCATCAGTTACTTCTTCAAAGTTTAAGTGGCCATCTCATATCTGAAGTGTTATTTTGCAACTTGAAATATTCTGGTTTAATTCGTTAGTAGTTCTTCATATCACCATGATGAGCAGGACAGTTACCCCTAAGTAGTTTTAGGTATTGTCAAGCAAAACACTTCAGTGACTATCAGTTCAATGCTTCAAATTTCCTGCCCAAACTCAAGGACCTAGGTGCTCTATCAAATAGATGGAGAGAGTAGGAGATTGATAGCCAGAAAATTGTGGTCTCTGTGCTGAAACCCCCAGGATAAATGAGTTAGTTAACCTCTGGGAGTGGTGATGTCCAGCCCCTGGGCTGTGTGGTAGAGGTAGTCACATCCCTTTCACTCTGGAGACATGCATTCGTGTCGTTCAGCTCTGTGACTCCTCTAGGTCCCATGCAACATCCCTTCGGCTATAATGCATAATTAGGCTAATATAATGGATTTTGAGACTAAGTTTTAGAAGAGAAGTGAGGGCTATATATCAAAGTAGATCTTCAATGGCACATGACTAGGTGTATGTGGGACAGGAACGCTCATGGGGATGGAAAGCTTACTGGGGCAGTCTAGACCAGAAGGCAGCAATACAGATGTTGGCATGTCCATATCTATCAACAGGAGTGGCCCCTGGAGTGAACTGTTCCCTTCATTCCAACAGAGAGACAAGTGAGGATACACATTTCTGCAACATGGATAATCCAGCTGCAAGATCCAAGAATACAAATGTGAGATAAATGATGTTACCTTTGAAAACACTTTTTCTACCATGTTCCAGGCTCTTGTACAAATTCAGTAAGGAAAGTCTAAAAGGATATGAACTATCAGCTAGATAACTTTTACTTTGTTTTATGCTGAGTTCTACTCATATTCATTCATTTGGTCTCTTTTTGCAACCCCCTAGCCCTTTTAATGTCTATTTCTTTCTACCCATTTGGTCAAACTCTACAATAGGGGCTGGGACTATCCTCTTTCAAAAAATCTGTGGCTTCTAGTAATCAGGACATGCAATTACCACTTCATGATTCATGCAGCCCTGGGAGGAGAAGGAGGATTTGTGGGTTATTTTGAAAAGATCTTACACATATATTTCATAAAAACTAACAACACAGTACCAAAGGATTCGAGTTACTTACGTAGGGATCTGTACCTTCCATGGAAATTTCTAGGGGTCTGAAGTTCAAGACATGTTAAAATCTAGTGGGAGATAGGCAATGAGAAGGCCCTTAGAGACAAAAGTGATCTGAATTCTTACCTCTCAAATACCAATTGAATGTTCAAACAGAAGAAAATCTATTGTTCTCAGATTAAATCAGACCTGCACAAGCACATGAAATAGGCTATTATATTCTGCACTACCTATATTTATTTCTTGGATTTGTGGGAGAGTTTTTTCCATTTTATTTTATTACTTCAGGCCTGATACACTACCTCATAGAGTTCTGCTTTTTACCTTGCTGCTGATGCATCTTCTTTCCTTTATTTAATTCACATAACTCCACTTGTGACTTTCACTCAGTGAAATCTCACCAGTTTTCTTCCTCAGGTACTGATATATTTGTGCATTCTATGTCATCTTTAATAGCCCTGTATAATGCTTAGACATCATCTGTCAGTTATGTGTCGAATATGCAGCAGCCTTACTAAAACATAGCATTTTGGTGCTACATAAATGACATTTCCAAAGGAATATAAAGAGAGATAAATATATCCTGCTTAATGCATTTTCATCAATCTTACGCAAGTGCCATGATGAACAAAAATTCAAAATAAGATCATGGTTACTGTGCTTTAAACAACATTAAAAGTCATAAAACAATTGTGTTATTTCTGCTCAGTTGTCTGTATTGAATGTCTCAGAAAGACTTAATGCATCTAATTGAAATAATTACAGATAAAACTTCTACAACTTTTACTAAAAGAAATAGAAATTAGCTTAATCAGCTTTAAAATACAAATAAACAATTCTATAATTGAATTATTCCATTTGTTTTATCAGACTTTGAATTCTGAAGATTCCTATGAACATCCATTTTTTACATTTGCTGCCTAGTTTTTTTGATATTGTAATTCATAACTAAACAACAAAAGTTGCATTGTTTATTTCATATAAAACTGTTCCAATAGTCTAATAGGAAGATGATACTCAAGATATTTTGTTGTCAAATATTTAACTTTTCATAGATACAATATTAAGGCTATATTTTAAAATAGAAAGTTGGCAATGACGATAGAAGAAAGAATTTTAAAAAAATTGTCAGTGCAGTAGCTTATATTCTAACGGCAATAGTACTCTTGTTTGTTTTTTCTTCCAACTATGGACCTAAAGATAAATACAGGTTGGCTTTCTAAAAATGACCCCTTCATCTAGACTCACCTGTACAAAAATTAAGTTCCTTTTAGAAGGAAATGGCCTATTTGCAGTATTGGAAGTATGGAAATGAAATATTTACTTTAGGGATGTACAGAGTCGCAGCACATTATAACTGACTACTACTTGTTATGAAAAGTAAATTTTGAACTTTTGCATGTAAGTATTCACATGCAAGAGTTTCAATTTATTCATCCAGGCAAGCAGAAAAATGCTATGGCTTTGGTATCTAAAAACCCTGAGCAACAGCACCAAACTCTTAGTGCTCACATCAAACTGCTCATACAGTCCACAAAGCTTTTCTCATTAAGTTATTCATAGAAGTTATCAAGCAAATACTTTTCAATAATGAATAAATTCAAGAATATCAAAACCAGCTCATGGACAATAACAAACAGAAAAATCTAAATTTGTTCAAATAAATTATTCATTGTGAATTATCTGATCGGGTCTAGTGTTAAAATATAAGAAATATTTCTCAGGGCATATGTGACTGACAACAAAAAAAACTTAAAGCAGATAGAAATGTGTCTATATCTATGCAGAATTTACAAAGCAGACTAGATGAGCATAAGAAGGAAGGTCTTTCATTTCCTTGGTAGCAACTTCCATGTCTGACACTGGAAGAAAGAGGTGCTATGGAAGCACAGTAAGTCACAGAATCATAGAGTCATTTAGGTTTGAGAGGATTCTTAAGATCATCGAGTCCAACCATTAACCCAATGCTGCAAAGTCTACCACTAAACCATGCTCTCAAGCACCGTATTTACATGTATTTTAAACGCCTCCTGAGATGGTGAATCAACTACTTCTGAGTTGATTCATTGAATAGTTGATTCATTGCCTGTTGCGATGTCTGACCACCCTTTTGGTGAAGAAATTTTTCCTAATATCCATGTCAATAAACTTGAGATAAAATGTTTTAGGATGTTGTTGTTCATAGACAATTTCCTATTCTCAGAAGGCCAATCTTTAGAGTAAAGTTTAAAACAGTGAATTTTATTTGATGAGAAAAACATAAATTCATTTGAAAACAAATTGATCTAGTTCAGTATGGCACATCACAATATTCAATATAAATACTCTTTGAGGTGTGTAACTAGTAAGCAATGAATGGTTCAAGGAGGATCACCAGTGGCATAAAGTTTACAAGTTAACCTCCCTTCTCAGTCCTACATGTGTATTATCTCTCATGTAATATGGATCCATATTGATAGAGAAGAGACTAAAGAACAGGCACTGTAGCTGTGATGAATAGACCTTAAAGAAACCTAAGCACTTAGACACAAATTTGTGACTCTGAAACTTCCTGTTGTATATCCCAGGAATCACCTAAGATTCCTAACTGCTTTATTTTTTGAGTTTCTTTAGCAGTGGTATACCATGGGCACCCAAAATGCCTTGCCTTCAGAGAAGAGAACAGCTCTGTAATTAATTCCTGCTTAAATCAAATCAAAATCCAAAATCAGGCATTCCTCAATTCCCCCCACCCCACCCCGTGACACAGTTCCCTAGGGCTTTGATCTGGAAGATGTTATCAAAGCATCCCTAAGACATACCAGCTGTAGTAGGCTTTGCATAAAATGCAATTGCTGCTGCTATTGTTTGTATGGTATTCTTTACTCAGGAAGTGGGAGACCTGAAGGAGGAATACTCTTGCTCTTTACTGATATTTTTGATTAGGTGACCTGGATTCAGCTAAAGGAGGGTTCAACATCCATTTCTCCCTTCTTCCTGAAGGTGAGAGTCCAATTTATTCAGAATAATGGGAAGTAAAGACACCTTTTCTAGAAGTAGCTACATGTGTGGACAACAATTCAGGAGTCACTGGATGGAAAGAAAAAGCTATCAGTTATGCCATATGCTACAGCCTAGTGATTGAAGTCCTTCCCTACATGAAAGAAAATTTGTTTTTCCTCTGAGTGCCCAGGGTTTTCCCTGGATTTTATCTCATGAATCTTACTTTACTGCCTTTTTTAATTTTGAAAAAGATGTGCTCACTTTTCTTCACACCATCTCAACATATGAGAAGTCTTGAATTTTTAATTAATTTACTTTTAAACATTATAATACAATATAAACACATTTAAGGAGAATTCTTGTTGAATGAAATTCCCCTCACTCCTTTGTGGGAATAGAGAATGGATGGGGGCCTCCTGCATTGGATACAGATCTCATTTTACCTGATAGATCCACATTGAAACAATGGAGCCCAGTGGATCACTGGTTGGGTTATTTGGGGCATGTAATGTTTTCTGCATTCCTCAGCTGTCTTTCTTTTCTTGTCTCAAACACTTCATAGGCTGAATGCTTAAGCACTTTCTGAGGAGGTGGTGGATTTGAGCTTTCATGACTTTAGGCTGAGGAAGAACCTGTGGCATGAATGAAAACAGTACCGGCAACATTTCACTTGGGAAGAGAAGGGCACCTTTCCAATGGGCCACAGCTTATGGACTCCTGGTGAACAGCACCATGCCTGTGGGGCTGATTCCTCATTTTCACTGTTCCATAAGTGGCTATCACCAAACAGCTCAGCCTGCTGACTCCAGATGTTTCCTTACTGATTGTTATAGATACCACTTCGAAGGGCTTAACTTCAACATAAAGTTTAATTATCAGCACAAGGAAGATGATTCTTCTTACCTGCAATAAGGTGCCAGCTTATAAAAAAGAAAATCAAATACATGGCAAGTCTTGCTTTTCCCTCTACAAAATCACAAGCTTTTTCACTTGAAAAAGAATGGTAAACATTACATCTCTAGGCATGCCTCACTTTAGAGATGCTCTTGGCTGGAAGTCAGGCTCAGGATTTACCTTTAGGTGGAGTGTTTACATGTTCTCAGCTCTACCCGGTAATATGCCAGCCAATTTAACCTCTTGTGCCTTGAAAAACTAGTCTATTGTGAAACACAAAGAATTCAAATATAAAACTGTGCTGTGCATGACCTCTTCTTGACTGAATATGTAGCATGCAAGCCATGTCTGCTTACAGCCTTGAAAATTTGGGTGAATAGGATTGTTGTCTTGTCATAATGTGAGCCTTAGGGTAAGAAGGCCATTTTCCCTCTATAATCTTTATATTTAAAGAAAAGTTATTTTTCTTAAATTTATTGAAATTTATTGAAATTTGTTTTGTTTTTGAAGATGCAGCTCCTCAGTCTGTGACTTCTTCAGTTTAGTCTCATCTGTCCCTCCCTCCATTTCCTTTATTCTCTAGGAAACCAGGGGGAAAAAGTGAGAATACTGCAGGGTTTTGTTAATGAGTCCAGCTGTAGACCATGGACATGTAACTACAGACACATCTATGGACTTGAGAAAGTAAATATATGTAATCAGATCCCTTTTTTCTTACTGACATCTACAGATTTTTAAACTTTTTTGCCTCAAATTATCATTTTAACTAGCAATGACCAGGCAGGACAGGTGTGCCAGGAGTCCTTTACAAAAAAAAAAATAAAAAATCTCCGGTTTTCCCCTTTCCTTTGCTTCATTTTAGCAAAGCAGTAATAGCAGTGGTGTGGTCAGCTCTGAGCCTGTCTCACAGGAGGTCAGGCAGCTTCACCAGCAGTTCCTCTTCCCAGGTATTGCTGTGACAAGCTCTTTGTCATTGCAAACAATGGTGATCTTCTGGTGGGATGAGTTGATTCCTCATATAGCAGGTCTCCATCTCCTTCAAGGGTTTATCTTAGAGGCCACTTGGGAACACAGATTTATGCTTCCTCTGATCATATGAAGCCTAGCCAGTCTCTGCTGCAAGGAGAGTATCCTGGTTTGCTTCCTTTTAAACAAAAACTACTTACTAGACCTACTCCTGGAAGAGGCCATCTGTACTCTAGGAAGATTTCCTAGCTACTTATATATATTTCTTCTTCTCTTCTGCTTTTCTGGCCTCATAAATCTTGTGCTAATTTCTACACTGAGGAACAGATTCAATGAAAGTTGCAGAGTTTGTTCCTCCCAAGACCAGGGCACTGGATATTCTCTCAAATGGCTGAAGTGTTGGATTTGAACTTCCCCCAGGCAGAATTAAGTATTGTATCAGACCTTCCCATGAAGTCATGGGGGAGTGATCTAACGACTAGACCCTAAGCCATGGAAAAGAAATATTTATCTTCTTTAATTTGATGTGGTGGGAAGAAGTGGAAGGCTGTATTATATGAACTGCTTTCTTGATTTATTGCAGAAACAGAACACTCAGCTCCAGTATCATTAGTTAGTCTCCACTGGACTATGAAATTGTAGCAATTACATTAATTAATGTTGGATAAAAGGCAACCAGACAAAAGAAGAGAACTGAGAAGGCATTTGGAAACTCACTTTGCTTTCATTCTACTGCCAGTGTGAAAAAAGCAAACAAACACAGAAAGTCCCCACTCACAACCCCACCGATTTGCTGGTTCTGTTCCTCAGCTAAGCACAAACACAGGCCCTACAAGGAAGTTTAAGTTTAGCAGCTTGTTAATGTGAGCAATTCTACCAAAGCCATGACTTCATTAAAACAGAAGTAAGTGTTTCTAAACTTAGCTGCTCTCACAGTGATTAAAATGTGGTGTAACCAGGAGAAGAATCAGCACTATGCCCTGATGATCCTTATGGGTCCTTTCCAACATGAGACATTCTATGATACTGTGTGAGAACCTCTACAATACAGCTACTCGGAGGAAGGCTTACAGGATCAGGCTTGAATTAGAACTGAATCTTCTGCATAACTCCTCACAGTTTTGTGGTCTGTACTAATACTTCTCTCCATAGCATATGCTGTTCCTCTGTAGTATATGCATCTTTATGTGGTTCAGAACAGCTGGTGACCAGTTGATGGCTGCAGATAATTAGCTTTTAATTGTTGTCAGTTATGTTTTCACCTGTTCTACTTAGAAATCCTTCCATTGTGTCAAATCTAATTACTGCATTTGGATCCCTTTCTAAATTGACACAGAATGATAAAACCCCTTTATTAGGAGGAAATCAAATCTTTGTGCAGCAGCTTTCCAGGAACATTTCGACTTGTGTTAAACAACCACTGAAATCACACACATGTATTTAAAAGAATTGAGATCAACCTGGAGAAAATTCACACACTGCTTTAAAAAAGTTTGCATCACAACCAAAGCCGTGAACACCTATCTTTAAATACAAATGATGACTTTTTTCACCACTTTTGTACAATTCTGTGTGTACATGTTACAGAGGTAAATTTTTTCTTTTCTTACAGGATTTGCCAGCTAAGAATCCAATACTGTAATGAGCTCACAGTGACTAGAAATACTATTGAGTTTCAGGGACTAGGAATACTGTGATGACTCTCTAGATAAGTGTATCAGTGAGAAATTATTAGGGCTTGTCTGCAGATCTGAATATACAATATGTATTCAATGAGTACAATTACTCCTCAGTTGTACGGTATATCTGAACAACATCAGTGATGGTAACCATCTAAAAAGATCACAGACAATTTGCATATTCCAAGCTGCAAATGAACAAACGTTGTGATAGGAATAAAATATAGTTATGGACAAAGTGAAATTTTTAGATGAAAATTCTGTAATGCAGTCATAGCTTATTGGATACTGAATATGGAAGTTAGTAGGTGTCTTAATTTTGAACAATACAAGAAATATGAGTTTTCTAATACTTTAACTTAGCATTGGTAGTTGAAGCAGAATTTAACATTAAACATCAATAGTTTTCATTGATTCTGATAAGCTTCTGATAAGCTTCTTAACGCATATTCTAAGGTTTGCTGGGATGCTAGAATTATATCCTTCTTATTTTACCATTTTTTCCTTGTTCTTGTCTTTTGTAATCAGGGAAGGACACAGTATTCAGGTTTTATCATAAGCCAAACTCACAAAAATCAGAGCTGACCTGGACGGATTTGCAATGTTTGTTTCGTAAAGGAAGAAAATATAATCATTTCAGTATGAAAACAAGCCCTTACACAGAGCATGGAGATGCTCAAGAAAGGGGAAAACAAATGAGACTTTCAGTTCTTATTTTTGTCAACAGAGACCTGCAATGTCAGACACTCAGAAAACCATTAGCTGTAATAATGATTAGAGACGAGTAAGTGTACTAAAATTTTGAGAACTCATCAGTGTAGGTAATTATTTCTCATTTCTGTGAATTTTGGGAACTCTGGAAGGAAGCCTCTCAAAGGTATTTTAATTCATCTTACATTTTTGAGAATTCTTTTTCTCAATCAAAATAAATATACGGTGAATGCATAAGTTACTCAACTAATTCAAGAACCAAAATACCCAAACCTAAATCAGGTAAATCATGTCTAATTTTATCCAGTCATAACACTAAGTGATTTTCCAATTAATGTGTGATTTACTGGGAATAGAAGCATCAAAGCCTTTAAAAAGTAGGGTACATCCTCACTGGACTTCATCAACAAGAGGCCTGCACAGTAATTTTTTTACTGCTCAAGTAAAAGGACACATCTAGTGTGTGCTACTGGGACAAATGTCTGGAACAGTATGGAGAATCCAGGAGAAGCAAAGAAGCTATTGCGAAGTTACTGCTGATTGCCTTGGTGACTGAGAGGCAGCAGCAGCTCTCTGGGGTTTTTAAGCCTACTTCCTTTTTTGTCACATCAGTTCAGGCTGCTGTTGAGTCTCAGCCCTCTCACGTGTTGTTTTGCAACTTGGTCAAACATGAATTAATCTGAATAGTTTCATGTAAGAGTCTGGAATTAGCTCAATTACTAATCCTAGAATGAACTTCTCCAGCATCTGTCTTAAGCAAGATGTCTCCTTTTTCCCTAAAGGGCAGGGATGTGTCCTCACACCTTATCCACTGCTGATTATCTTCAATGTCAACCATAAAATGTGACTACTGGAAGGCAGCTGTCTTGTTTCTAAGGCATCTGCCCATAATGTGCAAAGGTAAATACCAAGTCCTGCACACAGGGACACAGCATTACAGGCTGTGGAGGGCTGTCCACCCTCAAAGCAGCCTGGCAGGAAAGGATGTGTTAAACAAGAAGTTGAATGTGAGCCAACAATTTTGGCCTTTGTCTATGAACAAAGTCCAACAGTACAGTGGGCTGCATCACAGCACTGTAGCCAAGAGGTTGGAGCAAGTGGTTATTCCTCTCTTTTTAGCTCTTGTGAGACCACCTTTCAAATCTTACCTTTCAAATTTGGGCTTCCGGTACAAGACTGACAAATTGGATGAGGTCCAGTGGAGGGTCAGAAACACAGTTAAGGGGACTGAGCATATAGTATATGAGGAACCATAGACTTGCAAAAGCATGGTATATGAAGAGCTTTGTGGGTTTGGCCTGAAAATTAGAAGATTCAGAGGACATCTAACTTCCTATGGGTGGTTAGAGAGTGAGAGTCCCTTGGCAGTGCACAGCAAAGACTGAAAGGACAGCAGGAACAAGTTGCAGCAAAGAAATTTAAAATGCTTCTCACTGACAGAGGTGAAACATTGAAAGAGAAACTCATAAAGGTGGCTGAATACCCATTTTTGGGTATTTGGGTTTTGACTATTAAGTCAACTGAATACAACCCTGGGCAAGGTTCAGTAAGTTTGATATTATATCTGTATTTGAAAGGGGTGACAACAGTGAACTCCCAGACATTTCCATTATTTGCTGAACCTCTCCCGCTTCTTAATCAAAATGCTACCAGGGCTCTTCAGGATACCAGGCACTCCATCTGCATCTGGTGTTTGTCATCTGCATCTGGAGTTTATGAGAAACATGTTCCTGAAGTTAACACCCATGAATGACCTGGAAGAGCCTTCCTGCTTTTGGTGGTGGACCTCTGTGGGGAAAGATAATCAAGGAAGGAAAGGGTCAATCTAGTCCTTGGCTCTCTCTGTCGTTTTATTTGGGGCACCTACACAGTGATCTTGGCTCAAAATGAAATAGGGTCGTGTGATATTAGGGAGTCAGTGCCGTTATACTGCTGGAGAGCCTTGGGACACTTACGATGGAAGGGTGGGCTGAGGTGTGTGCGCTACAGAGGCACGTCACAACTGGATGTGGGGATGTCACATAGAAGAGCTGATCAGCCTGAGTTCAGTCTTGCCAAAGCACAGTATAGATGCAGTTTGCATGAATCAGAAACAATTCAAGGCCTATTGTATGAAAGTAACTGGATTAAGTCACTGTGCTCAGAAAACAGAACATTCAACTGAACCAGTGCTATCAAAGACAAGGCAAAACCAGCCAGACAGTCAGTGCTGTGCACAGCACCATTGTTTATCAGTTAATGTATGGAAGCACATGCTTCCAGTGCTTTAATCCTGGAGGTAATAATCTGCCAACAGCTAAAGTAAGGAAGGAGAGGTTTGCAAACTCATATTGATGTAGGCAACAATCTTTGAACAGCAGACACTGCTGGTATAGCACTGGATTTAGGTACCTATGTGTTGCAGGAGAAGCAGGTTGGTAGCACTGCCTAATCTTGGATAAGACTTAATCTCAGATAAACAGCTATTTGTAGATACTTATCCCAGCAACAGTCTCCAGGCACGCAAAACTACTGTGCACAGAGGATTTGTGACTCTTTGGGATTTCCAGTGGTGTCTTGGCTCCTTTTCAGTGAGACAGGAGGCTTAAGAGACATGGTATGCAGAGATGCTGGGATGAGATGTGGAATTAAGGGGTGAAGAGATGTACTTAGAGGCACAGGAACAAATGGATAAGGTCGAGAGTATGGTTTTGGAAGGCTGATTTGGAAACAACTGAGGAAAGTAAGGAGTTGGAAAACAATGGAGTAAAATATGAGCATTAAAGGGAAAGTAAGGAAATATGCTATGTATGAGTGTGTGGTCTGATAAATGTTTTCAATGAGTTCGAATTTTTCATCTCTACTTAAGGAATAGAAAAAGATGATAGCAAGAATTGAAGAATTGTTGCATTGCTGGCTGAATGGACACATCCAGATTGTAGAAATGTGCTACAGACCTCTATGTGCCCAAGGCAGCTTTAAAATGAGAGCACAAGGCAAATATAATGATTACTCTGGCTAGCAAGCAACCAGCTTACACAAGAAAAATCTCAAAATCTGCAGCTGAGAAGAAGGATAGTTTTGTGAATCAGCACTGGACTAGAATGTCAAAGACTTGGCTTCCATAAGAGGTCTATATGATTTTGGGAAAATTATTCCGTTATTTTGCAGCTTAGTTTTCTATACCCAAGTAGTAAAAATAATATATAATAAAAAAAATTATTATTATTGGGGTTTATTTCCTTTTTTTTTTTTACTTCTCTTTGGAGCATAACTTTCTGCACAAAAGCAGTACTTCCGTGAGTGGAGATTCAAGTTTTGGATTAAAAATTCCTAAAAGTAGAAGCTGCTCAGCAGCAAACAAAATGAGGCTTTGATTTTACTTGGGGCCTCCAAACATTATCACAATAGCATTGTAAGCCTTGTCCTGGCTTGCTAGGGGAACCACAGTGATTCTCATGACTCCGCGAAGCAGTGGCACAGACTGTCACCTCCCTTCTGAACAGCAGTGAGAAAAAAGACTTGCACAGTCTATTTTCAGCTCTTCACTGGTTTGCTGTATGTCTGTAATTGCAACAGAACACCCTACTGCAGAGAACATGAATGAGCTCAAAAGGATTACTTAAGTGTAACTCAGAAAAATAACCCAACAAAATTAAAACCCTTCCATAAAATCTTGTGTTAAGCCCCATGGGAAAAGATATAGAAAGAGAAAACTACAGTGGAGAGGGTCTTCTGACTCCTTATTTTATAAAAAGCAAATTCTTGAGAAAAAACGTTTTATTGTGAATGAGAGAGTCTCCTGGACTTGCTGCTTCAGCAGTGGTCGCAGAGAGTTGCAGTCCTAGATCATAAGAACAAGCTCCAAAGGAAAGCAATTAATAGCCTCAAACAGCACCATATGACCGCAAGTACACAGACTACATTTGTACCAGGCCAATTTTGCAGACACGCAAGTTAACTCTCAGTGCACTAACTCTAGACCCAATAGCTACATACTCCAGTCACTAATTACAGTGCTGTGCTAAGGCTGAATGAGACTCAGAGCTGGGCACATTTTATCTCTTTGCACTGTGTTATGCCTTGAAGATGTTTCAATAGCTACCTTCCATGGAACTGTGCAGTGGTGCTATTAGGAGGAGATGTGAAGCCAAAAGTAAGTGAAGTGTATTCTATACTAATAAGGCAGGGGAAGGTTAGGTTGATTTTTATAAGGGCTATTTTTAGGCCCAGATTTTCAGAAGATTTGGGTGCATCAGCATTTTGGCTTTGCAGCTTGAGGCTTCTTTAGAGCTTTTTCCTGAAAAGCAACCAGCTTGAGAATTCAAACTGGGCATGTTCAGTTGAGACACTTGAAATTGCTGATCAGCTTGAAAGTCTTGGTCCAGTCGAGCTTTTATAGAGGTGTTTTTTTTAAAGCTGTGAATAATAACTTATGTATGTGCATGTATATGTATTTTAAATGAACCATTCCTCAAGCATCCTTTCAACGACTTGGGTTTATGAACCACAAATCCTGTATTACAGAAAAAGTATTTCAAGATTTTGGAGCTCACTTATCTTTTTGTTCCTTAGCTTTCTCAGACATAAAACATAGAAAGTGATACTCGCCTCATAAGGTGTGCCAGAATCTGCTAGCATTGTACACAGTCACACTTGGGGAATTTCTGGTGTCTAGTGATAAAGGTCAGTACTTTGTGTGGCTAAAAATATTACATAAAATGATAAAGATAAAATACATAGAATAAAATAACACTTCTCTGTGGACCTTGGAGCAGCTTTTCTTTCATAATATTCAGTTCAAAATGTATGGGCAGATGGGAAGATATGCTGTTCCTCGGTAGAATCACTGACTGTAAAAGGGTGTTTCCTTGAAATTGTCTTTGGGTCATGAGTTGACCAACTTTTACTATACAGGCTAGATTCTTCTTTGCTCAGTCCTATAATGCTCTTCACACCTATTTCTGAGCAATTCACACACCTTCAACTCACCCCAGTGCAGAGTCAGCATGCAAGCAACGTAGTGTCTCTCTTAATTGGCTGATGGTTTCCTGAAATATGCACTTTTATGTTTGTGGAGAAACAGGCTTATTAAGTAATTATGCACGCTTAAAATCAGAACCTTGCAAAGACACATGCAAATTCTGATGTTGTATGCTTGTTTCTAGACTGATTGTCTAGATCCTGAGTGAGCAGCCAAATGCAGGTGCATATATGACAATATGAGGTATTTTGGCAGGGGAAGGGGAAAGACTGAAACAGCTGGTCAGTCTATACTCTGGGTTCCCCGTTTGCATTTTACTGAGAATGCAATCCCATATTGCTGAGACCATGAGATAAGCTAAACCCAAGTGTAATTTCTGACCCAGGTGCAGAGTTTCAGGACCCATGGCCCTAGATGTTAGCACATGCCTCTAGGGACGTGCAGCTTCATTCTGCATGTGCAGCGAGACTGTACCCGTGCAACCAGTGTGCAGCACTGGGCTTGGCTGACTTCGCTGTTCGGCATCGATCACGTGGTATTGCCACTGAGGCAGACAGGCTGTGTGGTGCATGGGCATGAGCAAGGCTTATATCCAACTGGCATCTGAATGGAGGTGAGTCCAGCCTTGACTGTGGCCCACAAGCGTAATAAAGCCAGAGAGATCTGTTTGCGAGATCACGTTATAGGATCTCTTTTTTTCTATCTGTAATTATGGCTATCTTGTTCCAGTCCAGTACCGCTGACAGATAGAGTGGCTGTTCCCTATAAATACAGACGCACTTAGCAGTAGACTAACTGGAATGGGATTTTATAAAGGGGAGGAAGAAACCTAAAGCATCCAGGTACAATTCTATCAAAAAGCTCACAAGGACTACAACCTTCAGGTCTGTCAATTGCTTGTGAAAGTAAGAGCACTGTGTGGTTAAAATAAAAACCAGAACATGAAATTTCACTTAATGTGAATGACTTCCAGTATCACACTTTGCTTATACACTGGTCTAGCCTTCCATGTACTCTGAGTTAAAGAGATCTTGCCCAACCCAGTCTTCTAAGAGAGAAAAATAAGACAGGTGGGAAAGTATGTATTATGTTTGGTAAAGTTACTTTAGTCTCTACACCTTTAGATTGTATTATTTCCCAATGATGAAAGGGATGCTGTCTAACCTAGGCAGGCAAGATAGAAACTGCTAACATTTCTATGTTAGCTAGGAATTAATGGCAAATGTTTAGCAGGAATGGTGACAGTGGTGATGTTAACAGTAGAAGAAGGACTCCTCCAGACTTAGTTGAAAGTAGACTGAGGCAGGGACATATCTAGGAAGAAGAGTTGGAAAGGACATGGACAAGTTATCTGGGTAATGACCATGGGCTGGAAATGATATATGAGGACTCACTTCTCATCCTGAAACTGACCCAAATTTGAAGCATGTTAAGCCAAAAAGCAAGGGGTTGCCAAATTTGAAATAAAAATTATCTAATCCTGGAAATGTTGATTTGATTATTTATTTTATTTTACTTTATTTTATTTTTTTTATTTTATTGCTGAAGACATATCTATAGTGGTAGAGCAGGCATAATGCACAGGCATCAAAGGTCCTGCAGTGAAGCCTCAGACGGTGGTTGGGGCACCCCTGTTTGGATGTTGTCTGCAAACCTCGAAAAGCCTAAGGCTTGTTCTGCTCTAGGATCTGGTGAGTGACTGGTGAGTTGGAGGTGACTACAGGAGACTTAGCCAACAGCAGAATTAGAGGCAACAGGATCCCTAGGATCTCTCTCATACCTCATTGAGTACGTTATGTTTACTAGGTCTCAGGTTGAATTTTCAAAAGTTTGTATTTGTGCTGGCACAAACATTGCTTAATAATCACTGATTTATCCTTTGTTGTCTATTACTCCCATTAGGTAAGATTTATAAATAACTCTTGCTTTATATTCTTCTTTTCCTACATCATCATTGTCCATCAAAGCATCCAACACACCCATATTATTTTTATGTAATTAAGTTTTTCGTTTTAATTTCAGTGACCTCCCTCAGATTGGCCCTCTCCCACAGGCAAAGTGATTATAAGGCAGACAGTACTACCTCAGCATAATATTATTTAGATGTGGTCACTAACCAAACCCCCAGATATCCACCTCAGCTCAACTCAGTATCCAAATTCAGAGTAATCATGAAATGGTCTGAGTGTAGCCATCCAAATCAACTTGTATGAAAATCTGGGGTGGATTCACTAAAAATCTGAGCCTGAATTCATGGAATAAAGAATACTTTATTTTTCATTTATAAAGTAGTACAAGGACTACTATGAAACCCTTCTCATTCTCTCAACTGTGTGATTTCCCAGAGTTTTTGCCACCTATATCAGGTGAGCCGTGAATTGAAACTCTTCTCTTGGTGAACAATTGGTGCATGTTACTGAAGCCCTGGTACTGCCCACTTCACATAGCAGTTTTTAGTGATGTTTGGGATCATGGCAGTCTGCATTTCCTCCAATTCTCTTTCACCATTCCAGTTCTTCCTGTGTAGGGGAATATCTAGTCTTGGATCTCATACCAGATTTGTTCACAGCAGTGCATACCTCAAAGGTAATGGCACACTCTTCTTTTGGCATGTTGGCTGATGTCAAACACAACCTCTCTTACAGACTCTGATATTAGAACCATCTAGAATCAGTATCACTTGGGTATTACATTCTGTTCCTTGTTAACAGAAACTAACATGCTTTTTTTTTTTTCTCTCCCCACACCCTCCCAAAGAGTGGCTGCCCTGGCATGAAGTTTTCAACATTTTTTTTTCCGTAGATATTCTTCCCTGATAAATCTTTTCCCCAGCCTGTGTGCTGATTCACAATGGTTCTTTTTTAGCTCGTTTTCCCCAGAGGAGCGTGGTGAACTTTATTAATGTTTCTAAACACAGTTGTTTTGTTTTCAGATAGTATTTTCATACATTCTATTGCAATAGAATATTCATTTAGTGTGAAGTGGCAGTGCAGAGGCAGAAGGATGTTGTTCACAGCCTGCAACCCTACAACTGTAGTCAGTCAGACTTATGTTTCTAGGGCTTTCAGCAGCAAACTAGGTCAGTGGGGCCCTCTACATCAAAGCTTCTCTTTAGACACTGTAAATCGCATGCTTTTATACTATTCCTACTGTACACTGTGTTCTTCTGTAATTACAAATGTATGTTTCCCATCACCACAAAGACTTCGCATTGCTCAAAGGAAATCTCTCTTCAAAGGCTTAAGCTGTTGAAGGGCAGGCCCCCTTCTGAGAGCTACCATTGCTCCGGGTGATTCCTTCTTTAACTCATCCATAGTAGAACCACCAGTCAATTCAACTGGCCTGCATCATACCGTGTCTGAACTGGCCTCAGGGTTGCATTTCAGCTTTGGAAAATGGCATTGCAGAATTTAAAAATGCAGACAAAAAAAAAAAAAAGAAAAATAAAAAGAGCAAAAAAAAAATAGAAAAAACAATAAACTGCTGTGCTCATACTCATCTGGTCCCAAAAACATGAGACTTGAGCTACTTACTGTTCTTCATCAGCCCAAACTTATGATAAGAGAACACACAATATTTTCATTTGCTAGTTGCACCTTGAAGAAAGTGATAATTAAGACACATTAGCAGAAAAAAACCCCGAAAAAACCCAAACCTCGAAAAAGACAGAAAGGAATACATAGAGAAAAAATGTTTTTTTTAAATTCATTTGATGAAAATCTATACATGTGTGTATACATACAGAAATCCATGTATAATGACCTACATATGTATAAAACTAAAATAAGAACTCTGAAAACATTCCCTTCTATGATAGCACTCAATACCTTGAGTAATTCCATTGAAGCTAATGTTTTCTTTTGAGCAATGACTTACTCATGACAGCAAGCTCTAATAAATATTTGCAAGATTGGGCCTTAAAATTAAGGTGTATTTAAAGTTAACACTTGAAACTCATACTTGAAAAGCATTCATGAATTAGGGTAATTAATCATATGGTAGTAGCGACACACTATATTAGTTTTATAACTAATTATATATGAAAACGAGGAGTTATCTGTCTCACATTCTTGGCAAAACTGGGCCTATGGATTGCTAAGGTCACACAGGAATGTTATGACACATCAATGAGCCAGTTTTTCAGGTTCCTTGCAAGCATCTTAACCCTGACTGTCCTGCTTCTCAGTTACCTTCCCTTTGGTCTACAACACAGCTACCCCCAGCTAAAGTCTCTCTACTCTACACTCTATCTTTCTCTCAATTTTAAACACAAAATATGTTTCTATATATTTTTCTCCATTCCTGTAATTTCTTAGATTTCACTACTGCTCCTGGCATCTGAAGAATCCTTGACATAATTCAACTGATGTCAAAAAGATGTTCTCCAAACATAGAGGTTTTGACTATATTAAAATATTTGACAAATACAATTACACATGGATAAATCATTATCACAACAGGGCCATTCCTGAGGATGAAATCTGCATTCCAAAATAAAATATATACAAGGAAGAAAAAGCATCCTTATTCTGGATAAGGAATGTCTTCATAAGGAAGACATTATACAATATGACAATAGTGTTTAAATTAATTGAAAAATTCAAAGCAAGCAAGTCTTCCTAGTCTTTGGAGCAGATTTTGGATTTACATGAGCTATAGGGGTGGAAGGATAACTTGTGAACTCTGTCTGCAAATGCTGAAAGGATCAACCTACTGGAAGCTAGCTGTGTGTCACAGCTTATCAAGGTGGCATCCTTTTCTTTATAACCTTGTAAAAAAAAAAACCATTGAAGTGTAAGCTACTATTGACTGCTACTTACAAGTACAGAGGTTCTAGAATAACTAGTTATGTATTGCTGACTGCTTTTCTACAGAAGGAGAGTATCACTGGCTGACTTTGCTCAGTTAGTCAAAAGGGAAGGGGAAAATACCAGCTTAATTTTTTTTTTATTCTTCACTTTAAACAGGTTGATAATTGCAATATTTCCTCCCTTTTGAAGACTTGTTTTATTCTGATTGTGCAAGTGTCAAGCTTTTAGCAAGAACTACCTCTTCCATGACGTCTGTATACCACCAAGGCTCCCAGCCTCAGCGGGAAACCATCTTTACTGTTTGTATTGCAGGAGCATTCTGGAGTTCATGTCAGAAACCAAGAGTCATAGTACAAAGTGCTGTATAAAACTTTGTCAGTCAGAACGTAATGTCTACTCCCTGAAGATTTCTGGCCTAAACCCAAAGATTCTAACTGTACCTCACACATAGAAACAATAACAGCAAAAAATTTCCTATTGATATTAAATTTGGTTCAAAAGATCTAGATACACATTTCTATACTTTCTGTTTAAAAATATTTTGAGAATGGGAATTTTCCCTGACCCCTTAAACTGTAACAAAATAGGGCAAGAGAGGGTCATAGTTTCAGTTTTCAACACTTTTTAAAACCATCATGGGTAGCCACTGTGTCATAGAATGGATTTTAAAACCTCATTCATATACTAAAATGTGAGTGAAATGCCTCTGTACATCTTCAGTATACCTCTGAAGATGGTTTACACAATTTCAGACACCATTTATGTGGAAGACTCTTGTGAATGTACTCCTGTTAACTCAGAATAAAGTTTAATAAGTGAAAACAGCATGGAAAGCATGAATGAAAACCACCTCTCTGCTTTCTGCTTTTATTTTTCTTTTAATTCAATAGAAGCCAAATAAGCCCCTAGTGCAGAAACTTGGGACAATTCTTTGAGTCTTGAGACATTAGTTTTATATCTTTCTGTTTCTCTGTTTTTTACCCTGCTTTATTTCCAGATGGTATTAAATAAAATTCAGGGGAATGGTCCTGGTATTTTTGAGAATATTTACTTTATTTCAAAAATGTCCATAACTGATCATGTCTAGGACCGAAAACATCGTGGTTTTGTGGGAAGAAAGATGTTTCATAGCTTATGATGTTAGGATTAAAAAGTACAAGACTCAGTTGTATAGAGTCTCCAATTATACTTCTGCTCAACAGAATCCTTGCAAGAAGATATATGCAAACTAGAAGAGGAATTTCATCTTTAACTCATTAGTTTTCCATAGAGAAACCACATGGCTGGACATTAAAGCACAACTCTATCATTCAGTACAGGCTGTGCTTTCATTTTTTTCTGAACTAGAGCAGAGAGCAAACTTTATTCTATGTGTGTTCTGATTTTAATAACATAAGAAAAGAACTTAAAATTAATTGAAGTCAATAGGAAAAAATCAGAGGCCACAATCTCATTCCAAAATTTTGTATTTTGGGTTTTTTACCTTTTTTCACAGGCAGTTTTTCTCCACTCTGACATGAATACTATTATTATACATTTTTAACCATAATAAAGACTAAAAAAAAGAAACCTTATAAGGTCAGCAATGGTGACAAGTGATAAAACTTTTAATTACAAATTCTTTGGACATTTGTTGTTCTTTTTATATAAAAATGTTGTCACAAAACCTCTTTCCTGTGAAGACCATTCTTGTATGACCATTTGAGTGTCTAGACAGCAAAAAAAACCCAGTAAATGTGTGAATATAGGTAAATGTTTCAAGTTTGATTGCCCAATCTTTGTTAAGGTGACCAATGGACTTAATGACTCAGAAAAGACCGATATTTCAGAAAATCATGGCCTACGTACTGTGGGTTTTTCTCTTACCTAATATATATTCTAACATCTGAACATGACCTATTGTCCCTTTGTGTAGCAGAACTTGCCTGTTGGGTTTTTAACACAAAAAACTTTGTTCTCCTCAAGGTGCTCTTACTCAAGATCCCATCTACAGTTAGTTGTACTTGAGCTACTGTCATTGCTGGATTGCAATACAGCAGTGCCCTAGAGCATCTCCCATATGTTTAATACTACCTGTCTGACGTGTAATTTCATGAAATCTGTGGTAGCTGTGTTAGTCATTTCAGTGTACTATCATTCTGATGGTTAAGTATGGGACTCAGGCAGTCCTGCTAAACCCACATAATCAAGGAAAACATCTCAAAAAGCATGTCAAAGTTTTCCCATATAGGAAAATAAATCTCAGTAGCAGGTAAAAAATTTATTTTGAAAGCTTTTGAGGTGAGCAGTTGTTTGCTTTTAAGCACATCCATAATTTTGCACTTCTATATATTCAATGATTTGTTAAAAAAGAAATACGTAAGAAAATTAGTTTAGTGGGCAACCTAGAGAAAATACATTTGCCTTGGATTTTGGAAGGCTCTCTTTGACTGCTGTTGTCTTCTGGGCTGTTTCAGTCCTTGGGCGTGCTGTGGGAAGTACAGAAGAGACATCTTCCAGATCCTCATCTGCCAGAAGTCCTCTGTACTTCTGTTATCTGAGTAGTGAAATGCTGCTCACTTGAAACTCCCTGATGGGATGAGTAAACCTGGGAGACAGAGGGCAGGAAAACTAAGCCTGTGTTTGTAAACTGTGGGCCATGCACAGCTTCTGCTGTGGGAACACTCTCCTGGTATGTTTGTTTGTTTGCTGTATTTTATTTGTTCTTCTGTTTGCATTTTAAATCAGATTTACTTCCTAAAATGCCAACAAACTCTGCCTAATGCTCATGCCAACAAAATGCATCTGTGCCAAGAATACATGAAAGGGCACTAGAACATATACTTGTATCCAGTCAACAGATCTACAGAGAGGGAGCTGAAAATCCAACTCGGTGAACAGTACACTCATGTACTAAAGTGCTGATTCATGACACTGCCAGTGAGGCAACGGTGAGAAAAGCCAACCAGCACGCACACAGGTCCAACTGTTATCGCCACCGCTTGCCCACAGACACAAACCGAAGGCGCTGATCTTGGCAGGTTTGTTGGAGTTACTGTTTAAATAAACATCTTGTGTGCTGCAGCAAAATAAAGTCTTGCATTGGCACAAAAAATACATTTAAATATTTCTCTATATGGAATTCTCAACAGATACGTAGAGATGGAACAGGGCAGCAGCGGTGCTATGCGTACTCTTGCTGGGCATTGTTAAGTCCAGCACAGGACCACAGATCTAACACCAGTCAGCTAGCTGGGGAAAACAGCAGAAACCTCTGCATTTAATCTGCATCTCCCATCAGTTTACAGCCCTCCAGATATAATGTGGCTTCTGTGTGTGCACCAGTAAATAAGAAACAACTGAGAGGTTAAGGAAACTGTTAACCCTCAGCACTTCTCCACGACATTCACAAATCCTTTGAGGATATTGTTGACAAATGACCAATACACCAGTAACCTCCTTGAACACAAGATTTATTGAAACATGAAAAAAATAACAAAATGCCAAAGAAATGGCTTACGCTTTTTGAATCCCAGAGAAGGTGTTATAATTAAAAAAAAAATTAAAAATAGGGAATAGTTTGCATGAACAGCTCTTGAAAACAGCTCTCTTTCTGACCAAACTATTGCTATATCTTCCTGACCTGATATTTTCCATTCTTGTATTCCCAGGGTGTTTTGCAAGTCCTCTCCTTTGAGTCGGTGAACCTGCCCTGGCGTGCCTCCCCTGGCTGGCCACGCACCTCTGGGCACTCGGAGTCAAAAAAACACATCAGGGTGAGGTTATTTTAACATCTGCATGAAGAACTGTACCCTGTTAAAAGAGAAACTGATGCAACTAATGCGTCCTAAGTACATTTTGGAGCCTTCTTTAGCCTTCTGAACCAGTAATATCCATCTCATTAGATAAAGCCCAGGTATCAGTTGTTCATTTCGGGGATTATTCTTTTCTGTGGGAACAATTCAAACCTCTATCTTGTCTGCTGAACACACAACCAATATACCAGCCTTATAAGATGTGTTTTGTTAATTCATCTTTGTGTGACACATGAATTACTGATAAACATAGACCTCCATCAGATTCCCAAATGCCAATTTTTTACCATTTAAAGCACATTTCTGAATCACATTTTGTTAACTATGAAACAAATGAGGCTGAGTATGTGTACACATCTATATGTG
>NW_016690195.1:8415464-8524140 GCF_001604755.1 Lepidothrix coronata
TATGTGTATATGTGACTCCATTAGGGGTGTCTGTCCTGTTACCTGTCAGATTGAATTATTTTTAATTCTCCAGCTATTTACCCACCTTGTGTTCACTGCCAAAATGGAAGAATGCTGACCCATTCCTCCCACCTCTGGCACTTCACTGACAATATTAAGGATACAAGATCAAATATTAAAAAAGTTAGGAAATGCCAGCAATATTAACTCAGCCCCATCTATATCCTGTGTATATTTTGGCACACATGAATAACAAAGAGTAATACAGTGGGACCATTAAACTGGACATTCCCCACCTGCAGTAGTAAAATTTACCAGACTATTTGAGGTATTTCCCATTCTAAGTAAAAGGTGCGCTACAGGCAGAGTCATAAAGGTAATTAGACTGGAGCAGAATGTCAATAGTTTAATGATGCCAACTGCAAGATTTACTTTTAATGAGGAAAAAAATTGAAATTACAACTACATGCAATGTAGTAGATTGTGCTTCATTCAGCTTTCTCTAAAACACAACAGAAGCAATTAAAAAAAGAAAGTGGGAAAACAGTAGTTCTGAGATTATATGTTTTGAAAGCTCTGCATTGTTTATTACAGTTCAACCTCTACATTAGAAACAGATAGCTTTTATTGATATGTACAGATAATACACTCTATTTAAATGTACCTGGACACAATGAAACCTAAGGGGATACTTAATAGACTGGTCCATTATTCATTCTTCACGTGTGTGTTCCTTAATTTTGTTTTCCAGGCCAATGAGCTGCTATCATTTTGGATGTCTTCCAGTTTTTGCTCTAGCTCCATCCAGGAAGACAAAAATATTTCCTTGCAGCAGCCAAAAGCAGTAGACCACAATTCTGCTGAGTGTAGACAGCAAGTTTGGAAAGGTTATAGCTTTAAGAAGACATATATGTGTGTGTGTGTATTGGGAAAGGAGACAGCGGTAAATCTGCAGCATTATGAACCATCAAATGCTCTCTAAAGATACAGTGAATATTTTCTTTAACTATAGCTTTTCTTTAACTCTTTAACTTTTTACTTCTTGAAGTTATGTTTTGAAATTCAGATTAAACTCTAAATCTGAAACCAATATTAAGGTGTCGTTGTCCAGTTTCACCTAGAATCCTGAAAATGTAATGATAATTGATAATAGTAATTCAATAATCTGCTGACATTTTAATTTCATGATACCAGTGGTACTTGTTAGAAAATTTTTGGCACACAAGTTAAAAGAAAATACAAACCTGTGAAAGAAAAAAAAATATTAGGACAAGGGAACACAGAGAATGGATAGCAACAAAAAAGGAGACTCATGAAAACAGCAGGACAAAAGAGGCTATAGTAGAATAACAATGGTTGCAACATAAATTGCAAAATAATCTTTGGTCTTCCTGTACTGTGTAGGAAAACTAGCTAAGGCAGCACCCTTTCTACTGGATTGTGTGTATCTCCTACTGATGTCTGATTTAAGGCCATTTAAACAACCTCTGCACCTTACTAGGAGTTTAGTCTTTCCATGCGTGGCTGAGTACTTCAAAGTGAATCTGAGTATCACAGCCATCAAGTCTTATGTTTCTAGCCTCTGGACATAGTCAATTGTAGGAAAACTAAAAGTATCAACAACAGTTAAAAATATGGATGAAGAAACAGCTTGATTTGGTTGATGTGATCACTCATCTGATGTATTCTGCCTTAGCCAATAGGCCCATTATTAACTTGGTACTCATTCTAGTTTGTTTGTTTTTTTTTAGCTTGGGTTTTCTTTTAGCTTGGGTTTTCTTTTAGCTTCAGTCTTTTCACTGATTCATCTTTCTTATTAGTTAAAACTATAAAAGAGAAACTGTAATATGCTAATTTTTTTAAGAAACAAATAGTTCATGTAAATTAAAGTATATTGGAATATAGGGATAATTTTGATGAATGAAACAGGATAAATAGATATTTCTGCATTTTTTTTACCTAGAGCGTTTCTCTCTGTCAGACTTAGTTTCTCCAGAATATGAACACACATGTAGAAAACATAAAAAATTTTGCTGTGGTCACTCAGAAATTGTTAAAATACAGTTTACTGCCAAGTCTAATAAGTAGCACAAGAGAAGGAATGGCTAAGATGCCCAGAACAAGGAGCCATTTGGGGTCACACTAACCAGTGTTACCACTACAGATACTAAGTGAAAACTGTGACCCAGCATCTCTCATGAAAGCAGTTCATAAGCCTTGCATCATCAGAGTCTTCTGCTGTTCAGTACGGCTCTGGGGCTGGGGAGGCTGTGTTCCAACTCTGACCAGCAGAGGTGTGTCTGCAGGTTCTGTCGATGAGGGCAACCTCACTTAACTACCCGTGCACGTCTTCATTGGGGTCCGCTGAGTAGTCCCCACTGCTACATCACTGATGCAGCTCTTCCACCTCTACAAAGAGCACCTGAGGTCTCCCCACCACTCCCTTTCAGTTGGCATTTGAAGCCTGACCTCTGTGCACTGTAATCAACTAATGACTCCACCTTGGTGACCTACCTTTCACTGCCCTTCAGCATCCACACAGGTCCTACTGCATCAGCTTAATTAGATGAGTTTGTACTCATGAAACTGGCTGAGAGAGTTGCAGGAAGCTCAGCAGAGGTCACACCAAGGGTGTAATAAGCCGAGGTGACAGCCATGGCCTAGAGTCACATCAGGCTGAGCCTCAATAGACTGAGGTTCACTTCTTTTCTATATCACAGGGACTCAGGATCCCATGCTGGTTATCAATACGTGGTATGTCTCAGACATTCACCCGTGTATGGGGAACGTGGCCAAACTGCTAATGACTGCCACTGTAGACCTCATGTCCCTTTTTTCCACTTTTCATTGCTAGTCTTCCATCCCTCTCATGCAATGACAAAACTCTTTTTTCTCCAAATAAAGAATGACCAGTTGTGGGCTATGAGTTTCAGGATATGCATAACCACCTTCATGTTCTGTGTTACAAGCCAGCAATGGCTCAGAAAAAGAACATTCTTGTTTCTATATTCCCCCCATCTTACTCTCTGTCCCATGCTTCAAACAATGGTCAGCACCTCATAAGAAATGGTTATTCCAGATTCATGGTACAGAGATTCAGTGTTGTTAAGTGTGGAGCCACACATGGTCATACTCATATTTTGGAGCTGAGTTGCTGTTGTTATTCTGATAATTACTCTGCTAATGTAGAGCTAATAGGTCAGCTGAGGCTACAATTGCCACAGAGCTCATGCAAAGCCATTTGCTGACTGGACTATGCAATGTCTTTGCTACTGGTGGTGTCTTGGATATGCTGACACCATTCAGAAGCAATGGTGTGCCCAGCCGGATCAAGTCCACTGGTGAAACAAATTTTAATTCACTGACATTTTGGTCCAGATGCCTATATTATCTCACAAAAGTGTCATCTGGGAATGATCTGTCTTTTAAAAAGAGTCATAACCCAAGTTCAGTAGATGGTTTCCTGCACCAGAGGTGTGGGGACATAGGACAAGACATTTGCAATCTGTTGAGGAATTAGTATGGCCTTTTTCAGAGAATACTCAGTCAGGGGACCAGACCCTCATTGTGAAAACCAAAATTAATTTGCTCTTAGTCCAAACCTATCATTATTGAGATAAATAGTACAAATAAAATATCTAATAGCACTCAAAGGACTGTCGGCCACATTCCAAGATTAAAAGAACAACAAGAAATAATCCAAATGAAGATTTACATGTGAACTGTCCCTCCTTCTGGGACAAATTGTGTTAGTCAGATCCCAAAGTTAAAGGTTATTTCCCTAAAGGCCACCCTTGATGAACTGAATAGCCTTTTAACACCACATACGAAAACTGTATGAACTGTAATAAGCTGATCAAGACACTAACTTTTTACAGACATCTCCAAGTTTACCAAACCAACATTTTATTTTTTTAAAGTCTCTGCTGTTTTCTCCTGAATTCCTCATTTATGTGTCTACTGTCCATTGCACTTAGTTTCTGGATCAGTAAAACTTTGCTAATGGGATTGCCTCGACCAAGAAAAAAAAATTAAAGTAAGTAGATGTACCTCTTCCCTCTTTTGTGCAAAATACAAATTTGTTGGTTTTATGGAACTGTTACTAGGAGTTGGGGGACCCATGAGAGACTGCGGTTTGACAACCCACTGCGGCACACATCCTCCTGGAGTGTAAGAATCAGTGGCTGAGGCCGCAGGACTGGAGACCAGTTTGGGAATGTTGCAGTGGGTTTCAAACCTTGTGAAATAATTAGAAGTTCACTATGTTTCTCTTCTAGTCTCAGTATTACATTTACAAAGTGGAAAGACCCACACAACTGTCAGTAGGAGTAATGTTTCTTAGTCGCTTTTGACAATCCCTCTCAGGGAGATTGGGCATCTTAGAATACAGTAGGTACAGTTCGTGCTCTAGACACCATATTGTTCTGGCTTTTCTTTATGCCAAAATCAAGATCTTCTCTAGCTCTGTTTTACTTTGTTTGCTGTCAAAGTTTTCATTTACTTCGTCCTTTATATTTCTCCAAGGAGAGGTGTTTGCCATTTGCTGCGCTCTTCAACAAAAGTCTCCCAAATAAGAAGATTTTCCTGCTTTCCTCTAAGCAGAGTGCATCAGTTCCAGGACACATCAGCCTTCCCCAGTCCTGTACTGCATTATATCTTACTCACTGATTCACCCTCTTCCACCTCTTTCCACTCAAAAAGAGTTGAGACAGAGTATCTCTGTGTTCTGTGGCAACCTTGTGTACTTTTAGTACCATCTCCTACCTTTGTAAAGAGAAAAAAGTAAAAATATAAACAACCCTGCAGCAATTTTATTTTTTTTCTTTAATATTCCTCATGTAAATCCTCCTCCTAGCATTGGTTAAGTAGCTATGTGACGCCATTTATCTCTGTTCTGCCCTAGGTCCCTCAGTGCTTTCCACTTAGCATCCCCCTTCCATCTTCAACTTGCCGTCTGTCCTCTAATACCCACTCCTACTTTGTATGGAAAGGATTATTTTCAACAGCAATTTAGCATACTCTTCTCTTTCTCTCTCTTTATCTCTGTCTCTCTTCAGAGAACTGATGACTGAATCATCCTTTACACTGGGGATAAAAATAATTATGGAAGGGCTAGGAAGCTCCATGAGTTTCAACTTGCAGAGTTTCTGTTGGGTTTGCCCATGAAGGGGCGGGGGAGGGAGGACAGGGTGTGGTTTTACCCGTAAGCTAAAAATACAAAAGGCAAGCAGTGGTTCCAATAAGTGTAAACTACACATTGTACCCAGTGTTATTATTCTGTATTGGTTTACAACCTACCTTTCATGAGGATATGATAGTGATGACTTCAGCCATCACTAATACCGTGGGAATTGGTAACCATTTTACTGATGGCAAAGATAATTTGGGTCCAAATTCTAAAGAGAAATGACTTATCCAGCTAAAAAGAATGGGATTCTTAATACTTCAGGACAAGATTAAAGCCTGGAATTGGAATCAAATCTTTGTGGTCAGGGAGAATCTGGACACAGTCATGACTGAAAGGCAAAGAAGCAGACAGTGTGGCCCAGCAGGTGCCAACCAGCCTGCTGGCTTAGGCTGGGCTGCAGACTTGGCAAGAACTTCAAGGGCTCAGGAGTAGGAGGAAGACAAAAGTCCAGACCTGGGGTGGGGGCTGTCAGAAGGAGCCTGAGAATCTCTCTAAGGGTGGAAGAGGAAGCTAAGGTGGAGAGATTGTCTTGGGGTGGAGACTGACACTGTGGGAGATGCTTCCATTCAGGGAATGTAATATTCTGTAGATTCCAGGAATTAAGAAGGGTATTTTGAAAAAGGACAATTAGTCTTTGGGAATATGTGTTTCACTGATGTTAATTCCATTGCTTGGTTTTTACAGATAGGGACAAGAAATATTCAATTTGTTTCTAACAGCGTTGTGTATGTCTTTGATGACTAGAACAACCTGATAACATAGGAAACAGAAAAAAAACAGATTGGATTGATCAAAAACTAAAAAAAAGCCTGAGCTCACAACTATATTTTTAAGAACTCTGCTATACTGTATAATTTTTTAGAGATCACCAATATCAACTTTCAGTTCCATATTTCCCTGTATTGAGTTTTTCTGAAACATGATATTTTATAGATTAAAAAAGAAGCAGTGAAGAAAAAAAAAAAGTATCCTGTTGTTTTACATATTGCTTTTAGGAAGATCTTCCGTCTGTAAGGAACCTTATAATTAAACTGAACAAATAGTCCTATTGTGAGAGACCTAAACAATTTTTTTAAAATATTAATTTCTGTCTCTTCAATTAGTCCAGACTGTTGTCATCAAGATAATCTTTCCTGCATGGTCCTCTGACTATGTCATCTCTCTTTTAATAGTCTCTGAGTCACTTAACTCAATCTCTTATTAGTTTCATCTCACGTTCATTTTTTCTTGTGATTGTTTTTAAGGTTATAAGCCACAGAGTCTCTGCTTGTGCTCTGTACTCATTCCTTTTCACACTTACTCATTACTGGCTTCCCTGCTCTGCTGATGGCTCCGGCTTTTATCTCCAAATCCCCTTCCATTCTCACAAATGCTTCCATCATTTCTTCCACTTAACACCTAGACTGAAAGAGCTCTCACAATATAACTTTGTCAGCCTTCTCCCTTTTTGTTGTTTAAATTACTACAGAATTCCAATTTCTACATGATTCCATGGAATTAGTAATATTTTCACAATTAAAAAAGAATAAGTCTTTTGTCACTGGGACATATAAAAAGTGACCACATAATTATGTGCAGTACAAACCTGTGAGTTGTCCTACTTCTATCTTATAATCCAGCTGTATTCAGGTTCTGTGTACAGACTGTAACACCTTCAGCACAAATATATCACCAATTTTTCCTGGATACTTTTAGGACAAACAACAGTAATAGTGCATTATATGCAAATATTTAATGTAAAATAATAATTTGAAATCTAACAATAATTTGTTGTCAATGATGCTGACCACAAAATCAGTAGATAGGTCAGAACGCTGCTCTACAATGTCCTCATTTTTAAAAAAATCTGCTGGTTTTTTTTTTTTTTAAATAACAAGTGCAAGTTAAGAATTAAAACATGATTGATTGGAAATAGTTCTGTTTATAATCATCTACTCATTCAGAGGTATTAAGTAGGTCAGTTGTGTCCTTTTTACATAGATTTTGAAAGCCACATGCTGTTAGAGGACAAAACAAATGAGTAAGATGCAACTCCCAAGTCCTTTAAAGCACTATGTCAAAATATAAGCCATCTGCAAAAAGCGGATGAAAAAGATCACTACGTAAATAAGAAATCAATTCAGCAAAATGTTTTTAAAAGGGGCTTTAGAGAGACTTAGGAGACTGATATACTAACAAAACAAACAAAAAAAACCCAACAAAAACAAACAAACATAGCGCCCCCCCCAAAACAAACAAAAAAGAAAACACTGAGGAGGTTGGTTCCAAAGGCTCCTGGAGGTAGAAGGGCAAATACCCCAATTTTGAGATGGTGTGTGCACAGCCAAATAGCAGGGATATCCACATGAGGAAGACTGAAAAAAATTAATAGTTGTTCTTTGTAGAATTTGAAAGTACATTCTATAGTAGGATTCTCTAAAGCTCTGAAAAAAATATTTTACTAAAAATTATAAGCAAAATCCAGATTCCATGGAAATCAGTGATTTAAGTTTAGACAGTAGTTGCTCTAATACTTATAAAAATGGATAGAAATCTGTTAATATTGGGAATTGGGTTATATTTCTGTTTCCTGAATGTTGTACACAGTAGTCTGTTTGAAACAGAAGATGTAATTCAAGTACTAATTCGAGCATATGTGCTATCTTTATATTCAAAACTGTGGAAAAAATTCTTGCACATACCATGCCAGTATTTTTGCAAACTGATGAAAGATAAAATGTATATAGGATACGTCAACTGATGGTTGTGGTTTGGGTAAAGTGCGTTATAAAAGTCTTTTTTTCCGAATACAATATTTCAGGTTTTAGTTACAGAAAAATAGTAGATATGATAAATGGCATCCATTTTTCGCTTGCGCTTACGTTTGTTCCAGAACTGTTTTCATAAAAATATATATATCTCTAATCTCTTTTTGTTTCTCTGCTGTTGTAAATGGATACAATAAGAATTTTATCGCATTTCTGATGTTACTTGTGAAACAGCCTTTCTTGATGAGCTTCTTAAGCTGTTCTTCTAAAAAAGATTTCATGGAAAAAATAACTTCATCTTTGGAAAAACAGAGAAATAGCTGGTATCACCATAGTCATCACTATAAAAATGTGATGACTCGTGACTTTTCCTTTCCAAAACAAAACAAAATAAATAAAATAAAATAAAATAAAATTTAAATAGAACTTGAATATTGGAGTAAGAAAAATGTAGCAATACCCTGATATCCCTAAAAATAATTATGCACTCTTTAGGATGTTTCTTTTTGATTAAGCTTTTGCTTACATATACAGTTCAATAACGCAGCAAAAAACTTTATTTTTTTTTGACTGAACAGCACAAAATCTTGGACTGAGGTCTGAACTGACCAGTCTAGGCTAATATTTTAATCAGAATAGCAAAGCTCTGCTTCAGATCCCGCCAAAGAAAGGATTTTCCATAAAAGAACCAGACATAATAAAAGAAAATTACTTTAAATTACCCTGATCTTCATTCTGACTCATTCTGGGATGCTTTCTAACAAGCCAGGACAAATCTGAGAGAAAACCCAAATAAATATTTGTTGTCAGATTTAATATCTAGAAGATACTATTTCTAAAGAAACTAAGTCATTTAAGTAACAGATTCCAATGTAATTCTCTGAAGAAGACATGTTGAAGACAAGTGGATGTAAAGGTTATGGTGTAAAATAAAATTAGGCAAGAACAAATTAATAAGGAGAATTACAGGGTTACATTTAGAACTGGACCATCCAAATACCTTGGTGATTGCTAAGAATGGTAAGCGTATTTGCTAAGAAATCTTCTCAAATTAAATAATGTCTCTCAAAAAATAGTTTTTTTCTGGCTGATGAGCACTAGAGTTTTTAAGCTAAAAGTTGCCCTTTAGACTTGCAGACAAGTGTTTTTAAATGCTAGTAATAGAAGTATGTACCACTAAAATATCTCACTAAATTTGTGTTAACTGTACCCAGAGAATCAAAATTAAAGTTTCTTAAAAAGCATAGGTTAGACATGGAGGCCATTGAATATGAAAATCTAAGCTTGTGGATATGCTAGTGTTCCTTTGATGTAAACATTCTGCTTTTATACTGAATTAATGTATGGTGGTAAAAGAGAATACCCAGTTCTTGGTTGAGTTTACTTTTTTTTTGATATATTTTACAAAGAGACTTTCAGACATTTGCTTTTGTTTTATTGCTGAGATAAAACACAGAAACCAGACAATTGAGTTAAACAACAACGTTATATTTTGATGCAAGCATTTGGTAAAACATCCCCAAACAGTTGTTTTTTTCCCTTAAATATTTCGAGAGCAAATATCTCTTGATGTTAGCACTAATGAAATCATCTTAGTAGCTGAGACTAGCATAGTACCCAGTCATTAGATTCTGTTTGTACCTGAGACAGTGTGAGAGACATGGAAACACATCTTGGGTAAAAAAGTTGGATTCAGGAATGAGACACAAAACATGTCTAAAAGATGCTGTTAAAATCCCCACTTACAATTCTCAGCCTTTCACAGAGCCTTCAAGGGAAATCTATTATATGCACAATTTAATTAGCTAAGCAGAGTGTTGGGCTACTGGGCCAGTATAGACTTACTATAATGAAGAGTGTTTAAAGAGGTCAGCTCGCTCAGTGATGTCTTGAGAGGAGATACTGACTCTGCATTTTTAAGATGGTATTTATTTGTAGGGAAGCTGATTAAGCCATCTAGGCATTGTATGTCCTCTGTCTCTGGGTAGTATGGCAATAGATTTTTAATAAATACATAATATTTACTGGGCTGCATGAATATTCAGAAGCTAAGGTGTTTAAATTCTGGTTATCTTTTGTAACTGCTTACTAGCCCTGGAGTTTTAAGGTTTGTCAGCATTTCTGATTCACTGGGTTGGTAAAGAAAGAACTACACTAAATCTGAAGAAAATTCTTCAACTATTATTAATTTATAATGATTTTTTTTAACTATCAAGTATTGATTGGGGGATGACCATCTGCACACAGAATTCACTTCTACAGAGATTTATACAATGATTGATAGGTTTATTAATGATTAGTGTAAAACTGAGCACAAAATTCCTTTGAAATCCACCACTTTGCCCTGAATATGGAGAGCAGGCTGCCATATACGCTGGGATGGCAGCAGCACTGCTGTAGCAAGAGGGACCCCGTGTTTCAGAGTGTGGTTCTCTCAAGGGCAAACAAACACAGTTGTGCCTTTCCCCTGTGTTCCTGCTGGAGCTCATTGTGGTCTCTTTAGGCGTCTGTTTTGTCTATATTCTTAAAACTACTTTTTCAGCTGTGAGACTGGAGGTTGCAATTCATTTCCCAGTGTTGCCCAGGAGGCCCAGTGGGTCCAGAGAAAGCAGGCAAAGCCAGGACTTGAGGTGGACTCCTGAGAACAGACAAGTTTGTTGAAACCAGTTGCCCTTCTGCAAGGATAGGAACATGTGTCTGCAGTGTACACAGCAGCCGTGTGACCCTGCGCTCTCAGGGAGAGGGTGCTCTGAGCCACTGCACCAGCACCACAACTGCTGATGCTTCATGTGTTAGTTGACTCAGAAGTGCTGCAGCCCAAATCTCACAGTGCCAGCCTGCCCTGTGCACATGGGGAGGTGACCCTGCTGCTTGGGCTGTGGACAGCCAGGGATTTCTGAGCATGACACGGCACCATTCATTTAAGCACTAGGGACTGTGACTGATAAAATGTGGCAATTATACTATGAAGGCACCGCAAATTTAAGGAACAACTGGCAAGGAAATCGGAGGTTCTGCCTTTTGAAGGTAGACATGACAGTGAGGGGTCAAAATGATTTTGTGGTTCTAGCCCTTGGGACCTGTCTAAAGTTGCTGTTCTATTAATTATGCAGCTTTTTACAGGTATACAGAAGATGAGAGAGTTTGGCATTTTCTTGCCTGCACTGCCAGCATTTATTCTTTGACAAGACCAGCCTTGTGTAAACAGTCTGAACCCAATGGTATTTGCTTAACATTTTAATTGGGAAATATTTTAAAGGGAGGGAGCTGGAGGTGTCCTTTGTTTTCTGCCTGGTGGTTTCCCATGTTTCTCATGAAAGGGAACAGACTCAGCTCTTTTGTCTATTCTCTGTTTTTTTCTTGCGCTAGCATATTAATAAGACATCAGAAGGCACTTGGCTATTTGTAACAGTCCACCATATAGCCATCTTTGTGGTAAGGGCAGGCCTGCTGCCTCTTGCTCTAATCATGCTCTAACTGTGAAAGGCATTGCTAAAGCAGACAGCTACATTACCTACAAATCTTTCACTTTCTTAACAGCCAGGAATAGTTGTTCACATTTATCTTTCCATTTTAGGGAAAATGGTGAGAAACATGTTCTGTCACAACAAAACCAAGAGCAGCTATGGTTTTTTGTTGTTTTTTTTTTCTTTTAATCCATGACTTTCATCTCAAAATTTTTGTTTAAACACTTGCAAGGGACATCTTCACGTAAAATTTTATTTTTGCGTATTGCTGTTGTTGCTAAGGTAGACAGACATGCTGCTTGTTGAGAGCAGTGTTTCAGTTGGGCATTTGGCCCCTCCAAGGGGTGCTTGACAAGTTCAGGGCAGTGATCCCGACTTCCTGACTAGCCATGAGCAGCTCCACTTCTGCTGGCTGGGCTATGGGGCAAGCTCCTTTAAACACACCTTTTATGAGCTGTTGGACACGACCAACAGAGACCAGGGCTTGAACCTCAGCTCTGTGAGCGCTGTGCCCCCAGCACACAGCAAATGGGGGGACATCACTAACAGGACGTGTCCACTGCTGACAGACACGGGGCTGGCAGCGGCTGGAACAGCACCTCCCCACACCAGTGGGACAGGCAATGGGGAGTTCAGCCAGTGCAGGTGTTTTGTAGAAAGCTCAACTGGGATTTCCTAAGAGCTCAGTAGATCCACTCTTGGAGTGAGATCCACTGGGATCATTGCTTGGGTCTGCAGAAAGGGAGTTGTTTTCACTTTCTCACACTCAGCCTGCTTTGAAGGAGCTGCAAAATCTGCAGTGGAATAATAAACAATTCAAACCGGTGTGTAAGACATGGCCTCCTGCTAATCATACAATTACAAGTGGATCTTTTCTTTATCTTAAGCAGACCAATTATATTCTATGGATATCTTTATTGTCTCTGATAAGAAAGGTCATGTTTTCATGTACAGTGTGTTGCAAGTGTTTTATGATATATAGAGTTTTACAAAGCACTCAGAAATAAAACCTGTGGGGAATAAGAATTCTCAGCAGATGTAAATCAATGTAGTTTCACCAAAATCAGTTGGGAATCTATCCCTCTGTATCTTTATAGTTCAATCTCTCAAAATCTTTATGGTTCACTGGACCTGCATGAAGGTGAAACACTGGAATGAATATGTATCTTTGACTTCCAAAAGATAATTAGTGATTGCCAGAAGAAATTCTGTGTAAGCTAAAAATTGAACTGATGTTAAATAATAATTTTACAATAAAACCTGGAGAATTACTGACATTTATTTATCATTACTGAAAAAGCTTTTGCTATTACTTTACTGCAGGAACTTCTGTTTAACAGCTTGCGTCAGAACTGCCTGGAACATTTTTTGGGGTCAACAAGTTTGGAATATATGTTTTTGTAAACTTCTTGCGCTTTTTTTGGGTTTTTTTAGGGGAGAATGTAGAACTAGCTCATTAACAGTTTTGTTGCTCTTTGGAGAGCATCAGAAATGTGTTTTGCCCATCTAGGTAGGATGTTAAGGAGTTGAGGTCTTGCTAGAAACACATGATGTACCTTATAGGAGAATTTTTTATAAAATAATCTCACTAGTTTACATCTAAAGCTCTTTGTCCCAGTAAACATTACAGTTCAAAATACTGATCCTCCACTGCCGAGCATTTTGAATCATATGTTAAAATTTTAGCGAAGTATATGTAAAAATTGTGTACAAATTATTCATGCTAGTATAAACAAAGGACTGTATTTTACATCATCATATATTTGACTCTTACAAAGGATAATTAATGGACGTGAAGAAGATGTGAAGCAACAATCAATAAGAAGTCTTACTTCTGATAGTCAACTTTCTCCTGCATGACGTAACATTGAGTTTTGAAATTTCTCAGCCAGGCAGAGGAAAACTAAATTCATAACTCAGCAACAGAAACTACATGAAGGCCCTTTCAAAAGTCAAAGGGTTATAACTCGACATGTACTTAAATGCTGTGTTTAAAGCTAAATACATTCTTGAAGGCATCATATTCAGAAAATAATGAGACACAATTATTAAAATGGAAACCTCTCTATTTTAAATAATTTTGTCTCATCATTTCTTAAGTATGGTTTCAATGACGCACTTGAAAAGCAGTGAACTTTTGAGAGGTGTCTGCTGGAAAGGCATATGGAAACTCCCAAAATTTTTTTCTCACATGTTTAAATAGTAATTGTGTTTCCATTTAATATCTAAATGTTGCATTCTGCTGCACACCAAATACACTAAATATATGCATATTCTTCTTGGATGGTGTTTTTTTCTGTTTTATAATTGTTTGGTGTTACCTTCCACAGTCATGCTTTTTTAACTAAACTTAGCATTGAGCTCCTGCAATTTTTCCCTTATTTGCTGATTAAAAAGCAAAGGTCATATTAAACTGGGTCTCACATATCACTTTCTGGGAAAGGTAGTTTGAGCAAAGCAAGAATTTATCTTCATAGTGAAAAGACTCTCCCCACAGAACACTCAATTGTGGTATCCCAGGTGCTTTGACATGTAAATGGAACACCACAGGCATTAAATAATTGGGTCAGATATCTTCAAGATCTTTATTCTACTGTCAAACACAATTTAGATCAGGTAATTTCTAAAGTTAAAAGAAGTTTCTCCTACTCCCATTAAACTCAAGAAAAAAATTCCCCATTGGTAGCACTCTGGGCAGACCAAAATCTGAATATATTATTTCACATTCCATTGTTTGGTCTTCTCTCATACTTTTTTGAAGGATAATTTTTTTTCCCCATAATATTTTTAAATTCCCTGATTGATTCTTGAATTTCCTACTATCTGATTTCTTTAATCTCCCACTTTCCTTCAGTGGCACATTTTGTTGCAGATCCTGCAAACTCTTATCACGAGCAATTGATCCTCTTAATCCTATGGCGTATTGTTGGAAATTAGCAAGGCCTTTGGAGAAATCAAAGGCAAGATCACAGTGTCCTACATGCTCATAAAGATCACTGCCCTGCAAACACATGATAATGACTTTGTGCGTAGAGCAATTTCATTGAGTTCAGAGCTTTGATGCTACAATTTATTTCATGTACTTGGAGCCACTTTGAATATATTGGGTTTCCTCACAAGTCCGTGAATAATAAGGATTGGGGCATAAGACGACTTCTTAAGGAGTAATAAATCAGTGGCATTAAGTATGAGAAGTTTGCTCTTTGTAAAGTTCCTTTGAAGTGTAAATGTTCGGGCATCATTTTGTTACTAGTCTATTTTGTTCTCTCAGGCTCAGCTGGTAAGATAACACTGAGTTTTAGTAGAATGACTGAAAGTGGAGAAAAGCTCAGCAGATATTTCAAGAAGCTGAAAATTATTTTCACATTTTTATGAATACTGTTGATCACATTGTTGGGGTTTTTTTGCTTTTTTTTTAAACAAACATGCCCAAACTAGAAAATTCAAAGAACTTCCGAAATATATTAACCTAAGCAATCACAAGGTGTATTATAGCAGTATGGCAGTAATATATCTTTTCAAGAGGTAGGAGGAAATATTCCATATATCTCAGAATAATCAGCAGTCACTTTTTATTTACCATTCATATTAGGAATTCACACAAAGATCTATTTTGGCCAAAAAAAATTAGATTAAGGACAAAACCCTTGCATGGGTAAAATTTAATACCCCATACCAAGGGTTATGCCATTTTCTCACTACTATTTTATTAAACTTCATTGCTATAACATTGATAGTAGAATAAATTTCAATGAGCTGAATTAAATATATGATAATATCATGTAATTTTATATAATTTCAAAAGAATTCCATTAGAAAAACTACAAAAATAATTTCTTATCCAAAATATTATAATATATTAATTTTATTCTAAAACTATTATTTTAATTTTTTTTTACTTTCATCATAAATTTGATATCTTCAGAAGAATTACTTGGATAGAAAAATAGTAGAGAGAAAATTGTGTCTAAATTATATCTGATCAAGAGTTCCTCAAAATTAATTCAGTTGAAGAATCAGCTCTGAATTTTGCACTAATATGTACTCATAAAATGTGCCCCAACATTACTTCCCTCTGAAATTCAAGTACATTTTAGCCTCTGTTTTTTATAGCATTTACAGCCCCACTGAATACTTGTGCAGATTTTATATTGTGTTGAGGAAAAGTGTCAATTTTGCTTAAACTAAATTATGCATGTTAAGTTTTGGAACCCTTTATTTTTTCTTTGAATGATACAATGCTCACATTAAATATAGATTGACCTGGGAGGAAGTAGCATGAGCCAGTGATTTTTCTGTGTTGTGGGAACTAGAAGACCTGGGTCTGTTTCCAATTCTGCCACTTAATTGTTATATCACCTTAAGCAAAGTCCCTTTAATGAAGGCAAATTTAAGTGCTTTAAGTTAGACATCCAGCTTCATATTCAAGAACCTAAGTATGCAGATATTTATGAAAGATGGAGTTAAATCATTCACAGTCAGGCTATTTATTTTTATTTCTTAATAAGAATTTTTGATAGACTGTCAGGTTTATCAAATTTCAAAAACTTGAACTGAAATTTTTTATGTCATCTGCAAAGAGAATAACTTAAGTTCTTACCAAACGATGCAGGGTCACTGTAAAAGAGGGGACAATTAAAGATGTTCATGATATATTTTGAAACCTTCAGAGAATATCTGTGAAATACAGGACAAATTCACTGTAATTAATACTAAATATTAGCTCTGTAATGGTACTTTCTTTGTGAAGCATATCTAACTGTAGCAGGATAAAGCAGTTCCCAAAAAACTAGAAACTGTGTAGTTATCAGGGGAAGATTCTGCATGAGACTTTGCTTTTGAAAATGGCTCAGAAATAAAAGAGTATATGGCCAGAGCAGTTGTGGGTAGGGGCTGGAGAAAAGCAAATGTCAGGAGTAGGACTGGGACAGAAAAAAGACTCAGTAAAAGATCAATGTATATTTAATGCCTATAAAAACATTTATCCCCCAAGTGAAAAAAACCCAACAAGCACAACAAGTTCTCTTTTTTCCCTTTTCTCTTACAACAAAATAATGTGCACAACCGCATTGTTAGCCCAACCTTGCAAGAGAGCAATTTCTGGATTAAATGGAAAAATCCAAATCCCTCATGAGAGAGGAAAAGTGAATCTGTGGAAGAATCTTCCACCTGCTAGGACAACCCAGTGTTCCCCTGCCTCTAACCCAAGCTACACTGTGCATCACAGAGAGGATTCAGCCCTGAAGCATCTCAATATGGAGGAACATGGAGTTATGGATTGCCAGCAACTATTGGAATATGGTTCTAATTTGAAAAATCCCTTTCACTTGACTAGGTTGCACCAGGATAACAAAGCCATGTGGTTATGCTACTATATCAGGATGAGAACAGATTGAACCTGTTAAACATATGATCAGTCCTTCTGTGAACAGAAAGTGTTGTTCTCCCAGCCCCCAGTTTGGTTTCTACACTCACTATGTCCTGTGCTGCCCTAAACACATGTCAGCCCATGCTCAAGTGCTCATTTCAACACCGGTATTGTGTGAGCAGCTGTGCTCACATCTGTTGACAATGAAAGGATTTGAGTTGTCGAGGTGCCATACTCCTTTGCTTTCAGTCTGCCTGTAATGAGGACCACAGCCAAGATGAATTCTCTTCTAGACCACTTTGTTTGGGAATTAAACGCTGCAGCACTTATGTTGCTGCTCTGTTATGCCATTTGTCTGTGCCTCTGTGACTGCTAGCTTCCACTGCCATGAGGACATAGACCTTAATTTACAATCCATACACCAAATCCATTACACTGTTCTATCACAAGTCTCAAAAATCCAGATACCAACAAGAACACAATTCTACTTTCCACAATACCATGTTAGCTGGTATGTACCCAGTTTTTCTTCTCTTTTTTGCATACTTCATGTTGCAAAAATGTAATGTTCTTATTCTATGTGCTTTTGTCTTCCTCCTCTGCTGTCAGTGCCCTGAAGGCCAGACAAGCATTCCAGATCTGGATACAAGTCCAGAAGGGCTTCTGTCTGCAATCAGCAGAAGATAAATTCAGTGTTTCAGGGCCTGGTGTATTTAAATCATCAAAGTTATGGATTTTGGACTTTATATAGTATCTCTTCAGACCCTGTCTTATTCTTCTGCAGTCAAGGGGCCTTAGTCCTACCTATGGAAAGGTGTCCCCACATCTGAATCAAACTCTACATGTCAAAGTCAGACAACACAGTAAAGGAATTTGAAATTTAGCTGTCTTGAAACAGAACCATTGATTGTTCAGTCAATGTATCTAAACTATCAAACTTTCTAAACTTATGTATCTTTCACAAAGTAAGATAAAGACTGCTTTTACACACCATCTCATTCAATGGAACTGAATTTCCAGCTTGTTAAACCATATGCATCTTCAGAATGGGTAGTAAGGAGATGATACAAGGACAAAACATGCTGACAGTTCAAAATGTCACTTTCTTGCTTGACAATTTACAACACATGTAATACAACTATAAAACTTCACGATGGGCATCTGTTTGAATGTACAGCTCACTATCAAGTATAACAAATTCAGTTTCTTAAAAACCATTCAAATGTCATTCAAGGTAAAATGCTACCTTTCTTTTATGGATTTAAAGTGAACCTTGCATTCATTCTCCTCTCTGCCATCTCCTCCGTCCTACAAAACCACACCTGTTTTGTAGCCTGGATATCATTCAAGAATATAAGAGTAGGAATAGTAATTCATATTCTCCTTGTAACAGAGATTAACTGAATAATTTATAGATTACTTATTATGCTGCTTTATTCATAAGTGGGTGTGGTGTGACTTACAAAAGGAGGTGCTCAACCAATGCTAAGTCAAGGTGAATCACAGACATAATTTCGAAAGTGATAGGGTTGTGGTCATTTGTGTCTCCTGATGCAATTAATTTCTTGGTTTTGGATGCGTTGTGCTGTGAGTATCGGGAAGCTGAACTGGGTAATGTGTTTGTCAAGGAACGAGACTTGTTTTCCTAAGCAGGTTGATCACCTTCATTTGCACCAAAGACATACCAGTTTGTGGGTATTAGATAAATAATTATTTTACACATATTTATCTCTCCCTCATAAGATGTTTGTCTCATATCTGTGAATATTTTCTGAATCTCAGCCACAACCTGATAATAACCTTAAGTTTAATGTACTTTAATTGCGGTTCTGTAGCGTGCTTGACTTCTTTTTTTCCAGCAATGGGATCCTCATGTATGACTGTGTTCTCACAGACAGTAAAAGTAATTAATGAAATATTATTATCTGGTAGGCACATTGTTTTATCATTGGCTTTTAAAGAAAAATGCTACACCATTTTAAGGTGATGGGGCCTGGAACTATCTCCATGGTCTGTGTTAGCACAGCACATAGTGTCATGGGGTTTGACTTCTCCCGGGTAGTATCATAAAAATGAACAAGTCATGATACCAAAATTGCAGCACTGAAAAGTTCTAACTGCCAATGATCAGAGCTGAAATTAACTCCAAAGCTCACTGACAAAGAAAAGCCTGGAGTGACAATGTATAAGTGAATAGGAGAGAATCAAGTTCTTAATTTGTAATGCATGAACAATGAAAATTTGATTAAATGAAAGTTTTTGCTACTAGGTTTCAGCTTTAAAATAATTGCTCCAGCGGGTTTAGGTAGACAGGGTAGTTCATAATTAGTACACTAGAAAAATAATGTGAATAAATAAACAACTTTCTCAAAGGCAAAAATCCCAGTGTTAAATAACTGATGCTTAGGAATGACTGCTGGCTGGAAAGGTCTTTGAAAAATTCCATATTCATTATCCTTCAGGCAAAGAGAATTAAAACAAAGCAGAAAGTAGAGCCCCAAGAAGACTTCTGTGCAGACAGCACAGACTCAATTTCCATCTAAAGTAATGGTGTGAGCAATCTCACACCATTACTCCCAACTCCAATAAGTTCATTGTGTCCATATTACTGCCTAAAAGCTGCATATGCAAAAGGAGAAACTAAGGTTTCTGTCCCTGCTCCATCTCATCTAGATAATGGAGTTCAGTATGATGTGAGTTTTTGTGTCATGGATGAGCAGCCTAAGTGATAGAGAAATGAAAAGTTGTCAGCAGCCAAAGGCATATATTGGACTGACACAGCATTGCCAGCGACACTCACAAAAAGTAAAATCCTACTTCTAGGGCCTATAGGCCCTGTAGGTGTAAGTTGACTGGGAAAAAAAGTTATTTCATTTGTGCATTTTCTGCTATAAGTCATCTACAGAGGCTGAAGGACCACCTATTTAAGGAAGATTTAAAGGGAAAAGAAAACCCAGACTATCAACACACTGTCTCATGTAAGTTTAGCTGGTTCTTCTCTGCTTAAACCAAATCATGACCTATATAACTGAGGTATATAAACATCCTATATGTAAGACTTTCAGTTGAATAAACAGTTTGCATACTAATGTAAACGGCTTAGGTGTTTTAATGTGCTGGTGATATAGCAGGTTCCTAGTTACAGACTTTAGAACTCAAAAGAAAATATGCATATTCAGGCTTTTTGGTCAAAAATAAATATACTCACTGAGAAAATTCTTTTCACAGTGCTATCAGTCAATTTCATAAATTTATGCTTGATTGGTAACAGCTTGTTTTTCTCTGTTTGCTTCAGAAGGTGACTGTAAATAGTGGTAGTGTGAGTTTACCCCCCACATTATTAATCAAAACATGAATACTTAAGGTTTACGACAGAGTTGTGTCACTCCCTGCTTTCCAGGAAAATTAAACAAAATAAAAAGAAATTTCTCATGAGATATTTGCAATTTACCTGAAAAGGAAGGAGAAATTTTATAGAAAATTGAATCTGGTAATTGATTCTATGGTGTTACATATCAGCTGAGGCTGTGTTGGCAGAATTTCATCACTGACTGCCTTTAAACTCTGCTGTTTAAACCTTACTGTATGGCTGGTTACATTACATGCATTCTCTTCTTTATGCACAACAAGAAGGGATTCCTAGAAGACACCTTCCCAAGTCTGTCATCAGCTAAATTAGGAAACAAAAATTGATTCCTAGGAGCCATGTTACAAAAGTAATGGGTTCTTTTAAGAAATTCAGGATTCAAAATACAGCTGAGCCCATAAGCACAGTCAACAAGATTTTTAAAAAAGCTGGGGGCTTTTACGAGGGGTAAGCCATGATGCTGCAGCATTTATTTCTCACTTAATTACAGGTGTCGGTGTCTGTACCATCTGGCCTGTCTCATGACAAAATTTCAACAGCCAAAGAGTACAGAAATAAATAGACAATTTGTTAAAATACATTGACTGCTGAGTAAACAATTGTCTCCGGCAACTACAGATGAGTTTTCTCACAGACAGATCCTAGTGCTGTTTCTCCAATTGCTCTATTAATACATTGAACTAGTTTCCTTTCTGTCAAAGAGGGAACCAAATGGAGCATTCAGGAGGTCTAGTTAAATCACTAAGAAAAGTTCAAGGCCAGACTAACAGAAAGATTTTCACTCTTTCTGGTGCTCAGATAAACTCTACAACTGGTTTCAGTGATTAGTTCATTTATTTTCAACTTAGATATCCATACACTGCAGTACATCTACATAATATTACTACTTACTAGCTCGTACTTGGGTAGAAAACTACAGTGTGGTAAGCATTCTGTTCTAGATACACTCTGACAAGTTTTAGGGTCCAAACTATGATGCTTTTGTTAAGAATTTAGTTCCCTTATCTCTCTCCAGAGCAGATGAAGACAACCAGGTGCCTTCAGAGGGGGATTCAGCTCAAATATGAGATGAATTCCCTCCAGAAGCAACTGTCTGTGAACACTGACCATCAATTCCCGGTTGGATGCCAAAAGCTTGTAGGGTGGATCCAGACAATCTGCTTGTGTAGCTGATACTGTCTGCGCTAGCAGAAATATGGGAAGGAAAACAGAGATAAGACCCATAAATCATTAAGGTTGGAAAAGAACTCTAAGATCATCCAGTCCAACTATTAATCCAGCACCACCATGTTCACCCCTAAACCATATCTCCAAGTACCCCATCCACATGCCTTTTAACACTTCCAGGAATGGTGATTCCACTACTTCCCTGGGCAGCCTGTTCCACTGCCTGACTCCCCTTTCAGTGAAGAAATTTTTCCTAATATCTAATCTAAACCTTCCACAGCTACAGGCTATTTTTTCTGATCCTGGTAGAGTTTCCTCCAGGTAGAGTTGAGTGGGCATCAGTTTATGAAATATCTGCTGACAAGAGCCCCAGTCTGTATCCCTACTGCACCAATGAGTGAAGCTGGCCCATCTGGAATCCAGGATAACCAGAGGATTTTCAATGTGATTCTCATCCCCTTCAAGCTATACACTGAAACTATAGAAAAGTGGGGATATTCTAGAAAGCTGTTCTGACTGCTAAGCAACACAATAATGTTGGCAACTGAGGGGTGCCTGAAGTGGGACTGATAATCCTCAGGGTGCTCCTCTCATGAGCTCTAGTTTCTGTTTTCATCAAAACTTTGTTGGTTCATGTTTTCCCTTGCTATGATAAAGGACATCATCTGTTTTCAGATATGCTCATGAAACTTCCATTGACATCATTGGGAGTTGTACATGAATAGCTGACACCAGGATTTGGACCTTGAAAGTTTATGGTGCCCTGAGGAGTTGTTTTTATGTATTTTACTTAGTTTCATCTGTGACTATCCTGGGATACAGCTGCTCAACCAAACAACAAACATATTTCAGGAACTCGAACTGTTCATGAAACACTATCTAGTACAAATAAAGGTGTCCTCAGGGCATGAAGGAAATATATGGAATTTATGCAATATTCATGCATTTGCTTTCCATTACTAATGTTTTTCTCGCATGTTCAGTGAGTTACTCCATCATGGAATTTATTCATGAAAATATTACAGCAGAAATAAAGCATGGAATGAAGGGAGAGGGAAATATCAGGAAATATATAAGAGAGAAACTATATAACAATAATAATAATAATAATGGCCAGTCTTCGCGAGCGAAGATTTGGGAAAGGTCATTAACCCTTCGAGCCTGCGCAGTGGATTTTTTAGGTGAGACACAGCGTGCGCTGAACTGAGCCCACCCTTTAATCCTGAGGTTCATCTGCCAGGGCCGAGCAAGCTTGGACAGTGGCAGTGAGGGCCCCAGGACGTAGGTTTGTTTAGAGTGACCTTCTCTTAGATGGATTGCCTTACAGGGCTGACGAGCTCCATCTGCCCGGGGGGCTGGGAATCGAACCCGGGTCGCAGCGGTGAGAGTCCTGCACCCTAACCACTAGACCACCAGAGGCCCCCCATATATAACAAACATTTCTAAAAATTATCACAAGAGTTCAGAAAAACTTCTGCATATCTCCTCCTTCTGACTAAAGAAAGATTCATTAAACCAAAAATATGCCAGAGAATATCATGAATGTGATACCATTTTCTCTTAAGTGAAGTAATCTGTTTTATGGTAAATGATTGAAAAAAATGCATTAGATATCTATTGAGTCCTGATAATAGATTAAAAGCTGTATCATATCACCAAAGTGCTATCAGTCCAGTGTAGAACAGTGTTGCAGTGGCAATCCCAGATGAGAAATGTGACATTGCAAGCCCATTTCGGGGGTCAGTGCTCCCTCAGATGCTTCAGAGCTGAGAGCTGCCAAGCCAAGTTTTTTTTTCTTTCTTCTCTGGGATAATTAGGAATGTGAGTCCCACTCAATCTTGCATTTCTGTAAGAGGAATGACATTACATCACCACTTGGTTCAGGTGGAACAAGGAAAGGAAAACATCAAAAGTTGACATTCTCGAAAAGATTCATAACTCTTACTGCCCAAATCTATCTCCAAGGGAATTAAATGCAGTCGCTGCATAAAGTTCTGATCCCAAAAGTTAGAACGGTTAGTGGATCCCAGATCCCATGATTTCTCATGGGGGTTTTAGGAGAATGAAAATTTTCTGTAGTCAGCTATCATGAAATTCAAAAGCAAAATGCAGATTTCAGATCCTTTCTGAGCCTGTCCTTAAGCCACATCAGGGTTTACACTATCATGATATAGCAAAGATTTCGGTTAGAGACTAATATATTTGTATCTATCAGAACAGTAATAAAACTAATAAGAAACTGGACTGGAATAACAAACCAGTGGCCAGAAGAGACTCTTAGTACAAGCAAAACACATACTTTTAATTGATTAGTCACTGAAATGAACTAATGAGGGGTAACATCTGCATGTCTGAATTCTTACAGCCTTTAATCCATGTTAGTGTCTTCCAGTTGATGCCTTCCTGGAATATATACTTTAATTAAATACAAGATATTGGCTATACGCAAGTGGGACAGGGTGGAAATCTAACATTTTGAGATGCATTATGAGCTTTTAAATGATTAACTAGTCCAAAGATTTTGTGGGGTTTTTATTGCTGTTGTTTTGTTGTTAGTTTTGTTTGGTTGGTTGGTTGTTTTTTTCCTAAGGAAAATAAGGTTCATCCTTGTGAAAAACTATTGGATAGAGTGTTTTGGGGGAATTTTCTTTTTCTTTGGTGTACAGATATAGGTCATGAAGTATCATATCCTGAAGTGTAGACAAGATACCTCTGGGTTACCTTTAATATTATGATTGTGACAGTATAGACCAGGTTATTAAAAAATCAGTAGAAATTACGATATTCATAGCTTTGCTTTTTTTGCTCATGTTGTATTGTTTGGAATATCTATGTCTGCTAAAAAGTATTTCCTACACATGACTTTTTTTTCTGGTAACACACATCATAGCCTGCAGATAAATGTAGGGCAAGAGAACAGGTTACAGTAAAAATGGAGAGCTGTTAAACTCTCACCATCAGGTACTTCCTGATGATGAATTGATAGCTGAAGCCAAAATGACCACTGTGAACATCCAGGTTGCCTCCTCAATAACACAAAGCCTTGCTCTAAGAATTTGTGCAGCAAATTAATTTTTCTTAGAGCTACAGTATCTTTTTGAACAGTGCTATTTAATTTTTTTTATTGAAGGATCTGATGTGACAAAAAAAATCAACAACAACTTCTAGCAGGTTCATTACATGCTTAGTTATCCACACCATTAAGAAATACAACAAAGAAATCTTTTTTTTTTAATATTTATCTGCATTCATCTAGCAGAGCACTGTATTTCACTATGGCTTTCTCTGGGCCACAGAAGTTTCTGCTACTGTTATAGATAATGATCAAAACCTTTGTTTGTCACTCAGGGTAAATCCATGCTAGAAACTATCTCCAGTGATAGAAATGGACACATTTATTGCCCTTCTCCCTGCTCTGAAAAGCAATTTTACTGCAGAGATAGAAATGGATGATGTCAGCATTGCAAATAAATCAGAAATAGACTGGAATACATTGACAAATATATAAGTAAAATATTGCATACTATCAATGCCTTTCCTCGACTCTGAATTGCTGAAAGAGCAGTTGCCATTATAGCATTCAGGCATATATATACACCTCCCACTGCATCTGCTTTTAAAAAGACTTGATTCCCAGTTCTCATATTCCTGACACACACCCTGGAGGAATCAGTAGATTGCACAGGGTGTAAAAGTCATCCCAGACTCCTGCCTTCAAACCCTTTAATGTTTGATGAAGAGTGTGGGTACACCCTGATGCTTATCAGAGTATCACCCAATGTGCTTTAAGACCTGGTTGATTCTGTTAAGAGGGAAGGAATAAAGAAGATTATAACCATAAGTGTTTGAATATAATGTATATGTCCATGTTAGAGGCAGACAAAGCTATTATACAGCTTATATCTTTCAGTAAATAAGGCTATTAACATTTCTTTGTTTTTCATACACAGGTCAATTAAAGTATACTCCTCCTACTGAGAATGATATAATACAATTTCAGAGTTAATTCAGTCTCATCCTCCCTCATCATAAACCTTTCTTGCACAACCAAATTCACTCCAGGCTGTTCAGCCCTGCATGTACATCTTGAATTTCATTACAATTTTCAGTACAGAGCTCATTCAAGCTGTGAAAGAAGATATTTAATAAAAAGTTTAGTACATTCATGGTTCCAAGAGTTACATCTCACTATTATATCATCAGACCGTTCTGAGAGAACATTTGTTTAATTTTCATATGAGACAGTCTTATCAAGCTCAAAGGAGGAGAAGAGCAAACCAGGTATCAGTTGTGACTGGATAATAAGATAAAGGAATGGTTTATAATATGAAGTGTTTTGGACATATGAACAGAACTTTCCATTTTTCACAGTGCCAGGTGGAAAACTAATCTTTGCATGCTGCACCGATATTATTCTCACTTCCTTTAACTAAGATGTACAGTCCGAACAGATGTAAAAAACTCAGACCAATCCACAACAAATCAATGGTTTCAGCGAAAGTGGCGGCTCTTTAACACTTCCCTAGAGATGATCAGCAGCACTTAAAACTGACTGCTATATTACTACACATCCCACAGTGTAATAGAGGACACTTACACTTCATGATTTAATACTTGTAAGATTCAATGAGCTTAGGAGCTTAGTCTAAAATGTCTACTTCACACTGTGAAAAAAATGATTTAAATATTTAATTAAATGTTTTAATGGACAACAGCTATATTTTGTATTAAGTAGATGACTAATTACACAGCACAATACTATTTTTATCATCTTAATGCAACAAAGGTAATAGGAAGTGATGGAACAAATAATTATACAAAATATTTCTAGGGAATACTAAATTCCCAGAGCACTGCATATGATGTCCAATGCTTGGTGCAATATAAAAGGGTAAACTAGAGGGCAGACAGCTCTGGTTTTTCATCACTACACTACCTTTCATGCCGACAGCCCATTCTGTTGTACTGGCTGAAAAAAGAAAGGAAACAAACCCAGGAGCTGTCCGTTCTACAGAGCCATCATAACTTCAAAGAAGGATTGTACTGAGCTGGAGGCACAACTGTTTGGAGATAGTTACTTTATCACCTCATAAATATGCACTTTGATTGCAATATCTATTCACTGCTCCCATCAGTACAATGATAGGTTTATTGTTCCAGGGCTAAATATAATTTTGGCTTGAGGAGATAAAAATTATAATATTTCATTCAGAACACCATTTGGACCATTTTTCTAGGCCATGTTACATTTTAATCATAGAAAAGATAGTGCTAAAATAGCTAGAAATCAGCAGCAAAACAGTGCATTGGATTTTTAGTTGAGTCCACTCATTACATCTTTCTCTTTCTCTATTAGTACCACCAGAAATGATTCTTCACTAGCCTCATCAGCAGTTTGGATTTATGCTGTCTCTAAGGTCTCATCTGGACCATGCCTACTGTCAGCAGTCCTTGCTGTCCCGGGTTACTGCTCATCTTTCTCCTGCACAAGGTCAGTGGTGGTGTCTCCCTATGGTGGAGTCAAAGCAGCGGCTCTTTGTCAGAGAAATTCACAAAGTCTGTCTCAATTTTTTCTTGGGAGATTTTTGCTTGGACACCACAACAAATAGCCTTAGGCAGCTTGAGGGTAGGAGTTTTAGACCTCCAAAGTTTGACAAGTATTAGAACTTCGGTAACCTTTGTGCTGCAGCTGATGTCCAGGGATGGAAAACTGGAGTTTCTATGTTCATCTATTTCTGTTATAAAAGCCAGAGGAGTGTGGATTGGCCAGGTAAGTCAGATGTCTTGAGTCATTGCAGTCACCCCAGTGACTCAGGACATCCAGGTCCCACAGGTCTTGCAGGCACTTGAAGCGCCTGGTTTGCCCAAGTTAACAGGAGGAGTCCTTTCTCCCTTTGAAGATGCCATGTCACCTCAGTCATCCGAGGGACACAATTGCCTGCAGCAACCCTGTCATGTCAGTCACCTCAATTATTTACCTCAGCCTGCTGTGGCTTACAGGAAAGTGCAGCATAAATACCATGGAACTGATGGAACCTGTTTTGAAAAGGTTGTGTACAAAGGCACTCTTCAGAGCCCATATGTTTTGAATTATCTCTGTATTTCTAAAAATATGATCCTTCTATATATATAACCAGAGCAGTTACTCACAATTTTTTAACTAAACCTAAATTTATAAAAATTGCTTTCCTGGTAAAAAATTAAATCCAATAAATTCAATTGACCCTTCAATTATCAGGTCAGCAAGTAGTTGGCATTAGAATGTAGTTTTATTACAAATAGCTATGACTATCAAAGCTTCCATTTGGATTTAATGTAGGAAGCAGTGTGTGACTAACCATACTATTGCTATTGCTTTGTGAAATGGTCATTTCTTTAAAACCAACCAACTGATTCCAAGAAGTACACAGCATGATAACTGGGAAAAAAAAGTTGGAAATACAAATTTTGCTTACAGACACCGTAGAAGAGCAGTATAATCAATAAATAGCACTGACAATAACCTTAATAGGAATAAAAATGTCTATGGTAACTAATTCTAGAGTCAACAGGTTCAAAAAAGAACCTACTTCTTTAGATGACTCAGTTCATTATTACTTCATTATGCATAATATTTCCAGTGTCAAGGAGAATTTTATGTTATTAATTCTTCATGCAGTTTTAGTAAACCCTGATCAGAAGACAGGTTGCAATGCTGATCTTTTTTGCTCGTGACATTTTTCTGTTCCTGAGCTGCTCTTTAATACACCTTTTTTTTTTTTCTTGCTGTACTGTACATTGGCCTCTAGGCTAGCTCAGTGAAATACAATTTATTGGACAGCATTTGGGCTGTCTTTAATGTGTCTCTTGAATTTACAAATAACATAGAGACTGCACTAAAACACCAATGACTTTCCAGTTCTCTGCACAGGCACCCGGTAAGGTAATGTGAAATACAGCATAGCTTGAAAACACAGTGTTACTTCACAAAACTAAATGTAATATTTGCAAGTAGAAGAAAGTAATTACCTGTAGACTGTGAATTCTTTGACATCTCCTACCATTAACAAGAGTACTGCTGTTATGGTATACTACATCTATTGTTGAAAAGTCATTTTACATCCAAGTTATGGGAAATACTGAAACAAGTACTTCAGCCAACTAAAATAATTATGATAATCATGTTTCAAATAGAAGTTCCAATCCTGTGTTATTGAAGTAAATGGGAAATTTGCCATCAAATCTGAAGGAGACTATGACTGGGCCTTGTATTTTTCAGTGAGTCAGAGTACTAACATATATCCCATATAATGTTATTGAAGATTCCTTAGACTTCCTAATGCTGCTCCTCTGTTGATATTTTTTCTGGCTTTGTGGGCTACAACTGCATTTAAAACCAACTTTCTTGGCAGTTTTCACACCTTTCATTATTCTTTTTAACTCTAATGTTATTTCACAGAGAAAGCAACAGTGGAAAGACAAAAGAAGAACTGGGTCCTCTGTTTCTCTATGTTCAAGGGTAGCTCATGTTAGCTCTCCTTTAGAACGTGCTATTTCATCATTTTAGCCTAACACTCAAAAGGAATACTGTCAAAACTGCAAAATAACATTCTTTTCTTCCTCTAGACTTTGTAAACTGAGAAAATACAAATTATGAATCTTTATTTATTGCTTGGATCACAAGCTATCAAAATATTTCATGTTTCAGAAATTTATTGAGCCGTGAAGACTGTGAAACTGCTACCATTCTCATTCTGAATTTTTTTTATAAAAACAGATAATATCAACAACAAATGATTAAGCAAAACTGAGAACTTCACCCAGGGCAAAATTTCTCCACAAGTTCCCAAAAGAACAAAGATTTTTGTCATGGGCAACAGCTCAGTCATTTTACCAGACAATGCAATTATTCTGTGGCAAAATCTGATAGGCTATTGCTCTGTAATGGAGAAAAGCTGGTTTTCTTTGGTGCCTAAAAAAATAAATATGTAAATTAACCATAAGATTTTTTTGTTCCGTGTGCAGCATTATCAGGCTCTGTAGCAACAAGTGCTTTGACACAAATCACTTTTATCAGAAATACAGTAGTAAATCATCATTAATTCCTACCATGGTACAAAAAAATTTGAGCTTTGGCCAGTCTCTGAATATTTAATAAATTAAGTAATGTAAATGGTGGGAGTGGTAAAGTTATAGTTTGCTTTACAATGTTACTTAGTTGTAAAAAAAAATAAAGGAAAAAAAAGATCCTATTTGCATAGCACATTAAAAAATTCTTTCACCTAACTTGTACAGGTCAAATTAGGCAGAGTCAGAGAGGAGTTAGAAGGCACTGAGAAAAATCAAGAAGTCTTAAGATATTTTTCACTCTGCTGAAACAAAAAGCCTGTGGCAGAACAGGGACAAAATCTCCATAGCCTTTATTCAGTGTCCTTAAGACTAGACAGTTCTAGTTTATATAAGCATTGACACAAATTGACACTAAGGTTTCCTCAAAAACACATGTGCATTGCAGTGAGATTTACTCCATAAATGCATAAACACCAAGGAATGACGGGCACATAGAAAAATAATGGCTGCATCTGTTTCTAACCTTTCTTGCAATTAAGAAACCCTGAAATGCCTCTGACAGTTCATGATTGCTGCACATCATAGAGCTACAGCAGATGAAGCACAGCACAGAATCCACTCAGAGAGAGTCTTAAATTTCGATCATTACGGAACAAGTTAAGGACCTTGCTACTTCTAAGAAGAAAGAAGTTAGGTTCTTCCAAGACACTCTATTGAAAAGTCAAAGGAATATAAGATAGCGTGCAGTCTTACATGATATTCTCAAAAGAATCTTTCCACACAGTGATCTTAACATTATTCAGCTACTACTTACACTAGAGGAACTCCACTGAGGTCACTAGACTAGCCCGGATAGAATACTAGTAAAATTCCTGTGTTAATACTAGACCATACTCTAAACCTGATGACGTTCCTTGGCAGAGAGCTGAGTGAAGTGAAGGTGTCATTGTGTCCTCTAGTCCTGGCTATACCTGTATGATATTTGGTGTAATCAGGGTTTGTGGCTTTGGGCCTTGTGTTAGTCAATGGGTTGAATATTGAAACCATGAGCAAATGGTTCCTATTTACTTATTTATAACATAAGCAATTGTACCATACACTTGTATATAAAAATTATTTATAATACAGATAAAAATTATATATTCATACAAAAATATAATATTATATACTATATATGCATATATATATATCACCAACACATAAAAAAGCTCCATTAAGTCCCTTGGAAATAGCATCAGACCTTATAAAAAGAATAGCTACCTATGTTTTCTGTGCAGTGACTGCATGTACACTATGATTTTTACCTTTGTTTCAGAGATTTCAATGATGACCAACACTTAAATTAATGCCTTTGAAAAGCCACTCTGCCTGTTTGATAAAACACACTGTACAAACAAATATGATTAATTGTTTCTGTGAATTCAACTTCTGTGAATACAGCTCTAGTAAAAATCAGTCTTGTTTAAGCACAATGGTTGTGGACTTAATTAAATATGTTGCTTGGTGAAGCATCTGTTTAAAACATTAAGGAATGGCAGCTCCCCTGAGACCTCCATATGTAAAGGTTTTTCACTTCATAACACAGCCCTAAAAAGTGGTTTAGAAATTATAAATAATTAGTTGATCTTTTGCTTTGGGCAGATTTTTCATAATTAAAAGGTACTTTTCTCTAAGTCTGTGCTAATTGATTTAAAACAATTTATGGAAAAAATAAAATTAAAACAATCAGGGATCCAAGTTTTATTCTCACTTACACTGATATTAATGCAGAGCTACTCCAAAAAGTCAGAGGGGTGTATTTCTTTTTTATCATGCTGGCTGTAGCACAAATGTATCTTCCTCTCTAACTCAGTTTATATAGCTCCCAAGTATATACATTGCTGGGGAAACCTCACTTCCTACCCTACATCCTAACAGAGTTGCCCTAGGATTGCAGTGGCACAAAATTACAATGAGGAAGAGGTAAATTACACTCCCAAAGTCTCCATAACGTGGCACAAATGCATCGGGATTATGAATGAACTTCAAGAGATTTGCGTCAAAACATGTGGTCAGTTCTAGTCCAGAGCAGTGCCTAAATCCTTGCATTGTTACTATGCTCTTGATCAGTAAAGGGAATTTTGAAAAAAAAAAAAAAAGTAAGAACCATCAAGTGCTGCTTCATTTTAAGAGCAACCAAACAGTGATGCAGCCTGATGGATTTGGGAACGCAGGAGCTTCCTGGAGTGTAGGAGCTACACATAGCCACTACATGTAATAAGATGCCCTAAAGATGACTTGGCTGTAGGCTAAACCAAGGAAATTCTTAACAGAATTGTCACTAACTTGATTGTGTCTAAGAAGACATGAAAAAATGAATGGATGTAAACAATATTCTGACACAACAAGAACTGTTCCACCCCTAGTTAGAGGTAAGAAACACTGATATTCCAGGTCTTTGAAGATCATTCAGGAAATAAGTGAAGTTGTTGGTCTCCAGAACTACTAGTGGGGCCTCGTTTATGTGTCAAATGAGTCCCTAAAACATAATAGTGAGAAATCTCTGGGTAAAAAAGGAAAATTGTCAAGCCACCTAGCCTAAATTTAGTAACATATTTTGGTAAAAACATTCATGCTTAGCTTCAGCCAACACAGCACTCTTTCTGCATTTAACTCCTTCCAAACATCTGGATTTCTTAGAATGTCTAGTCTTCCAAGTGTTTACCTGTAAAGCTCTTCAGAAGAAAAGTGTCTTTATTTGTGCTCAGTATAGTATTTGTGGTTGTCTTTCAAAAATAGGAAGTGGAAAGAGATATAAGAGGTGTTCAAACTCTGTTGACTCAAAAGCCAAAAGAGTTGAAGTGATAAATGAACCTGCTTTTGCTAAGCTCAGGAAAAAAAAAAAAGAATGGGCAGCTCATAGTATAGGTGAAAAGAAACCTTCTTCCTTAGCGCTTAAATAGCAAGAGACCAATCTTTTTTATGAGACTTTTTTTTCTGAGTACCCAAATTTACCAAGAAAATGCCTTTCCACTAAATGTTATAATCAAAGTGGACCCCGGACACGTAATTTCTTAGAGAAATGATACAAATATATATAAGTCTAGTGTCAGAAACATTCAGACACGGCAAAATTGCCTTTATTTGAACACTAGCCAACCTAAAGCAGACTCTTTAAAAAGATTTTTCCACATTTTCTCTGCAATGAAAATACAGCTAATAATTTAATTTCTCAAAACAGGTAATAAATACAGTTATTTACTCTGAAGAGTATAAATATGGGAAGCTCTGGATATATTTTTCATTGTTCACATTTTTTATAATATTCTTAAAAAGTAGCATACAGGAAAAATTTCGGAGTCCTGTTAGTCATTTAATTGATGACATTCTATTTGGGGATAAGATAGGTCTCTGAAAAAAGAAAATTCTAAATGTTTGATGCCTTTTTTTTTCTTTCTGTGCATGTTTTATAGAACTAGAATAATATCAAAACAAATGCCAAATAATGCCTTGAAAAATTAATGTTCTCCATTTTGCTTGGTAATACATATTTTTTTGCCCTGTAGATATCAAATGAGTTTACCAAGGAATGGAATATAACAATCCTTATTTTACAAACAGGAAAACTGAACCACAAGTATATTAAAACGGCTTACCTGCAGTCTTCAGGAAAGTGTGAAGGAGGCCAAGCCTTGGGAGCTCCAGCTCAGTGCTGTACATCATTGGCCTGTTAAATGTTGCTGATATTTTGTACAAATCAGCTATTACAACATACTCAGCCATGGAAATAACAAACATCTTTTCTTTTCAGCGTCAGACAAAACCAAAGACATATCTATCATATGAGAACAAAAATCGGAATCGTAACTAATTTTCCATTGCTAAAACGGTCTTTCAGAGGGCCACAGGATTTACCCTGATAAGATCAGATTTCTAATTAACAGATTTTTATAAAACAAAATATTCTTTCCTCTGAGAAAGCAAAACCCAAAACTCCAAACAGTATCTTTAAGACGTTTTACAATTCTAACCTCAACAGACAAAACATAAACTCAATTAGCAGTGAAAATCTTTGATTCCATTTTGGCATTTACATTCTGTGAAGAAGGGAACTATACACAGTTTAAATCTTTTATAATCTTCCTACTCCAGTTTGTGACTAGAGTATCAGCTGGGATTTTAATTTTCACTGGATACGTCCAGGCTAATCTAGACTTAAAATTAAGCTCTCAAGAGAATTTTGTAATGCAACCATACATGCATCATGTCTACATCTAGAATGCCTTCCCTGTTACAGCTATGACCATGGGGAACGTACAAGCAACTGCCAGTGACTGAAGAATGATTGTGCCATTGAAGAAATCCCATGGCACAGTGGAATTATGCAATAGACTGCATAAGCAATTTGCTATGCACCTCAGACCCTCCTCCTGCCACCAAGAACAAACAAACTGAAAATACGAAATTATTCTGTTGGAAACATGAGTGGGGAGAAAAAACTTCATTGTTTGGAAGATATCTTAGCTCTGTGGCCAAGCATGTGGTGCAGTTTCTCTTCTGAAGGCAAGTACATGACATGGTACAAAGGTACATGGTACAAAGGCACATGGTACATGCAAAGGACCAGCCTCAGATTGCTAAAGAAATGTAACTTAAACCTTTGAGGTCCTTAAACAGTAATAAAACCTGCCCACTCAGCACTTCTAAATGCCCGTATTATGTCTGGCATTTAGACCTGTGATCTATGAGACTTAAATCTTAGATCTATGAGACTTATTGAACAGGGCTTCCCTGGGCCCATTTCCCATTCCTAACCTGCACAACAAATCATCTGGTCTCTATACAAATCTGAAGGGCTAGTCCTGAACCCACTGCTTGGACCTTTGAAAACTTATCCTTCCAGCAGTGACAGGGCAAGGTGGAATGGTTTTAAACTGAAAGAGAGGAGGTTTGGATTAGATGTTAGAAAAAATTCTTTTCTAGAACAATGGTAAGGAACAGGTCACCCACAGAAGTGCATGTGGATGCCCCATCCATGGAAGTGTTCAACTTCAGGCTGGATGGAGCTTTGAACAACCTGGTCTAGTGGAACATGCCCCTGCCCATGGTAGGGGGGTTGGAACTGGATGATCTTTAAGGTTCTTTCCAACCAAAACCATCCTGTGATTTTACAATAATCAGAAACAAGTCTAAGGTTTTTTTTCCTGATTCAAAATCCTCCTTACACAGTGGAAATATGAAGATTCAGAAATCTAAGCCTTGTTTGTATGCTTTTTGATGATTTTCCAGAAGACCACTAAGGATCTGAGGTGTAATTATAGACGACTACTCCTTTTAATTGAAAAAACCACAATGTTAAATCCTTCCAAAAGTCATCTTTTCTTTCTATGTGTAACAAATGGAAAAGCCACTTATTTAAGCCACAATCAAATATATACTTTTTCCTCACATATAATTACATTCACTGCATGGCATGCTTTCACTTCTGCATAAAGTTTTAGAAAAAATAGACTGGACAAAATCTTCTAAAAATAGTCTAAAACCAATCATTTTTAAATCTTCTTAAGTAAATCTCAAGAGGAACTCTGCAGAAACCATTTATCTCTTTTGTTGGTCACTTTAAATTTGAGTGCTATAATAAAACAAAGAAAATATTCTTTTTCAGTTGCTATAGAGAAAAAAGGTGCCTAGAACTGATTAAAACCAGCATTTTGGTACATGCCCATCTCTTGCTGAAAAATTTCTGAGTTATTTTCAGTGGAAATAAAAACAGCTACTCTGTCACAGGAATTACATTTGTAAGGAAAACTGCCAGGACTGACCTAATACTGATAAAAACACATATTGGTGTTAATTTATTGACTAAATTCACAGCAAAATCTCCCAGCATTTTACCCAAGACGTAGTTTTATAATTCAGAGAAGACCAAACCCAGTGATTAAATAAATATAAAGTGCACTTTACTTTACAGGTCAGAACTCAAGTATGTTGGCAGATATGGTCAATGATGCACCAACCAACTTTGTCTAAGCACTCATACATGACTTGGGAATTAAACAGAAATCAGCCTATTTTTCAGCTGGAAACTCCAGGAGACCCTGTCAGAGTCATTTGTTCACACCTCAGTAGAAAACTGCACGTGTAGTGAATTCAGTGCTTTCCTGATTGTTGTTTCTTTTACAAGTGCCAGTGGATTATTGGCTCCACTTGAAGTTCTAGTAAAACAATTAATCTTTTTGGAGGTTCCAGTCCATTTTCTGATATTTTCAGAAGTTATAGTGGCCAGGTATAATTTGGAAAACAAAATGAATTCTCTACCAGACTGGACTTGTGCCCTACCTTCATTAGAGCAGTGGGACCATTTAGCTTCCTAGAGTTGCATTTTGAGAACTGTGTATCTCATTACTCTGTTACTGTCTGGAACACCCTGTGTGCTGCAGAGCTTAGAGGCAATGAGTTACGGTTGGAGGTGGAACACAGACCAAAGCAGGGGAGACGAAATTCAGTTTTAAGCCAGAAAATCCCTTTCCCCACCACAAAATTTGATATATTATTTCTTTAATCCACATGCAGCCTCTGTCATTCAGGAGGTAGAACAATGAACCCTGGTATAAGGGATGGAGTCCTTTGGGGAAAACTACTTGAGAAAGCCAAATAATTCCCAACCAATCAACAAGAGTAGGATTCTGGCTAAAAGAAGAGCAAGAAATGTAAAAAAGATATCTTGGGGATGGATACAAAGAAAAGGGCTTGCATAAAACTGTGTTGCTGGAGACTAGGACTAGAAGAGATCACTGGACCATCTATTGTAACTTTTTGACATATGGCAATAGAAATAGCACAGAATAGAAATAGCCATAGATATACATCCAGTTACTAAAATTATATCACTGACTCTTTTTCTTCACTATGTGAAGGAATTTTATTTACTCCATAGGAGTTATCTATGGTAAATATTGTGATCACACAGACTTGATCACTGGTTTTCATGTGTTCTATATAGAATGGAATCAATTAGTTAAGACTGTAATAATTGTCATCATTTACTCCTCCTTGCTATTCCTGTGGTTGCTCAGTTCCTTCCCCACGCAGGTGCACAAACTCCTTTCACTGACAATGCAGCTTTGATCTGTGGACAAGAATCCCCAAACAGACACAGTGAAAGAACACAGTGAAAGAGGGAAAAGAAAGGTTTTTTTCTCTGGTCTTTACTTCTTTAAGTGACTATCTATGATATGTGGTAATAGGCAACTATTCCTGCAGCAAGACAACATAGAGAAACCACATTGAAACTCCTCTCCAAGAGGGTACCACCAATGTCTTAATAGTTCTGGAAAACAGGATCAAAGAGAAGGTCACTGTGGCAGGGGGCTCCATGGATTTGTTCTGTGTGGCTTCTGCCATGAGAAAGAATAAAGACCTATAGGCCAGACAGACTTGAAATATTACACCAAAGACTAGGTAAGTCAGATAGTCATATTTTTGCATTGTTTGGGACTATCAAAATATTATTCACATTTATTTTGGAACATTGTAGTGAGCTTATCCCAGCCAAGCCCCCAGGAGCTAAGCCCTCAGCCAGTTACTTGCTCCCTCCAGCAGGATGGGGGAGAGAATCATAAGGGCAAAAGTGAGAAAAACTTGCAGTTTGAGATACAGACAGTTTCAGAAGTGAAGAAAAAAAAGAAAAAAATCCCAAATGATGCAAAAACAATCACTCACCACCTCCCATCAGCAGACCAATGCCCAGCCAGTCTCTGGGCAACAGCTTCTTTTGAAAAACTGCCTCAGTTTTATTGCTGAAAATGACATTTTATAACATGGAATATCACTTTGGTCAATTTGGATCAGCTGTTGTAGCTGTGTACCCTCCCAACCCCTTCCCCACCCCCAACCTACTGGCTCATGAAAACCTTAGCTCTATGCAAGCGCTGCTCAGTAGTAGCTAAAACATTTGTGTGTTATCATCAACACTGTTTTGGTCACAAACCTAAAATACAGCACTATACAGGCTGCTATGAAGAATATTAACTCCATCCCAACAAGACCCAGTAAAATCACAAAAGATAAGAATTCAACCAAAGTTCCTATTTTGCCAGGGAAAATCAAACATTACACCTCATTAGGTGGAACATCACACTGAGACCTACAGATGCTGACAAGCTTTTCCAAAATCATACTTACCTGTAATAAAATAGTTTCTTATTACTTTTTTAAACTTACTTCACTGTAGAATAAGTGGAATTCAAGAACTTGCTTCTTGTTCAAAGGAAGAGAGATGTCTGCTGGTAAGCCGATACAATATCTAAAGATGTTTCTGAGCAAAGAGGAGCTAACAGGAAATTAGGAGGACCTTCAGAATTTGGGAAAGTGAATGTTCTCAGATCTTAAGTCATACTTACCATTACTAATGCAAGATATCTCCCACTAGTAAGTGTTGTAAAATTTTTTATTTCAGAAACACTTTTTTTAAGTATCACCTACATTGTATGCTACGGCCAACAAAAGAGAACATTATCTTTATTCTTCATGTGAGTAAGAGAGAGTAAAATGCAATATAATAGCATGCCAGTGGTTGTCAAGGCCAGTCCTGAGCTGCTATGCAAAAATCACCCCATCTGTGTGTTTGTTGAACTAATGAAAAATGAAACTAATGAAAAAATGTGGAAAATAATTTCACATTTGACTGTGGATGGCTGAACCAGTTACACAAAACTTCACATCTTCTAGATTGTGTCTGATAAGCAAATGAACTTCTCATAGTTAAGAAATCCTCCTTTATAAAGGCCTCCCAGTAAAAGCAGCTGAAATAGAAATGGCTTTCTTTTAGGAATGTGTTCTTTCTTATTTGACATCAGTTGCATATCTGTCTATCTACATGGAACCATATGATCCCTACTGCCAAGTACAGAAATGCCTATTGTTACCAGATGTTGTTCTCCACACAGGTATTATTAGAACACTACTATATTCATGACAGAAGTAGGAAAGTGAGGCACAAGTTGAAGGAGGAGTTAGAAACAGAAAAAGATCAGTTTCTTTCCTACACTAATAAGTTCCTTTCATTATTCTTGTACCCATGCCTCTGTCAGCAGACAAGCCCACCACAGTAAAAGAACTGGCTGACGGAACTCTTTTTAAGAAACCTATATGACACCTAGGAGTGTGAAAACTTTAAAGCTTTTTTCTTTCTAGAGTTATGTCAATGCCAGGGCTTTTGCTGGGAAAGCTCTGTCATTTAGAGAACACACCAGGCATCTAAAATCATCATGGTCTGCTGAATGAGCACAAAGTATAACTCATCAAACCTCCTTTTCAGATGTACCTAAAGCCACTAAGGATTTCATTTACAATACCTGAGGCCAAGTTTCCTCATCATTCAACCTGTTTATCACTGGGACTGCTTTCCTGAAGTCTGTAAGGGCTCCAAATATGGGGCAATGGGGAGGAGAGAGTTGCCAAAGATGACAATTGCCTCTAAAGTCATCTAAAAATATCCAAAAACTTGTTACTATTAGCAAAACTACTGTCATGGCAGAAGGACCCATCATCTGACAGTGAAGGGGTGGCAGAGAACTTACCCTTGAGAAATGACTAAATATTTTTCATGTTCACATTAAGTTCCAACCTCTGCCATTAGCAGCAGAGCAGCTTAAGAGTGATCTTAACTGCCCTAAAATCTACCCCATACCTGAGTGAGGTCATGACCAAGTAGCAATGATGTTCCTCCTTGTGAGTAAACAGCTCTAACATTTGGCCTGTCACAGCTGCCAAGCTTGGCAGCTGAGATGAACTGCAAGTTCCTAGTCAGATCCTATCATCTCCGTTACTCCACACGCCTTCTCTAGAAATTGCTTTGTGAACTAGTCCAGGATCTTTCTGTGGGACCTCCTGAAAGAGCATCCGGGGAACAGGAGGAAAGTGCTGGTGAGTTCATTTCTTAACCACTTCCTCTGAGTAGACTGAGCATGGGTTCTGTGCAGGATGTCAAGACCGGCTGCAAACAGGAAAAGAGAGACAGAGCCCATTCCTGGGATCAAGCTCAGCTTGAAGCTGTACCCTGACACCTTCATCCCCTGCAGACATGAGAGATTTGGATTACATAGCCCCAGATACAACCTTAGAGTGGAACAGCTTCTCCTTGGTGTCTTTGCAGAACACACCCAAAGGGAGAGCTGAGACTCAGCACATACACACCATCTCCCTCTGATCCTGCAGATACTTCAGTCTGAATCATGAACTTGAGTGGAATGGATGAGGGGGTAGAAGGAACTGTTTGATAATGGCCATTCCTGGGAGAAGAAAACCATAGGAAGGTAAAGCCTCTGTGAGAAAGATGATGGGCTTTCTTTCTCATTCATTTGTGTTGAATTATTTTATTTCTGGGGCAGAATGACCTCTGGTGTTCTACAGACTGCATTTAGGCAGAAGGGATTGAACGAGGCTCCCGTGAGAATTTCCTAAATAAACACCGTAATTACTCGGGGGAATAAAGATGAGGGTTGGTTACAAAGAATGAGTGGGAGATTAAATTACTAAGTGGCAGATGAAATCCAATGTAGGTAAGTGAAATATGTTACATACAGTAAGAAACAATCCTAATTTTGCATGTATTAAATGGTGGTCAGAGAGATTTTGAGGTTGTTAGAGAGAGAGCTGTGAAAAACAGCAGCTCAGTGCTCAGGACTGAGGCCTGCTATCTATGTTCCTATGATGTGCATATTTTGTCCTACACCCATGAACTCTATATATGATGACTACAACCTATCTCACTACTAATAGGTGATAACAGAATTTATAATAAGATACCAAACAGTACAACAAGCCCCAAAGACCAAGATTATTCAGATTTAAATGAAAATCAGCAAAGCACAGCTACTAAACACATTGGTATTCAGCAGTCTTCAGAAGCCTCCAATTAAAAACTCAGGTGAAGTTTCTGCTATGCCTATGACGCTTTTGAGGATACCACCTTCAATATGACCAATAAAGAAACAGGGTGTAAGGCTGTTCAAATATGTAAATCATACCTTTTTTGTGATTTGCTGGGAGTTACCTGAGATTTTTGATAAGCATAGTAATTCAATTCAGATACTCTTACAATTGCATTAAATTCCTTGAAAGCAGAAAAAGTAATATATTAATATGCTTCATTTTAAACACTTCAGTTCTTTTCTTAGTAGTGTAATACAAGAAGAGACCTTGTCATTAATCTAAAAGTGTTTATGCAAAGAGGTATAAAAATAATAATGAAAATAATTTCTCAAAATTCTAAATTATTATTGGTTTTAATCTTTGAAAGAGGCATTTTAATAAAACAATGTCTAGTCCTTACTGAATAAATCTACTAGTGTCTGACTAGTCTACGTGCTTATTTTTTACCTGCTTCAACATCCTATTAGTTGCTTATAGCTCACGTTTGCTTTCTGGAAAGGTTTGGTTGAGTGCAGCCCTAACATTTTATGGGATAAATGCTATTTTTAGTTATCAATTAATTATGTTTGCATTTTTCATGCTCAAAAGTTCCTCAAAATTTCCTTCTTCAAAAGCCCAGCTCTATCAGGGAATATTGAAAAGGGGAATTTTCCTTAATATTCTCAAAGTTTTGCCTTAAAAGTATTAGGCATTTATGAATACAAGTGAAAAATTCCCTTAAAAGAGTCATAAATTCAGCCACAGTATCAATCCCAAGGCGTTTGAAAATGAAGTTCAAGAAAGGCAGAGAAAACAAAAGGAGTGAAAAGACAATTGACAACAGTAAAATAGCTTTACTTGTTTTTGAAACTATAGGGGGGGCTGTATTATTCAGGTCCAACATAAGTGGAAACAGTACAAATGAGAGAGAGGTTTCAGATATGATATATATATATATTTATTGCCATGTTTTACTTTAATGTACCACTATTTGGACAATAAAGAAAAAACACTCTGGTTTAGGCTTTTAAGACATGGAATATTCAGATCTATCTATTGTTAGCGCACAGATATTTGAAGTGGAAAAATGTGAGTTTAAGAACAAAGTATTAAGTAATTTTCTAATGGCCATTCAGGAAGCCAATGGCAGAGATTTTCCAGCAACTATTTTCCTAAATACCTTCTTACTTAAACTTCTACTGTTGTCATGCAGTTTTATTTCTCGTGTCTTCCCCAAAGAAGACAAAATTTGAAAATAGCTTAGTTGTACATTTAAAATATTGATTTTCAACAGCAGTTAATTCTCTTCTTTTAGCCTTTTTTTTTGATATATGCAACAAAGTTATTTAAATGCATCCCCAAATGTAAAGAATTATTAGTTTCATTTTTTTTTCTTTCTTTTCAAGTTATCTTTGATGTCTGTGGCCAGAACTCCAGTGCTGCTGAAGCCACGGCTTGAAGTACTTTTCCCAAGACTTGTGCCATTTCAAACATTCCCTTAATATTAAAACAAATGAAAATCAGGAGGTATCTAATTGTCCTGGTTTTGATTTTGTTAATAAAATGTGAAAGGTTAAAATGGAGCAAACCATTTCTTAAAGCTATAGCCATAGAAGCACCAAGGCTTCAAAGATGACTTGGAAATGAAAGATTAAAAAAAAAGTTACAATAAAGCACAATATTTAAAATAATTTCAGGACCTCAGTTTCCACTGAACTTGAAAGAAGTTTCGTGATGACTTAACTCCTCATAGAACCAGGTCCATGCTGAATAAAAGCATATGAGGATTCTGCAGTAAGGCCAGAAGAAGTATGTGTTGTGTTCAATATGCATTTTGCAAAGGAAGGATGCTTGGACATCAAGATTTGTCCTATTTTTAATGCAGTCAACCAGTCAAACAGATTTAAATTCACTGAGGACCATCCAAATGGTCTGAATAAATCTTTATTTACCTTAAATCATGTTCCTTGTTCATCTTGTAGGGGCAAGAATCACTTGTTCCACTAGTCTCTCTAGCACCACAGTCTCTGTCCCTTCCGATTTCCATTCCCAGTCACTAACAGTCTGTAGGACTGTTTGAGTGCCTCTGTTACTGCTCAGGGAAGCATCTGGTTCACTGAGGCAAGATTTCTTGAAAGGGAAACCTATTGCCACAGATTAAAGGAGCTTGTTCATTAAAAACAAGAGAGATTAGTTTCTTCTTTATAGGAATTAAAAGGAAAACTAGAACACTGCCTATCCTTTCCCTGTCCAAGTTGTCAGATCCTTTCCAACACTTCATAGTATGCAACTTAATCCTGTTCACAAGAACCAAAGTTAAACCTATAGAAAAGAACCAAAGTTGCCAGTTGACACTACAGATACAATTTGTATTTCAGCGGGGCCTAGGCCTTTCTCTATTTGAAGCAACTGGTCAGAAAATAGGCACTCAGTTCTGCAAGGTGCTGATAAGATACAGAAATGTGAGGGAGGTTCGTATGAGCAAAACCTGAAGGCTTTGGCTCTGAAAGGGTGACAGTCTAAGCTTTTATACTTTAGCTGTGCTCTCAGTTTGGAGTTCTTAGTTCAGTGAAATGGATGAAGATTATTCAGATGAGGCCAGCTGGGACCCCTGACATAGAGAGCCAACTATACATTTAAACAAGATACCCATGTCCCCGGGTATGGTATATTTTAAGATACCAGATACATTACTAGTAGCAATGAAATTAAGGAACTTTTTTTTTCCCAGTCAGGTCTGGAAAATCTTACATAGATTAGCTTTTTGAGAATAAGAAATTGAATGTTTACAGGGAAAAAAAAATTCTTCTCTTCTGATGCTGTAAGTCACTGACAGTGTGCATGACTGCTTTATCATAAAGAGCAAAACCTCCTTCAGGATACAGGCAGCCATTTATTAAAAGTGGTGATTAAATGGCTGAGATAGTCCTGAAGCAGAACAAGGTTTAGGTATTGTGTTCTTTTTAATCCCACAGCATGCTCCCTTGTAAGTGAAGTGGTAATTTCTTACAGGCCAATCTGAGTCAATAAATGCTTTTAAGCCCCTGTAGACAAATGCTATCTACAGTGCTATTTTGATTTATTGATACTTAGCTGTTGAAGCAGGTTTTTTAAAGCACACCATTTCATATCAGTAGGAGAGCTCTGTTGCTTCTGCTGTTATCCATCTTTAACTATTTATATGGCTTTTGGGTGGGGTCTGAGTATCTCTGTCTGCCATTGCAGTAAAATACTTGGCATCGTCTCTGAAAAGCCAGTGTGTTGGCAGCATCAGTCATTTTCTACCTGAAAAATTTTTCAGGTCTTAATCAAGGTAGAAGTTTAGAAAGAGCAGTGACTGTAGAAGGGCAACTAAATCTTTCCTGTTAAGCAAAGACCCTGATTCAAAGTTCATGGAAGGAATGATAATATCTGAATCCCAGTAGAGGAACTGCATATTAGAGGAACAGGAAGGAGGTAGTATTTAGTTACCTCTTATCATGGAAGAAATACTATAGAGTTTAGTGCAATACTGCTTTTGTTAGTATTATTTTTAATTAGTATTATTCTTGCATGTCAGGAATTCTAGAGCATAATTATAAACATCTGCTAAACTCTACAAGAACAGCTAGAAAAATCCATAGGAAGAAGACAGGTCTGTATATCATGTATGATCTTTTACTGGTATATCAATAGAAATTGATTTAGTTGTTTACATTATTCATCATTATTATAATTTTCTATTAAATGAGCCACTCTTTCTGTCACATCTCTTTGTGATCTGCACCAGCATTAATGATTGTTTATAGCTGGGATACATACAGTTATTAGGGGAAGCAAATAAATATTTCAAAGCTATTTAACCTGTTTGGTCCTGTTCTTTCCACTGGTACAACAGGTAAACCAATACTGAGTAAAAGTGAATTCATCTCATCTACACTTTTCCTTGCTTGCTTGTCAGTAAAACCCCTATTATGGTTTTTGGTTTGTTCAGAGCACTTAAAAGCCTCTGTCGCAACTCCATCAATTCTAAGGTGGTGCCTCCTGTTTCTCTTTTCTCCTTTAATATAGAAAGTCATACTCCTTCATGTAAGAAGTAGTTTTACACATGAAGGTGGTGTTCTTTGGTAACAGAAAACATGCAGGATTTACAAGAATTGTTTTTCAAGAGTTCCAGACGGACAACATTGGAACCCACATTCAGTCTATATATGCTAAAGCCAAAGGAATTTCTCCACAGTGCCCTAATATTCTGTTTCATTGTCATTTGGAAGAAGGTATCTTTTTGGCAAAACAACACTCCACCTTGAAGTGGTGGATAGAAAGACAAATGCTGAAACTGTTCACAGGAGTTTCAATTAGTGTCACTGTTGATGGGTTCCATTGCCTATGCAAGGTTCAGCTGAACAGCTAAGGCCCTAAGTGGCATGCAAGATTGCAGAGTAATTAAACATTTTGTTGCATACTATAAATAGCTCCTTCTGTCTTCTCTTCACAATAGATGCACTGGGAACATAAAAAGAGATGTGGAAGATTTTGCTCTTCTCTGCTTGCTATGGATACAGACCAACAACTTTACAGATGAAAGACTTCATGTTCTACCATCAATCTCTGGAGCCATCAAACCCCTATGAAGGAGCACATAGAATGACCAATTTAAAACCAGAAATCTACCTGACAAAATGTCAGACAAATACATCATGAACACCACATGACTTTAGCATATCGGCTGCTGTTTGTTGCAAATAGGTGATAAAGTGTGTGGGGTGGTCCTGAGGGAGCATATGGCTTAAGTTTTGTGTTCTGTTTGATCCCACAGCACGCTTCCTTGAAAATTAGGTACTTGCATTTACAGGATACAGATTTAGAACATTTGCTAAATGTCACAAAGTCTTCATGGATTTCTTGCACTGTAGTTGAAAGCTGAATCATTTGAAAATTTGTAAAAATATTGGATTGCCTTGATATTGCTAATCATTTCTATTTCTAATAATTTCACATTGTTTGATCATTTACAAGATCAAACTAATTCATAAGTCTAGCTCATTCAACTACAGAAAATAATTGAGGTCTTTTTCTAAAGCCAGGAAGGTCAGGTCAAATACTAAAAAAAGTAGACTACTGTTTCTGGCTATCATTGACTGTGTCAAATAGTGCTTGATTCAGCTTACTTTTCATTGAAAGCTTTTTTATTTTCCTGTCCATTAGTTTGATCCATGCATTTTATATCCATTTATTTGGATAGATAGTTCTTTTTTGCCTCCTACCTTTGACATAATATCTCAGGAGACTATGAAATAGCATGTGGCAGTTGTCACTACTGAAACCTACACTTGCTAGCAGAATTGAGTTCCTTACTTGAAAAGTAATTTGATTTTATTTCTTTGCTGTACCTTTGACTTAAAGAACAATGTGCTGTGTTTATCTGAGAGGAGATAGACAAGACTGTCATACCCACCTGTATGTGCTCACAGCTCATGCTTATGTGTACACAGGTGGAGCCAATTCCTCCACCCCTAGGCATACATATTTTATACTTAATTCACTCTCCTGTCTGGGCAAAGACATACTTCTACCTTCCTCTGTCCTTCCATAACTGTTTGTGACAGGCATATGTAAAGAGAAGATAGATACATGAAACAGAAGGCTTCTAAAAGCTGTGGTCCCTGATGCCTGACCCCATCCAGCCATCCCTTCCATTAGGCAAAGAGCCAAAGGAGGGGCTGAAGGAAGTTATTGGAGAAGCTTATGTTGAACAGACAGACAAAAATGCATGTCCCTAGAGTTTAACCTGCAAATTATTTCAGATTCTGAACCATGCTGCTGTTTGACCTGGTTGGATGTGACGAGATACGGTCCTCCCTGTCCTGTTTACACGGGAAGGAAGTTCAGGTATGGAGTCTGAAGGCAGCTATGGTGTGTTGTCACGAGACAAGACCTACTAACACACTACTGGGAGCACCAAACCTCCGAGCAAGAAGCTTGTAGACAAGTAAGAACTTGAAGTCTGCAGAATGCCAAGTGCCTTTGGTAGGAAGCTGAGCTCGCTGACTTGAGTTATTTCAATGGATGAAACTCATTTCTCCTTCCTTCCCCAGAAATAATTTGGCATCTTGCTTTGTTGGAGTAGGCCAATGACACTTGTTATTGTTACCTCAAAGGGTGTTATGTGGATGTGCTTATGTTTGTAAATGGGGTGGGGCAAAATTTTTAATGAATATCAAATTCACCAAAAAAATTCTTGGAAATCAAAATTATGTGAAAAAAATTGACTGAAATTAAAAAAAATGTATATCTGGGAATATTTTGAAGTGCCAAGAACTTTGCTTTGACATTTTCAAGTAAAACCGCTGTGCTTCTGTGTCAGACAACATTTTTAATTAAAGATAATACAAAAAATTTAAATCAAAGAATGAAAAATATAGGATTTAAATAATATTGAATATGTAACAGAACAAAAAGTTATGGGCTGAAAAACACCCATGTTTTGACTTCCTAAAATGCTAATGGGGAAAGAATTGTTTCTCCTCTCTTTCCAAAAGAGAACTTCTGCTTTCATCATAACTGATTTTCTTCCCTTATATTTTGGCAGATATGTGAGGCACCAGACTGAACCCTCCCATTATTTGCTAACCTATGTACATAGGACACTTCAAAACAACCGGAGTATAACTGCCAAATTTCATTTATATGTTCTTAATCACTTTTTTAGTTCCTTTTTCAGGTGACATTATCAGATGGGAATTGCTATTATTCTCTGTGGAAACAATTTCCTTTCCTAATAACCTTTATTAGACACTCAAATATCAAGGATAAATGTAATAAATAATAGTAATCACATGGTAAACTAAGATTTTTTCCATTGATTTCAGTGCAAGTTTAAATATTTTTTTTAAATTGTCTTAATGTAAATAGGGAAAAATATGAAGAAAGATGCTGCAAAAAGAGCAGACCTTTGAGTACAGTTGCAAATATTGCTTCATTACTATGTCAGAGGCCTCTCCACACAGCTTTGTATCCCACAATAAGTCTATTGTTTACTGTAAAGACTCAGCTGTGGACAGAAATGTCCAAATAAATAGTCATAAATTATTAAAGACAAGTTTTTTGTCTCTGAGATTTATTTTTTTATGAATATAGTTCATAGTGCTCAACCTTAACAGTGATCCATAGAAGAGAATGAACGAAAGAGTCATGTAAAATTCTTTGTGGCTCACATTTGCAATGGGAAAAATGCCCTGTATCATCATTGAATGAAAGTTAAGGATGGAGCAGGTAGGTGATTACTGGAGCAGAGAGCAGCTGCAATACAGGGTAGAGGGAGACCAGACCTGGTCTGCTCAGTGTTGAAGGGTTGTATTTGAAAAGCCAGAGGGATACTTGTAAGACTGTCAAACGGCAGTGTATGACCTTGGATTGAGGAATTCTGTCTGCTAGTTGAATCGTGTATATAGCTGTAAAGTGGTGATATATTTGTGTCTGTTCATTCAACCTTAAAATGGGTTAGTGTTCGGAATCTTTTTTATGTAACAGCAACCTGTAATGGAGAAGACACTTTCACTACACAGCTACACACATGCTCATTATTATGTTAGTGATGTTCTTTTCAGCTGTTGTTGTATCATTTGAGAAATAATATTTTTCTTTTCAAAGAAGGAGAAAGCATTTTTTTTTCTGGAAATTTCATCTACCTAGTGAAATAAGAGTAATGTATGTTCTATAAAGTATGTGAAAGTACATACATCTTAGTACTACTTAGTTTATCTAGACTTGTCATGAAGTCTCTCTCATGTTACGGTATTATTTGGTCATAAATTCAAAGTTGAATTTGTGTTTCTTACAGAAAAATCCTCCCCAAGCCTCATTCCTCCACAAGCTTCACTTCTGCTAGGATAGAGTTATCTGCTGTCTTGCTCACTCTTGGTGTAAGCAATCAGCAGAATGATATCATCAATGATATTATTATTTGATGCTTAAAACAGTCTTCTCAGAAGCAGAAAGCAAAGAATTGAAACTTACTTCACTCTGAAGTGATCCAAGTATTCTCACTTCCTGAGTGCACTAATCTCTGGATTATTACATGAAAGATTCTTATTTTCCTGAGTTGCTTTAAAAAAATCTTCTAGAAACAAGTCCTGCACAGTTTTTTGATTGTTGGTTTGTTGGTTTTTTTTAAAATTGTTTGGGATTTTTTTTGTTCCCCCCTCAAAAAAAGGAATTAATGCTTGTATGTCTGTGTGGGATCTGGTTTGAAGATTTTAAAATAGTATCAGATGTCTTAAAAGATGCACCTTACCTTAAACACAATGCAAAATATTATCTGATGTTCTTTGGTCTGGTTTACACAGGTCAAAGCAACCAGTGATGTCACCAGTCTTCAGATATAGGAATTGAAGTACAGAGCAGAAGTATATAATAAAAAGATTGTAATGTTGTGATCTTTCTTGTTATATTCCTATGAGCAGTAAAATAATTTCGAGAACTAACATGTAGTGTGATCCAGGCATTCTTGGGTACATTCTTGGATTTGTGCTTGCAAATATATTCCCTTTTTTAAGACAAAACAAAACAAAAATTCTCTTTATCTGAAGGATGAATGAGCCCCTTCAATACACTGTAAACGTTACCCTGGCTGTGATCCAAGGGTTGTGATGTGGAAGGAATAAGTTGCTTAATTTCTGCATTTGAAGCCTTTGTTAAAAAATGTTTTAATCTTTTCTTGACTCCATTATAGTTTAAAGTCTGGTTTAACATTCCAGCCGGGCCACAACAAAGAGCATCATTGTTTGACATGCTTTTTCTACAGAGCCTGTCAGATGTGCTGCATTATCTAAACAATGTTGGCAGCAAGTACACAAGTAGCAAGTGTGAATCAAATCAAAGATGTCCTCAAATCCGGACTCCAAGCCTGAATGTTCCCAGACTCCAAGGGTACAGCAGGAGTGTCTGGTTATCAATAAGCATAACCAATGATAATCTAATAATTTAGGATTCAAATGCAAGCCTTGATGATTTTCTATTTGTGGGGAATAACCCGCACTTTGTGCTTCCATCCCACATTAGAACCACCAAACTAGGGACTATTCAACTTTGTTCTTTACCTCAAACACCCAAAGAGGGGTTGTTTGCAGAAGAATATTGTCTGATTCTTGTTGGGACATATGAGTAAGTCCCAGTGCACAGAACAAGCAGTCAAGCTACGGTCTTGGCTGCTGATCCTCTTGCACTGCCCTCAGCCTCACCTTCCAACCTACTCGGTCCTGCTTGGCACCGTCGTAGCGTCAGCAACCACCTTGCTAAAACCTGCCTACTCAGCTCTTTGGGTGAGTTTTTCCTCACCTATTTCCATCTAAATGAATTAAGCCAGCAAAAATCTCCCATTTAAACTTTGAAACTGGTCTGACTCACAATGAGTAAAGTGTTTTTGGGACTGATTGTATGAACAGTTCAGCCTGAAGGTCTGAGGAACGCAGCGCAGAGAAGCCAACTATGTTATGTCTTTGATGCCTATGAATATAGGCACCTTCTGAGTAAAGAAAAGTACCTGTGAAAAACTCAGAACATCATTATTTTATTTTATTGCTGTATTATTCCTACTTCCAATGTGTGATACTTTGAAAGAGTTTTTTATATTTTAAAAATGAGGTTTTGAAAACATACTTTAATACAAGACACAGTAGCATTAAAATAGGTTTTAATGAGGATTTGTTTCAGGAATAAGTTCACTAAAAAACAAAATGGAGTGGTGAAAACAAGATGAAATATATTCAGTGAAATTAACTAATACTAGCAAATATGAATTGTGATTCCATATGTTTGTCATGCAATAACAATTAGTTTGAGGTTCTGTGATAGTATTAGAACTTTTACTGTGGGAGGTGCCACCATATAATACACAGATTAAGGGGCCAGGATGTGGTAGATGCTAACTGAAGATTCCGGTCTTCACAGCACAATAAAATTAGTTTCAGCTGTGTGGCCTTAGAAGGGATAAAACCTGCACTTGATTTCAGCACACCACAGCAGGCCAAATCATGCCTCAACAGCCTCTGTGAAAGAAGGAGATCTTCCCTTTACCACCTCATTATTCCATGTTGTCAAATATTTTACTTTCTACACTCACAAAAAGAAACCCTAATTAATTGACTGCTATACAGCCTTTTGCTACTGTGACTAAATTTAGGCATAAATAAGGTCTCATCTTGTACTATCTTTTAGTATTGTTCTTCAAAAGACAACTCTCGCTTTTACATTTTTGTTTTCTCTTAAACAAAGAAATACATTTTACATTGTGATTAAAATACAAAGCAATAAATTCAGCAGGATTACATGATACAATATCAATACATGATACATATTCACCAGAAATCAGAAACATGCCAAATTCAGTTGTTCTTCAATGTCAGGTCTGAAGTCTTGCAAGGAGTTAAAAATAAATTATAGAATATGTAATTATTAAGCAATTTCATTAAATGTTATATCCATACATTTATTTTTCAATGTACTTCCAAAACAACACACAAAATTTTATCACTTATGTTTGAGCAAATGAGAAAAAATGTTTTCTCTTGATTGTATGAAATTTGATTTTGTGCTCAATAACAAAGAAAAAAGTAAATTAAACGAAACATAGATATTAAGGACTATTTAACTTTTTTTAAGAGTTGAAAGATTAGACTTCAAAATTTTGTCTGTTTCTTGGAGAAAAAAAGCTGGTTCAAGTATCTAGGATGAAAAAAAATATTCTTACTAACAGTAAGAATAAGTTTGTTCATTTAAGATGGATTTTCTAACTCTTAATTCCGTTCTCCTTAAGTTTTAGTTACATTTTGTTGAAACAATTAAATGTAGCAATACAGAAATAAAAAGATCATAATGAAAATGGAGAAAGACATAAGAGAATCTTCAATATAATAAAAATGATGACAGTGTGCCAAAAACTGTGTATGTATCATTTCATCAAATTTGTAAGCAGGTCAGCAAGGTTTGTAAGAATTACTGATTTCAAATTAAAACATTGCGGTAAAGCTAGATTCTTTTATGGTTCAACCTCCTTATTTATTTTAATACTGTAATTATTAGTTTCAATCTTCTAAAATATTTTAATTCTTGTTTTCCAGAACTCTGCCTTCCAAATGACTTCTAAATGCCAAAATTCATAGGAAGGAGGTATTTCCCTAGAAAAGTAAAGTCAACATGGATGAAGCAGGGCAAGAGGAAACTCAAATTAAGAACAAATTACCTGAAGAAAAGAGATTTATGAAAATATTTGTTAGCGTTGTCAACATGATTTGTTTTCTTCTGCCTGAGGGAAAACCATGGTTGAGCATTGAATATAGAAGAAAAAAAATTTATGTCCAAGTTCTTATCCTAACTTCATGTCAACTCACAAAGAGAATAAAGACTTGCAGTTTTCCTTTCCACTAGCTTTGAAACTTTTAAACAAGTTGCATTTCCAAGAATTTTCATGGAGTTATAAATGTGATTTCTCTTGTCTTCAAATGTGCTTTCCCTCTCTGTTTCTTTGCTAGAATTTTCCTTAACTTAGCAGCATAAAGAAACAACCAAAACAACCAGAAGCTTTATAGTCAATGACTAACCAAATAGGCTTTGTACAGTGCATCTGGAAGAACAATACACATCCTTTTATCCCAGAACTTGGAGCACTCTTCTGGGTCTAGAAACAACTTTTGTCTATCATGAGCTATGTGTCATCCAAGTAGAAGCACGCACAGTATGCAAGGACTGTAAATGCCAATCTCACATCTGTGGTACTTCATTGTCAGAGTGATGAAATTTTCACTTCAGACTTCCTTTGCTCGTCAGAAAAGGATTAAGTAGATGGATAATGTAGCATGATCAGTGCTGTAGGCACACATTGCCAACTGTGCCATCTGCAGATACCAGTCATGAAGAGAAAGTTGTCAGTACTCTTCCAGCCCTACTGATTCTGGAAGAAAGGCAGTCAAATCTTGAACCACACAAATTCCTCTTCCTCCACATCAGTAAATCTGGTATTGAGCATGCATGTACTTAATACTCAATTTCTCCCTCTGTCTCTTTTCAGAAGAGGAAAACAGCCTGCAAAACCTGTTTCCTTCTTAGGCAAAAGTCAGCAGGGTGGCTGCTGACTCAGTACCTGGAGTATTCATGTGCAGCCACCATTAGAAAAACCCAGAATCTCATGTTAATCACCTAGGGCTGCTATGTGTGATTCCAATCAATATTCCAGCTTCAAATTATATTAGTTAATTGTGACCAAAAGTTATTACATTTTTACATGACTATAAAATACAGGTAATACATCTGCCCTCTTAGATGGCATCTCTAACAATTGCCATTGAGCAGTAGTCCTTTATTGAAAAGTCTGGTTGGAATTTAATGGAACTTGTGTAAAATTTTAAACTGTAATTATTTTAATCTTGCTTCCATGGCAGATTAATGAGGAGAATTTAACATCATCCTTTCTCATTGATCTCTTTCAATTTATTTCTGCAATATTTATTCTCATTCTGTTTTAAGACTGGCCAGAAATGACATTGGATTAACTCAGCAGATATGGAAGAAATCAGGTAACTGCCTCGAGTATTTTGATGTTGTGCTAAATTGCCTAATCACCAGCAGTGACCAGATGATGCTTTGCTTTTAAAGTGCTGGCAAACTGGCAACATCCATATGTCTTACACAATTGAGTTGTTTTTTTGAGTCACAATCCACTTACACAGCATAATCTTACTTGCAGAAGGTGGCACAGGCCTCAACAGCCTCAGAGGAATTTTCAGACCAGAGCTCCAATCTCCATCAGGCAAAAAACTTTCTTCTTCACAGGAATTACATTTTCCTCTGCAATTTGAAAGAGGCTAAAATTCCCAGAATAGGTCATTAGAAACCATAAGCAAGGCTGCAATTTTAGAAGTGAAAAATGCAGCAAGAAATGTCACAAAAGAAACTCCTAGGTAGTAATGGCTTGAAAAAAAATTATCTTAGTCACAAGAGAGTTAAATAACTCACTATAAAGCTAATCTTCTGTGATTTTAGTGGGAATTAACATATTTCACGCTTTCCATGAGAGGTTTAGCACAGTAGAGAGGAGACAATCAGTCTCCCTCCACAAGGAAACATTTCAGACAGGATGTGCAAAAGGCACATTTGTATTTTGAGGTGTTTCATGAGGGCAGTTTGTACCAGAAGTGAAGAACTCACACACCTATTGTGGGAGCTCATTGTGCCCACCTAGTCTCCTGGAACTTCTTGCACATGGGTCAGTTATGGTCTGACACTGAACCAAGATGAATCTGACATATCTCTGATAACATCACATTATCTACATACGTATGTATCTGTTAGTGCCCTACTTGTCAGTCTTTCTGTCTATATGACTGTATCCATAACTTTTGAGCCTGTTGGTTAACGTCAGTTAGTGAGAAAAGGATGTCAAAGATAAAATTCCACAAGTTTAGCAGAAAGGTGTTGCCGCCCAGAAGAAAAAGCACTTCTTAGCATACTCCATTTAGGGAGGGGTTTCAGATGAGCTCACACCATGGGAGGTAGATGGCCTAAATGCCTGAATTGTAAGAAGTACTTTTAAATGATGCTTACACTTTACCAGACACCAGAGAATCCAACTGTGAGGCACAAATCCATAGGAAAGGTGTCATTGGTTCTGCACAGGGATTTCCTTGTTTGTACTAAAAGCAAGGATGACTTTCAGAGCAGTTTCACTTTTAGCCAATATTATTTATTTATACCACACTGCAAATGTAACTGGCATTTTACCATTCCTCCAGCGTTTCTGCCTTGAGGAACTTGGCCTGCAGGTCAAAATGTTGTCCTCAAATTCACTTGCTCTGGGAATGGTTCACTGTTAACAGGAAGCAAGTATTTCCACTGAATCAGTCAGAATATGTGCCTCTCTGTGCCATGGTGTGATAAGAATTCATGATGGGAATGGATGGGAGGAGCTCTCTGACCCTCCAAACTCTGAGATTTGTATGGGAGGCTCTGAAACAGTTGAGTCAGAAAGGTGACTATTTTGAACTCACAAGCAACTTTTATTAAGAGATATTTGTATTTTTTGTTGCATGAAGCCCATTTTAAATACATATTTGCAGACAGTTATACATATTACCATCTATTTTACAGAAGGAAAAAACTCTTCCAGAAGAAATCAGCATATCCATTCCTATCTTTATGGAATCAAAACATCAAAAGAAGTGTGACAGCCCCACATATTGACCTTGAATACTGCCTTTCTATGCAGGGTTCAATCTTGCCAGATTCTGAGTGCTTCTGATTCACTCTGGAAACTGAAAACACTTCTCATCTTGTCTGGTGATCAGCACCTGTGCCAGTACAGTCTTTCTGCACAATTTCTATCAAAGTTAAACAGACATATTGACTAGGCATTATGTATTTCCTTACTTAAGTAATAAAAGGGCTTGGTCATTTTACAGAAGATTTCAAACTAGAACAGCTGATATAGCATTACTTCTGTGTTGTAATAAAAATGAGGGGTATTATTATAAATACTACGGCATATTAATGAGTGCTTTTATGGTAATTATTTCAATTGCTCCATCTTTAACAATGTATTTCCACCTCTACTTTGATAAAGGAAAGCAAATTTTCCTGGTCTCTCAAACGTTCATCTTCACATTTTTCTGTAATTTAAAACTATTTCAAGGCTCTTTTGAATGGAAAAGAGGCTATAAGGCACTACTAAGTATTCCAGCCACAACATTTAAGCACTGGAATCCCTTGCACGGGGTTGAATATTTAAATATATTCTAAATAGAATGCTAGTAGGCTCCAATTAAGGCGTGTGAGAAGCATAGTGTAGGTAGATCAGAATATTCTTAATGTGTCTGAAACTTACCAAGATGAGATTCTCTCAGTGTTAACTCATTAGCTTAGCCAGTATAAAAGGCAAACTCTGCCACATATAAGAGTATGCCCAAGCTAGGGGAAAAAATGTATGCTTTGACCAGGCAAAAAGAGATGCAGAATCTTAGTGAAGATACAGTTTTTATGTTTAAACAAACTGAAAAGAACACTGGGTAGGAGTTTAAGGATTACCTTAATTTACCAGAATTTAGTCAAATTACATCTTCAGTCTTCACTACATGTAAATGAGTTTAATCTTCACCAATGTACAATAAAAACGTACTTTTTATGCCTAATGGAGGCAAGGAGTCAGAACACTATAACAAACTTGCTTAACTAACAGCTGTATCACTGTATTCATAAGACTAAAATTTTCAGATGTGTTGTCAATTTAGCATCCTAAACCAATTTTTGCTCATTATTCACGTGTTCAAGAAATTCTTAATAAATTAGGCACCTATACTTATGGACTAATTAATACTGATCTTTCAGTTTAAGCAACCTACTCAGTTTCACTAAGGAGAGGTTATGTCATCTGTGATGTGAAGATGGAATATTAGTATACAAATATATATCTTAATGGCTATAACTAACTGTAAGGAAAAGGTGAAGAGAGAAGAAAAAGTAATGCCTTTCTGTTCAGGAATTTCTTGTTCTGAGGCAAGCACCATGGAAAGCTTTGAGTTCCACTAGCTCTTCTCAGTTGTCTTTTTTTCAGGGGGAAAAGGCAAGGCTGGTATTACTTCTTTTGTACTTATGGTTAACATTGTAATAAAGCCATTTGCTGCTAAAGTCCATCTAGACTCCTTCTAAGACAAGGTAGATACTGGTAGATACTTTCTCCATAAAGCACTTCTTCCCAGCTGTATGAGCTCATTGGAGTTCCTCAGCTTTCTTCAGCTTCTGCAGAAGTCTGAGCAACAAACTTTGACTGAACCTTTAAAAGATCAAAGTCAAGTCCTGAGGAGCAGAGGTGAAGAAGGTCCACTGGCATAAATAGCTTATAGAGGTGTTCTCTGCAAAGTGCAAGAAGTGTTTTACAGTAAAAAGAGATGTAGTTTCTTCTTTTCACCCACTGAATGTGTAAATAATATAATGTTTGGGACATATCTTGAGGAATTAATTTTAGTATTTTTAAAAAACTTATTTTGGTATTAATCCAAGAATATTTCCTCAGTAATAGCAGATCTTTCTTGTCTGATTTTGACCTTTACAATGTTTTACTAAGCTTTTATATATATTTAAAGACAATGAATTCTGTTACCAAAAAAAAAAAATCCTTTGAAGTGCAAAACTGAAGCATTTCTAGTCACTTCTGACCACCTCAAAATACTTTATCCCTTATTATTTTTTTGTCCTTTCTTTGTCTTTTATTTTTTTTAAACAAAATATTGTAAAGAATCAACATTTGTAAACATTTTGCCTTGAACCAAACAGCATTTTCCATTCAGGAATGGTCTTCATTATAACTTAAAAGACATACAAGTCAATTGGGCGCTGGAAGTAGAGGGAAAAAGTGCAGGTTTTACTGTGGCACTTTCTTGGCTGTTACTACAAAACAATGCAAAGAATACTACATCAAAATTGAAAGATGCCCTACTTCATACAAAGAGCAGGTATTAACAGAAACTCATCCCTGTCCTTATAGCTCATTGTCATGTGCTACCACTTTGAGAAAAAAAGGGTGCAGGAAAGCAGGAGAAAAAAACCTTTTCAAAACAAACTGAAAATAAGTCCCACAAGGAAGCCCCTCAGAAACACACATTTGGTGGCATCGGAGAGCTTTGGAAGGCTCAGCGAGTTACAAAGAGATGATGCTCAATACAAGAACTACCTCAGACTCTAGTTCAGAAATCCAGCAATGAAATGAGGGACTGGGGCCAGAGGGCTGGAACAATCCAACCAAAGTGGAACAATAACTTGTCCAAGCACACATCAGCACTAAAAATTAAGAAAGCTAAAGGTTTACATAATTAAAGGTGTGGCTGCTCCAGAAAAGTACATGAGCCCAGGGGGATACAGACTGGCCTAGACCAAAAAGGGTTACTTGGTGATAAATAACTCTTAGAAATGGTAATTATGTTATGCCCTAATGTTATTTACTGCCTAATATTGTTCACTGTGACTCCTTTAATTAATCTACCTGACATTCTCACTAACTCTTTCCTTTTATCCTTTGCTGAGATTAAAGGTCCTTTTTATCTTATTGCTTTTATGTTCATTCTTGGATGAATCTCGTTTTAAATTAGATGCCCGTGTGCATTTTGAGCACCCATGGCATTCACTTTTGGAGTTCACAGCAAGATTATTGCCCCTTCTAAAATTATTAAAAGTTCTTGACATTCTGGCATTCCTGATCACTTTGAAAGCAGTTTACCTAAGACAGAAGAGAAGTTCCAAAAGTGTAACATTTCCCAGTTCACAAAATCCTTCAGAGCAACTGCTTATTCTTAGGCTCACAGAAGTCCTCCGTACTTTTTTCAAATAAAGATTTCTCACTAGGCTCTAAGTCACTCTGAGAAGCTATCTAGTTAAATTACTAAGTAATTTTCTTTTGTTAGTTTGCCCAAAAAACTCAGGAACACCCCACATTATTATTTCCCAGGACTGTTTTTTCTCTCTCAGGATATCTTTGAACTGCTTTTAATTACTCTGACTGGTCAAGCTCTCTACTAAAAATGCTCCAGTTCCCTGAAGCAGATCCTCCTGATGACTTAAGTAAGAAATAAATATCATTATTTCACCTTGTGGTAAATTGCCCATGATCAGCTCTATGCTGCAAAGCATCATCTCATGGCCCTGTATAATTATGGTGGCTAGTTCACCAGCAGCATTTTATCCTGCAACACATACTCCAGGGTAGATTAAACAAATGACTTGTTTACAAACAGCTTAATGAGGAGTAGCTATGACACACACAACTGTTTCCTTTACCCCTGCATATCCAAAGGAGTTCACTTCCTATTTTCTTTATACGGATGGCACCAGTAGATTCCTCTGTGGAGGCCTTTCACTGCAGCAACCTTGCAGTGACAGAAACCCAGGTCCCACTGGTTTGCATCTGCCAGTGACTCCTCAGTGAGGGTGTGACAATGGCGGGCACTGCCCACCTGATAGGAGACATTGTCACGTGTAATGGCATTTTATGCCTGTGTGGTATTTTAACCATTTTAAACCATTTGTAATAACAATTTCTCAGTGGTTTCTTCACAAAATGTGATGGTGAGCCAGATTGTTGCTCATTCTTTTACCTGGCTTGCCAACCAAAGTAGGTGCTTTGATTTTTAAGTTTTTGGCTGGGGTACCTCTTTGTTCTGAGTTAATATAGCACTGGGTGCAAAGGAAGATCTTGCCCAGGGGTAGAATGGTTAGACATATATTCTCTGAAAGTACTACTAACAGTAATAATAATAATAGCAAAATTTCTTCAAGACTACCACACATGGGGAGTAAGATTATGGTCAAAGGATAAGAGTTATTAAATTTCTGATGAAATAGTGAGATGCCGCTGTGGAAAAAATCATTTAAATGCAATCTTTTTGCTCAATTTCTGTTTTATCAGACATAATGAAAATTCAAATTAATTGAAATGTATATTTTGTGATTATTTTTGCCATTCTTGTGAGAGTTTTCTGCAATAAGTCTTCAACTGAGCTGATTTCTGTAACCTACCTAAATGAGAATATTACTGTTATATATTATCAAACTGTTGAACCAAAACAAGCAGACATCCAGAATTTTGATGTAAAACTGCAGAAAATGTGCAGTGAATGTCATCTTTAGAGCATATTTTGTGATCATCATCCCATGGGGCACTTAGGTATCTTTTGTTTTCCATATTACATATACTTAAAATATATAAAGCAAAATGAAATTCAGAAAAGATAGATAGCAAGCCACTTGCATGACATTAGAACTCTACATTACTACTGCCACAATAATACCCAATACCCAAGGCTATGAGTAGTGATAATCACACTACGCCTAACATAGGTTCTCACTAAATTGATAATCTCTGTTCTGATGCCTACTGATATTAAATACCAATAAAATTTGGTCCCTTGTTGGGAGATACTAATCAAACATATGTTCTGCCATTCTGATCTATCTCTACTATTATCATGTAATGATGATACTCCACAAGGCGCAGAGAGCAGTACACAGCTTGATTCATTTCCCATTATCAGGTAATACACAAACTGTGTTTACTATAGTATGAAATTTATGTGCATGAAAAAGGAAAATAAGAAATACAATAGTGTTAAAAAAAAAGAGAAAAAGCAAATGGGAATAATGTATAGCTGCTAGGGTGAGAATTGTGGGCTTACAACCATGAGCTTAGGAAAGACTGAGAGAGCTATAGTTGTATTTTATTGCTTATACCGTCGCTATGTAAGATGACTTGCGACAAGGTAAAGGTGATGAATAGAAAAGGCAGCTGCATAGCAGAGTTGTATTCTGCTGGTCTTTTCTTATGCTCCATAAAACAAGAGAATAAAGCCTGAACAATTTGCATCCAATTCAGAAATCAGAATGATAATGCTAATACCAAAAGACACTTTGAGCTCCTCTCTCTTGATTCCAGCTTCATTTTCCCCTTCCTATCATTCTCTTATGCTATGGGTACTTCAGTCTCCAGGCTGCAGGTGGGAATGGCTACAGACATAGAAGCTGCATGATTAACGTGCAGTGAAGAGCAGTTTCACCGAATGCTGCTAGTTGTTATCAGTTCGCTAAAGAGCTGGCTCTCTTACATTCATAAGAGAAAAAATGTGACAAGTACCTCTGCACAAAAAAAGTGAAACAAAGAAAAGTACATTTGCTCTGCAGGATAGGAGCTCTCAGAAACAGTAGCCCAAGCAAAGAGTTTGTGGCAGTTCTGAAATGATATGGTAAGATGTTAACAACCTTTTATTCTGCTTATTAGGCATTGCACTTCATTCAATACTATCAACAAATCGATGTTATAGAAGTCAGTGTTCTGGTAGGCTATACTACGATGTTTCTCAATTTCTGTTTTGTTCCCTTGGAAAGAATAAGTAGCTCTTAGTCTTATTTTTAGCTTTTTGACCCAGTGTTATTCTACATCACTTGTAGACTTTGCCCATTTTTGCAGTACTAGTCCCTATCTTTACTAACCAATGCATTTTAGATGTTAACATAGCTAGAAACTGTCAACAGCTATAGTCTTGAAAAGCTGAATTAAAAATTGGCCACATTCATGGCTACAGTTCCTCCTGGGGCCATAGATGCTTGTCTTAGTTTCGGCACTTTGTACAGAAGAACAGACTAAAGATGCTAACCCAGACAGAAAACTGCAGTTGCAACAAGCCCAGGCAAAAAGGATGAGGGGACATAGCAAGCCTCAGCAAACCCTCAGCCTCTGTGGGCACCAGTTCAGCAACCCTGGGCAGAGACTCAGAGATAGGGCAGCCTCTCTGTGCACACCTGCAGGGTCCAATGTCAGCCACTGAAAGCATCTGCATTTGGCATCAATGTTTCAGCCATGGCTGGTGGAGGAGAACGGGCTCTTGCAGGATGTGATTCACTTGCAGGATGTGTTTTGATGACCCAAGTACCAACAGGCACTCCCACAGCAACGTTCATACCATTTGTTTTTCTCCTTTTTTTCCTGTTTTTCTCCATTGATACCATAATTTATATTTAATGTATAGGTCCATATGCAGAGCTTCCTAATTCTTCTGGTTGCACAATTTTGAGGCAGACCATGGGTTCCTGACACAACTGATCAGAGGTGTTTCATATTCTGAAGTTAAGAGCTTGGTAATGTTAGATTCAATATTATGTCTATTTGCAATAAGTGTTGAGGTGCCAAATACCCGATCCAGGCAGCTGGACTTAGTCTTAAGGTCCCCTCATGAATGAGGGAAGGAAACTGGGAGCACGACTTCCCTGCAACATCCGCATTCTGCAAGGTACTCTCTGTAGCAGTTGTGTGCAAAGAAGGGGCAGATTCAGCATCAACTTTCTGTTGTCCGCTAGTGCTCTCCTATTAAAAAATAAACTTTACACGGCTGTATAAGAAAGAAAGAAACATGAAGTTTAACAAAATATGAAAGTTCAAACATTTGTTAAAATAACCGTATTTAAGTAGTTGTTTGAACTCATATTCACATGCAGAATGCCCCTTCATTGCAAATCATCTGTCCCCCCACAAAAACTTTTCAAAGAAATTGGATTCTCTTTGTTGAAAACTGAATCCTGGAAAATATTTATTTTTACTATAGAAAATCCCGTTTTGAAAAATATAATCAATATTTGAAAACTGACTATTTTCCTGTTTTCATTTATGAGAAATATCAGCATAAATAAGAAATTAAAAACAACCCTTTTTTTTTCTCCTTTCTCAGATTTCCCATTAAAAACAAATGGTATTTTCCTTCAACTCTACTGGCAACAGAAATGTCAATATAGAAAGCCTTCAGGCATCAGACTGGGTTTCTCTTCAAAAGCACAAGGTTAATGAGCATATTGAGAATTGTCAGGAACTTACAAGTCTGAAGAAACCTCAGATCCATCTGCTGGACTATTTTCTTGATGATTCACAGAAGAGTGAAAGGTTGAATTACCAACCCTCGCCTTTAAGAGGATAGATAACACTTTCTAAGCCTCTGATGATCGATCCCTCCCAGAACCAGACTGTGCAGCTGGCTTCCGAGATGTTAGAAATTCCCTGGGGGATACATATGTAATCTCAACGTTAGAAAGCTTTGCTTATCTACCGGTCAGAAATTATTTTATTGATAGTAAATAAAACAAGACATTAGAATTGAGAGGCTTTGAAAATGTGTCATCAAAACACTTGTTTTAAAATATAATCCTAAGAAATACTGCCAGTTTAAACGAGACGCAGTAACTTCTTTGCTATCATCACCACCCCTTACTCAGAACTATTATTTGTTTTTCAAAAAGCTATTTAAAAAAACCAAACAAACCAACGAAACAAACAAAACAAACAACCCCCCCCCCAGCTGCAATACATATAATTCCACGTGCTAATGGCTAAAGATAGCCTTATGGGTGGGAAATGGTAAAAATAACTGATCTTCAGAACATCCTCTCAAGTAAGAAGCTGTTGCTTTGCCTGTTTTGTAGGGTGGGAAATGTTTTTCATAACCCCATTCACACTAAGAAGAACTATATGTTCTCAGTGGTACTAAATTTGAACAACTGCAGAAGTAGTAACTTGAATGTAAGAAAAGATACCATCCATTCTGCATAAAAGTGTCACTGCCCAGCTCAGTGACACAACACAGCCAATGTTAGAGCCTGGATCAAAACAGAATTCAAGAGGTTTTCTGAAACTCTACTAAATACTTGCTTTAATGAATATTAAGCTTCTTTGAACAATATGGAACTGCTTAATAAAAACCTCAAATTTTTACTTTAAAATTGTTTTTTTCCCTCATATCATGTGAGTGACTAAAATGTTCTATATGCACAGAAATATGCTATTTAGTACAGTTAACACATAGTTGTATTTGATTCACAATTTGGCATTTCCCTTTTTCATCTGAGCTGTATTTTTAAATAAAAACCTGTCTTTGTCTTAAAACACAATATAAAGCTGCCATGCTAATCAATTAACATTTATGATCATCAGTCAAATTGTCTTTGTTACACTGATTTTTATCATGTATCATTGTTCTGTATGTGTACCTGATTATTATCAGCCTGCAGGACATGTCTGTGCAGAGACTGGGATAATACACAGTAGATCCTTGCAGACTGCAGCAACTGAATTGAAAGCTCTAGGCACTGCTGGAGTACCACATCACAGAATAGAAACCAGCTAAAATGTCGTGCTAAGATTTCTTCGTGTAATCTTAAATTCTCCAGAAACTTGGGACTACCTTATGTATCTGCACAAACAGACACAGTGAAAATCTTGGCAAATAGTAATTTTCTGGATTTACTGAGTGACAGGAACATCAGGTGGTAAGTTAAATAATGCAAGGCACAAAAATTGAGTAAAAATCTTCCTGTGAGCCTGCTCATCACAGACATGTGAGCAGCTGGTTCCCACTGCAGTTCCTATTTTCTTCTAAACCTCCCCAGCTGGGATAAGTGAAAGCCTTATCACGGTCGCTGACAATCTGGCAGCCATCTGAGATAGGCTGTGAGTCAGTCCCCCATACAGCAGAAGGAATAGAAACTTCCTTGTGAAGTATTGGCAGCCAGCAGTACCTTTTCTGCTTTGATTTCCCGTTTCAGGGTACTGTACCTTCTCAGAGAGTGCTGCATCTCAGCATGGACAGCAAGGGAAGGTTACACTGGTGTATCTCATGCACTTAATAAAGGTTAACATGTAAAGTCTGAGTCTGTGATCCTCCTCAGGGCATAGCAGCTTTCCATATGAAAGGCAAAAGGATACTCCTACAAGATACAGGATCAAAGAGTTCAAGACTCACACTGTCTCTGTAAAGGCTGGTGGTGGCATTCCCATATCCACATCATCATCAGTGCTGGAATATAGAGGAGATAGTTATGGGTTTGGACACATTGAGGGCCTGATGCACAAGTGTTCAGCATCTTCTTGAAGGGGCCAGATTTGTGAGCTCCATCAGCTTGCAGTGAGACACCTCATGCAGGCCAGCAGGCAGGGTGCCACCCCCTACACTGGAAAAGTGCTGAATTCTGGGTATTAGATTCTTCCAAAAGTAAAATACATATCAAATGCAAGAATGGATTGAAAAACACTTTTCTGGTAGATTAAATAATTCCAAGTGTACACAGAAGAATGGTTTACTGTGGAGAAAAGAAAGATATCTGTGCAAGTACATTCATCTTTCTATAATTATTTATATTTATATATAAATATATATTATATAATTAATATATATTATATATATTTGTATGTTAAATATATCTAATATATTATATTAGCTATAAATATTTATATATTTACATATTAATTCCAAGACAATGGCAGGGGAGGGGGAGGGGAGGGCATGAGGAAGTGGCAATGGAGGGGAAGGAACTAAAACAAAGCAAAGAGAAGATGCCCAGTAAATGGAACAGTTTCTATATGACAGTCAGGCAGAGATATCTACTTATTTAAAAGGTTGATGAGACACATAGGTGAAATGTTAAAAATGTTAAAAATTCCATGCAAAGACTGATCCGGCAGACCCACTGTGACGAGATCCTCAGTGCCAAGTCTGGCAGGTAATCGATGGAGATTTGCTAAGACACGTGCTCAGCAGGTACTTAATTTCTCTGTAATCACAGCTCAAATGAAGCTCACCTCCAAACCTTGCTTTATTTTTTTCAGAATCTAACAGGATCCCTACAAACATAAGAAATGTAAAGATGCCAGGGTACAAGTGAACAAGAAACTGACCTCCTTTTAGTTCATGTTACTTGCAGAAATCTGGGAGTATTCAAGAAATACAGGTCTGGGACCAAAGAATGATTTTCTAAATTATACCAAGTGGAATATTCTGTGCATCTGAACTAAATATCCTCTGTAAATACATAGCTGGCAGACTTTTGTAGCATGAAAGATATATGTACCCGTATGTGTGTGTGTGTGTGTGTGTGTGTGTGTGTATGCGTGTTTGCATGCACAGGGGAATGTTAAATTGGCTTGTACTGGTGCATATTTAAGCAGGAAACATGAGTAACAGGTATTACCACTAAAACACTACTGAGTTTAGAACTGTGCATTTCAAACAAAACATTATGTTTCTTGAACAGCCATAAGCTGATACAGATTTTTCTCAAAAACACTGAGTCAAGTATTAGAATTCTTTTTCCTTGGTAACATTAGTATAATTTATGTCTCCTTAACAAAAAAGTTAGAAGTCTGTTCATCAAGCAGATTGTGTCTGGGGGAGATTTTATGCTAATAAGTTAGAATTCTAAGTTTGATTTATTTGATCGATAATATGAAAAGAGTAACAGTGAAAAAGAAATACATTTTTAATATAATGCTCTGTAGTCTCTATAGTAAACCAGCAATGAACTATGAAATTTATTTTTTAGATTTCATTAGGATTGTATTAAGATGTATGAAAAATTATTATCCATATAAGTAAAATAAAGGAAGATCTGTCTATTGTGATGATTACAATATTTTAAAAAATCCTTAGAGGTTGGAGTTTCCTGGCAGGTTAGAAAAGCTGGCTCAACTTAGTCTCAAACTACAGGAGATGCAATAATTCATAGCATCTGAATGGTAAAACAGTATTCCGGTATTTAAATTAGCCTTTAATAGATGGCATGAATCATATTCGTACTCATGCTTTTGCACATTGGACTGCACTGCCAGAAATGCAATGTTCTTGGTGACATTGTTTAAGGGTCTAATCTCATATGCTGGTTCAATAAGCTTCCAAGAGCTGCAGAAAATGAAATGGGGTACACTGAACAAACTAATACAAAAAGAACTTACTACAAATAAAGCATTCCACAGCTTTTTAGATAACTTTTCCAGAAGAAGATAATTTTGAGTTACATTTCTATCACAGCAGCAGTATACCAAAAAGTATGCTTAATGAAAAGTAGAAGAAGAAGATGACAAATTGTATTCAAATCCAAGCTAGTGAGTTCCTGCAAAACAGTAAGTTTTAACCATGACTATTTGTAATGTGATCAAGTATAATGTAAATTTAATGGCTTTCAAGACACAAGCTATTAAATACCATACAAACCTGGTAAATCTATTTGAAAAGTCAGTTGCTAGGTCCTAGATCTTGCTACACTTTCAGAAATTGCAAGTTTGATTTCCAGCACCCCGGTCAAGATTCAGAGCTGCAGCAAAAACAATGACTTTCTTTAAGGTTTTACATACCAGTCAGGAGAGTCACTATTCCAGGAGATTGCCAATATATACAGAGACAGATACGTGCAAGGAGGGAAATCCCCATAGAGGGAGGAATGAGGGGCTGTTTCACCACTGTTACCCTCCTGTACCTCAGTCTGTCGCCAGCCCAGCTGCCATGGCAAAGCTGTAACAGCTTTGCCTGAAGTCATTCCCCAGCCATTGGCTGGACTGAGACTGAACTGAAAGAGGATAAAAATATACTGCATAGGAAAAATATTAAACTTTTCTTCGCTGGGGAGCAATGAAAAATACCCAGTAGACAATAGCACCAGTAGATCAAGTGATCCATAAATATGTTTATATAGCACAAAAAAAAAAAAAGAAGAAAGAAAAAAAGGAATTAACTGCAGAACACTTTATCATGCTGAGCAAAATGCAGACTTCTGCAGGATGTAATAAAGCAGTCACAGCATACCTGTCTCACCAGCTTTGCTCACAACTCTCATAGACTCAGTTCCCTCAAGCATCAGCAACTAAATATTTCTCTGCATATTCAACTGAAACTTTTATGAATTTTTAAGATCTTGGGCTTAACATATTCATGAAGAAAATTCTTGAACTACTGTTAAAATACATGAAAGAATCAATGAACATTCCATGAAAAACCACAAAGGTTTGCAACTCTGACGAAGGTATTCATATGCTCTCATGCAGATACTGGGCCTGAATGAGTAGATTGGGGGCATCCCCCTATTGGAGGCATACCTATTCCACTGCCTCCTTCAAAAACAAGTAGAATCAGTGGAAACATGGCACTGGCATACTTTCATAGTTGCTACTGTACAGAGTAATCATACCTTTACACTTCCTTCCTATTTCATGGAATTTCTGACACAGGATGCTTAACTCTATCTCACTATGATGTTTTGGCCCTGGACCCTTTTTTAGCAAACACTGTATCTCTGAAATTTTGTTTCCAATCTGTAAAGAAAAGATCTAGAGAGGTTATATATTTCTGTCCTGTGATATCATCAAATAGCAGAATTGCAAAGCTACAATTTAAAGCTGGATGCTGAGTAAAAAGTCAGTTTAAATTACCCTGCTTGGCCAGTGAAAACAAAGCCTTGGAGTGTAAATGTGGTTTCAGAACAAGATATTTAAGGTTTTTCTGTTGAATCTGATCCACAGGCAGATTATTTGGGTGAGGATGCCTAGCTACCAGACACCATTACTTTCAGATGACTACTGTTCTTTATCCAAAGATGGGTAAGAATATCCAAGAATATCAAGACTGATGTCATATGCCTTTTTTTTAACACTATTTTATATAACCAAGATAGAGTAAATCAAGATTGTCAAGCCAAAATAAAAAAATCCTTGTGAGAGTAATTTCTTCTAACACAGAAACGGCTTTTTTATTGTAAATAAAACCAATGCCATTTTCACTCCAAAGCTCCTGTGCCTATTTCCCTACAGCATTCTTCCTGAGATCCTTCCCAACTATTTTCCCTTAAAGAAGCTCATCCTAACAAAAATCCAACTTGTAAGCATTATTAACACCTAAATTGGCTGTAACAGTCCAGGAAGAGTAATGACCACTTATCCTGCCAAGGTCCCCATTCTGTTTCCCTGCTATACTGAGTTTGTGGGATACACTATCGTTTTGAGAAGGATAGGAGAAACACGAGTATTTCCTTACATGACATGAAGATTCATGCCAGTATATTGTTGTTTCTGAATTTATGTTTGTGAAAGCAAGACATACACCTCCCTAAGACCAAAGCAAAATGTAGCATATTTTTTTATCTGCCATTATCAGTAAAGTAAATAGTTAAGAATGAAATTAGTTGAAACAGTGGGCCAAAAATTTGGATTAGAGTCTTTGCACCTAGGTCTTAAATTTAAGATATTAATACAATAGACTAATATCATCATTTACCTATACCTTACGTGAACAGCAAAGGTATACAGAAACTTGAAAATTGCATTTCTGCCTAAATAGTTTGAAGGAATTCTAGTTTTAAGTAAAACCTAAGTCTTTAATTTAGAAGCTTCGGTTTTCTTGAAGTAATCCCATTGAAATCAACCCTTGAAGTATTTTCTAATTTGCTAAAAAATACTCTTTAAAACTTCAGCAGGAAAAGAGAAAAAAAGATCAGAACATATTACTGTATTGAGGATCTTTTATGAAATTGAAACTATTACAATGCCAGCCGACGATGACTGGAATAAATATCTTTTTAAATTTTCCAAGTCCAAAAAAATGAAGCAGATAGTCTTTAGAAGTGCCTAACTCAATCACAGTTGCAAAGCTGCATTGTTGCCACTTGTTACAAATATCATCTCAAGCAAAGTTTGCATAGAAAAGTAGATAATGAGACCAATTGATTTAATTGGGGGAAAAAGAAAAGGTTTGGACTCTAAGAAATTTTTTGAATACAGGGAATTTACATCCATTACTTACAACTACTGGGTGGCCATTACTACTTAAAGATAGCATCCAGCACAGCCAAAGGAAAAAAAAAATGTATACAGCATTGTATACACTGTTGAAAAGGGAGAGTAAGTGACTTTTTGTTTTATGTAACAACACCTCATATATGTAGGTAGGTATGATTTCTGAGACCCAAAAGGCCTTAATAAAAAAGCTGGGACTCACTTTTAAAGGAAATACCCTAATTTCACTATAAGAAGCATTTTGCAACAGATATTGGTTTCCTAGACTCCCTGGGAATTGGGGATACCACAGTAGAGTGTATTTTTTGTTGTATTTAGATCTCAGAAAGAATCAAAAAATACAGGAAGCATCCCATTAAAGAAGTCCATGCTAAGCAAAAAATACAGAAAAGCATTAAATTTCTTCTGCACAAACAAAAAAACTCTGCGTCCTGTCCCTCTATCTAGAAACATTAATAACTTGAAACAAGTGCCCAGTTGACTTTGCGATGAAGTAGCTCCTGGACTGCAGTGAAAACTCATTTGCCAAGCACTCAATGGATTAAGGCAGAACTGACGCATTTCACTTTACTTTTAATTTCTAAAATTGACTGACTTGTTGCAAACAACCTGGCAGAGGATGTATAATTTTGTTGTCAATGCTAGGCAGAGTTTTGCTGGAACTGGATGTCTTTTACTCAGGGCATTTTTCTGAAGGAAAGTTCACCTGTGCAGCTCCTCCTGGAGAAGTTTTGTGGCTCTGAATATTTACAATTTTCTCTGCCAGAAGAAAGCTTTTCCCAAACCAGATAAACATGAAATACTCAACAATACACTTCTGCAAAGTCACCTTTTGAAACAGCTTTCCTTTTGGAGAAAAACATGGTTAACCATCTTTTGCCAGTGCTCTGCAAAGACATTTTACCTTGCATAATCTTAAGCCACAGTTTCTGGAACTCCAATTATTGTTTAAGGGGTAATAAATCACCTTGTGTCTTTCTGCCTCCTTCTTTCCCCTGTCAATTGGTACAGAAACCTACTAAACTGCTGATGAGGGAAGTTTCCATGAAAGTTCTATATTTTTTTGCTGGAGGAGCAGTAATACACATTTTGAATCTGAAATAAAGGTCGTTACAGAGTCACCAGCCCATAGTTTTTCTTCTCTGTGGGACGCACTAAAGATCCACTGGTAAGCTTCTTTAGGTATAACTGATTTTTCACTGAACATTCACACAAATGAAATGCTCCAGGTATTTGTTTCAACCTCAAAATCCTTCTCAGAGTCCGCCCCAATCTTATGACCTATGAGATACTGGCAATCTGCCATGTTAAACTTGTTTTTTAAGACTGAACAACACATATCATAGTCTTCATATTCCTCCTGTGTACCAGTCTCACTATTGCATCATGAAAAAAATCCTGATCTGTTTGAGGTGGGGCTGCGGCAGCACTTGTATGGACAGTGCCCCTAATTCAGGCAGAACTTCTGGTCAGTGTAGGGTAGTAGATAAAAACTGTTTCTAACAAGGTGATGTTAAAATATTACTATATTATATTATAATCTTAAGACTATTTCTTGAAATAAATTCTGAGAAATCATATTGTCATGTCAAAGAAAACCATTAGAAAATTTTAAAGGAATCACTTTAAGTAAGACATTTATGTCCTTTTAAGAGAGATGGACACTCCCAATTTGAAAATCCTGATGAGGAAGCCAAATCCCATTTCTCTGCTCCATATAATAAGTACACACCTAACGATAAGACCTTGGTGACACGTAGGACAGTTCTTAATAAAATACTCACTTAATGACTCTGAGGCAAAATGCTGCAACACACACAATCTTGAGCTGTACAACCAAGTTAATATAAGTATGATTAAGCATTGGGCTCCTTTTTCTCCCTATGGCATTCAGAACAGCTCAGAGCTAAACACAAAAGAAGAGAGGCTTTTTTTTCCTCCTTAGCACATAAATTATTGCATTCTCAGGTTCATAAAATAATATTTATGAACTCTTGCTAGCTATTGGGATTACTAACAGGGTATCTGTATGTTTGCCTGGTGACTACATAGCTTTATACAATTTTCCTCCCCACTTCTAGGCCACTAATATGAAGCCAGTCATTACTGTTAGGCAATTTGATTTATGTCAGGGCTGTGACTGAAAGGTCTGTAGAAATCTTTGTCATAGTAATCGCCACCCAGTTTTTGCCTATGGAGGGCTCTGCTGGTGGCGATGGGAATGCCTTACTCCTCTCTCAGGTGCCACATTCCTTCTGGAGTCTCTCGTAGCTGCTCAGTTTGGGGATAAGAAGGGCCCAATATGTAGAAATTGATGCTGATATTACATGCAAGCTTTCAATGAATATCTTTGTTTGATATGAGACCATCAGCTGCTGTGGAGTGCCTTAGCTAGGTGAGAAGGCAGAGGAAAATCACCTACAAACTGTCTTGGTCCATGGTCAAACCCACTGCAGAAAACAAATTACCAAAGAACAAGCTAGCTCAGCCTTTTATGGCAATGCCATCTTTCTTTTCATTCTTTCTACATTGAAAAGGACAGTTTGGCCTGAGTCACAACATAAATGCAGCACAGCAAGACAAACTTGACTGATGAGCATAAGAATACAGCAGTGGTTCATTTAATCAAAAGCTTTTATAAGCAACTAATGTAAATTAAAATGCTGAAAGGAAAAATCAAAGTTACCCAGGCTGCTTGAACCTGCTTTAAAAGCATACCAACACCCAAATCCACACCCTTTTTTTAACTTCTTTAGTTCCTCCTGGAACTATAATATATAGTTTTTTATAATTAAATAAAAACCACAAACCAGAACTTTCGAACAGGATTGTACTTTACATTAACAAAATGCTCCTTCATGAATGAGTCAGTCTGGGATGCCCATTAATGGCTAACAGCTCCGTTAAAAAGGGTGAGCAAAATAGCCTTAGAATGTTTTATTGTTTAACGTGAAAGCACTCAGAACAATGGATGGGCATTTTTTTTCTATGAATCAAAATAATCACATTTAATTAATTAAATGCACACAGCATCTGATTCTGTAGCTGTTCTGTGCAGGGAAGTCAACTGGGTTTAATAAGATGCAACACAATAGAGTCAATTAGTGCATTTGTCTCTAACCTACAAAATGAGGCCAGTTGGTTTGCTTGCATGTAAATTTACTCCTGAATGAGTATCTGTGATCTCCAGTGACAGCTACTCCAGAAAGGTTTTTTCTATTAGAAGTGACTACCAGCTATGGCTTTAAAGGCCAGACCAGAAGCAAAGAAGGAAATCACCAAAAAAGCCACTTGAATTCAGAAGTGTCATGGGATAATTTCTATCTTTGAAAAACAAGACAAAGTGTCAAAAACCAGATACCTGAAAACAGAAACCCTATTTCTGAAATATCTATCTTTAGGCTATGTCACGTTCCTTCTACATTCAGTTAGGAATCTACAAGAAATTCGAGTGTCTATGCTGAATAGAAATATGAGTAGAACAGTGTATAGTATGAAGCCAGACAAATGTCTGAGGAAAAAAAAGTAGTTTAGGAATTTATTTTTTTCAGCTAGTCAATATGATTGCCTCCCTACTGAAAAGAAATCAGAGCATTATAATACCAATATCCTGGCCCAGCAGTATACTTACTGGGAAGTCTATTAATTGTGTGTTAGTCTATTGGATATACCTGTCTGCAGTACAGGGGCAGGGATTGATTTTCAGTGTCATGGTTGAACAGAAAATAATCAGGTCAGCCGAAGACAAGAATACATTGGCAACACTCTCTCACTCCTCCCCAGATAAATCCAAACTTTGGCTCTTATTTTATTTTGAATGAGAGGGTGATTTAGCTCAGGAGAAGGAGTGGGTAGGTAACCAGTAAATGCCTTTTAGAGTATCTACCACCATTTGGAGTTTGGGCATGGCAACCAAATCATTACAGGGGAGAGAAATGAACTCTGGAAACCAATGTCTTGCAAATGACCACTCTTTGAGATAATCTAATCTCTCCTCTTTTAATACTAAAAGGATGGCTAAAAAGGTAAAAAAGCAAATCCATCCTGGCAGCAGTTTAGGCTTTTGGAAGACTCAGCTGAACAGGAAAGATCAGAGCAGATTATAAAACATTATTCCTCCAAGTCATTTGCATAAAAAACCAAGTTTATACCATACCCCAGACCTGCTAAAAGAAAGACAGATCATGGCATGAGGTGTTAGAGAAGAATCAAGTGCTGAGTTGTCTTTCAGGAACAGAACAGTCATGAATTATTGATTACATGGGAGTGCGTGTGAGTGTACGAGTGGCAAACAGGGAAGTTACTGGCCCAGTTCATTTTCCATGCTTATCCTCCAAAACCACAGTCTTATCAAATGTCACCATTACACAAACCAGTAAACTGATCTCATGGCTGTGAGCAGAAGGCTGTTGGTTTGCCTTGCTTTGCAAACACTGTGTCAGTTTGTGTCATGTTAGTTTTACATTTCTCGTTAGAGACAAAAAAAAAAATTAGTAAAGAAAGCATCAACCTGTTGTCAGTGGGCCATGTGCTGAGTTTAGCCAGATAGCCTCGAGAGGACCCTCCCAAGCTAGATAATTCTTTGGTTTTTCTCACCTAAAAATTTAGTCCATACTTATATATCGACAATACAAATAATAGTGTATTATGTCAGCCATTTTCAAAGGAACGGTATTAAAATATATATAGTATTCCAGTCATCTGTTCACAAGGTATGTTATATATTTACAAGTATCTTCCACAACATGCCAACTTGGACATTGTTTTTCTTCCTGCAAAATTTTATTTACAGTATGTCTCTGCACTGGATACCCAGATGTTTCTATTTCCATAATTTTATTTTTACAAATGCTAAATGGCCACAATTGTCATTGAACCTTTGAAGGCTGGTGTAGGGTCCCATAGCCCATTTGTAGGTACAACACATTTTTTTAAGTGGAGGGATTTTCAACATAAGACCCTCCAGGGCTGAAAGAGAAATCAGCCTTCTGCGGCATAAAAAATTTTATTGACCCAAGTAAAAATGAAAGTTGAGAACTGAAACCTTTCATGATAGAACTCTGGTTTTACACACAGACACCAGTCCTGGTTTGAGATGCTATTTTGGGTTGGCATGATTAAGTGAACAGATTTCATAATTAAAGCAGAAAGAGGAGATAACTGTCTGATTAACATTTAAAAAAAATGAAAACAGTTTGGTAAACATAAATGTTTGCAAAGTCTAAGGGAAAGATGTGAGTGGGCTGAGGGCAGTTGAACAAAGACACAGAATGAGTATTCTTAGCATAGAGTTTTAAAAGTTATGAAAGATATTATAATTTGTTGTATATGATAAACATATCACACGTCCTCCTTCTTTGTACCTTTGACTGAATTTCATCCCTGGAGACTTTAATGAAGTGTGTGGGACATTTGCTGGAGACCTGTTGTTGGGACCTGGTTTGATTATGACATTAAAGTGCACAGTCCCTTCCATAACCTATGGTCCCCTGATTCTAACTGAGTACTTCCACTCTACTGTGAGAGTTTTTGCTTATCTTCATATATTTTATGGTCATCTTAGTCACCTGTCAAGTCTTGTTTTCTCAATAGTACTATAGCTTGAGTGTGGCCCAGGAACCAGTATCTACCACTATGCTAAATTTTATCGGGCTCAATAAACCTAATGATCTTGGCTGAGATTTTTATTCTTCAATACTCTTCAGTTCATCTTGTTACACTATGAATTGCTGATGGAGCAAAATGGCCCTTAGAGCATACAGGGAAGGGTGTGTGGGTGGTTCAAAATTACAGTGCAACATCAGCTACTGAACAGTTTTCTTGGTAAGCGCCCAGCATGCATGTGCTAAAACCTTGGGTTAGGCAATAGTATGCTACTTGAGTTTGCACTCAGTTATCTGGAAATTGAAGTGATATGTCAACATCACTAAATAGGCATTTCTGAGAGACTGAGAGAGAAAACTTGTCAGCCTGAGATAGAAGCATAAATGTTACATTTTGATAACATGGGTAATTTTCTTCTCTGCTTGTAGAGCATAGACACCTAGCCTGACCACTGAGTAATTTTTTTTTTTTCCTGCTTGCATAATTTATCTACCAGAAACTCACTGGAGTAAACTTCAACAATTTGTGAGTCTCCTGAATTTGCCACAGTTTTTTTTTATTTCAAAGAGCTGTTTTTTAAAAAAAAATAAATGCTTTGTCTTCCTATGTCCAAAACCAATCTTTTAAATTTTCATTTTTGACATTTCATTGAGAAATTAATCTACTTCTTTAACTAAGGAGAATAAACCAAGTGATTGCAAATGAAAAGTTTTGCTTGACAAAAGCAAACTATTTTTCATTTTGGTAAAAGAATAAAAAAAAATCAGGTCTATGTAAGGCAACCTTTTCTTTTTCTAGAAGTTAACTACAAAGGCAATCATTCACATAACTCTATTTAACCTATTCTGATTTCATGGACACTTTGGCTTTATGGAGACTTCATATTGTTCTGAAGGAACATTATGAGGAAGCAAAAAATCAGTGTTATGGGGAAGATCTGCAAACTGGACGCCCTGCTTGAATGTTTATTGGTACACATAAAAAATGAGATTATTTTGAATAAGAGTTATTATCCAGCTTGTTTATGTCTGCTTTGAATGCTCCTAGAGAAAGCACATTTTTGGCACACAGAAGCACCAAAGCGCTACTGGTTCATGACCCTATTCATTTGTTATTGAAAAGCATCACCCCAAACACCTGGTAAAAAATAATTTAGCCTCATGTCCTGAAGTTAATTTAACTATTAAGGTATCAAAGAATTTGGCACTGAGTTAATAAATCATTTTAGTAAGCATTGTTATGAGGTAGGGTGCAGAAAGAAGCAAATAACCCCATGGAAATCAATCTGTCAAGGGCTGAAAATGAATTACTGTAAAATGGACTATGTTTTAACTGCTTCTCAGCTGTTTGACTGTTGAGCCATAAAAAATACAGACCTTTAGTGTGCACTGCAGACCATATAGTGTCAATATGTCTAACTTCAGGACCAAGTATGTATAACAGAGCAAAAGCAGCACTAAAAGATATGCTTGTGGGATTGACACCCAAACTGAAAAACTGATGAAGTTCTTCAGTACTGTGGTAAGAAAGGTGTGTTAGATATATTTAAGATAAAAGATGGTTTTACCTGGTTGCTGGAGGAAGGCATGGTATAATTTCATCATAACCTTTCTAATGAAAGGCATAACATTAGCAAACTCTGAATAAAAATGTGGAAAGCTGGGAAGGTTAATCATCAAATTAAACATAGGGGAGATTCAAACCACACACTCTGCACATGTGTTCATGATGGATGATGGCCCTATTTCCCCACACAGGGTGAGCATAAACCTTGTGCAAGGACTTACTTTATTATATAGACTTAATATTAATACTTGAAGGAGTTATCATCAAGGGTCATTGACCTCCTGTCTGCTCTGACTGCAAAGGCATTCTGCTGTTGAATTATGTATACTATATTTATGTTCTAATTTAAATATCATTTAATATTTAGCTTATTGCTGTACATTTGCATAGTTAACTACATGGTTATCTGCTGTTTACCAGGCCTGCAAGTTTCAGGGCCACAGAACAGAGCCTGGATTCACTTTCCTGTGAACTGCCTACCTCTAGTTGTAGGAGCTTACTTTTCTAAACCTGAAAAAAAAGATTAAATCATCTTCATACTTGAGGGGGGAAAAAAAAGAAAAGAAAACCGTATAATGTTCTATCCGCCAAGAACCTAAAGGCACTCTTTCCCTTGGAAGCGCAAATTAAAGAAATGAATTTAGCTTTCTTAGGTTATTTAAAACTTCAATCATTTGGATGTTTAGTAGATGCAGTAAAGACATTGTGAAGATTTATATTCTATGCATAGCATTTCATTAGGCAAGGTGTTGAATCAACCACCTGAGTAGGAAAGAACAGAGTAATTCACAAAACACTGACAGTCCACAGTATGTCTTGTTCTTGTGGAAGTCTGTGGAGAAAGGAGAGAAGTTTGGAGGCCTCCTCTTCCTAGTACATCCTTCCTACGAGACAGAGGAGCAAAGATTCCCTCTGGAAAATAAATTCTCTATGCCTAGAAAATAGCGTCTCCACCGCTCAGAGGAGAGCCAGTTTAAGGTGTGCTGGGCACCAAGACAGGCAGGCTGGCAGCCCACCCTATACTGTTTGACTGTTTGAGGCTCCAAGATCAGCCCTGTAACAGCATTGGCCCTACCCACGACCACTGCCTCCAGCCTCAGTGAGCAGGGGGCTGTGTCTGTGCTGAGGGAGCCCTATGAGTGGGCTGTGGCTACTTTGTGCAATGTGGATAATGAGCAAGTCCTGTCATGAGAGCAGATTTGCTCTCTCCTGGCTTCCCAAGTTACCCCAGAGGAGTGAAAAAGAGCCAGACCATTAATCCACTTACCCTTGCACCAGCCTGCAGAACTGGCTAGATGCACTAGCAGGATGGTGCAGCCTACGTGCCCAAACCTGTGTGCTGGAGATCTGTATGAAGGATTGTGCCTCAGGGGTCACAGTCCCTCCTCAGCTCCTGCACAGCTTGTCTGGCTCCACACCACCCCTCCAACACCCTGGGCTCATCTGCCCACAACAGTCACATGAGCCCCCACCAAAACTTTTACGATTCTTCAGGCCAAGATCACCAACCTCCAACCTCCCATGTTACGTCCAGCCAGGAACCAAGGAAACCCGGAATGGGGATGAGATGTGGGATACAATACAAGGTAATGCATTTAGACTAAGCCTCAACATTACTGCTGCAAAACTCCTGGCCAGACTAAAGCTAACCGAATACATGAAAACAGTTCAATGCATTCTTTATATCATCAGCTTTAGAACTGCAGCAGGGATAGCACAAATTAAGTGTGTGTTTTTTTAAAGATTTGGACCATAATTTAAAATTACTGACAGAAGCAAATAAATAATTCATCTAGCTGAAAATGCCTCCAAAAAGAACTATTTCTTGACAGTAACAAATAAGCTCTCTGTTTATATTACAAGACAAGCAATACAGCAGTGTATACCCTTCCCCTAATGGACTCTCTTATTTTCAAAATTAATTACTCCAGCAAGACTATGAAAAGTGAAATGCAAAATTTTTTTTCCTCTTTTGGTCAGAGCTGAAAAAATATTATTATATTTGTAGGGAGTTTTTAATTTAAAAATTAAAACACTTTCATTTATCTTTGTACTTTAATTAGATGTTATACAAGTAGAAGGAGGTTTGTTATGTCACTTCTGAAAAAAAATAGTGTTATTAAACTACGGCTGTGTAACAACTTTCCTGTGATACCTTATGAATATGGTTTTCTAAAGTGGATGCTTATATTTTTCATCTCATTTGCCAAGTTGCAGATCCCAAGGCCAGGGACAATTCTGGTTTCTGTGTTTGATTTTTTTGCTATTTTTTTTAAACCTGCTCAAGTTCAGATATGTGTCCATGGAGGTGTATTTACAATTGAAGAGAAGTATATAGAGGTAGACAAGCTGTATCTAAACACACTGTACTGTATGGGACCTCAAATGGCTGTACAGGCTCATGCTCCCAAAACAACATCTGAGCCAGCTGGTAGTCAGATCCACTTTTCATCTGAGTTCCCCAGCTGGGACATTAATCTGTGCAGGATCAGCTTTGATAAATTCTGCACAGAGCTCAGTATATTGTGTTTAATACACTTGAATTGAGCAAATGAAGTCACCTAGGACCTTTTTTACTCTTGTTGCTATTTTTTTTTTAAGACCGGGACTGGAAAATGGTCTATCAGAAAAGGCTGAGGAGTAAACCCACCATAGGAAACGCCACTATGGCAGTAGGAAAAAAAAAGACAAGATAAGCTCATTAGGAAAGCCAGGGAGAAGACAATGAAGGAATCCTGTAGTCAATTGTGTTAATAGCTGTATCAATAACAGTCAAACAGATTCCAGCCTTTGGATAAGCCTTTTTTCAGCCTCAAACACTGCATAGCACAGATATTTTCAGTATGTATTTAAACATAAACTGTTATTAAACCTGATTTGGTGGCTTGGAAACTTCCAAAGTGCTAAGCAAACATGATTTGGCTATCATTTTGTGGGAAAAAATGTACTATTTGCTCAGGAATAGGTAAAGATAAATGCATGGGAAATTATAACATGTGAAAGGGGAGAGAAACATGTTTTCTGTTTCTGACTTAGAGAACGCATATTTCAGCATTATTGTGTATTGAGTCCTCTAAATATAATACCCAACAATATTAAATGCATGGCATCAATTTTAGACTAAAAAAAAGAGTAGGGAATCCATAGGAATGCAGAATTTTGTAAGTAAACTACTTACCTGATTGTTTACGCCAGACTTTTCACCGAGACAACAAAGCCAGGGTGATTTCCCTTGATTAAAGTCCACATTTCGGACCAGAACATGACTGTTTCCTGCTTGGATTTTGATTCAGCCCTGTACTTGAACCCAGGCGACTGTTTCTGCCACTGTCAGTGTCCATTTATCTTTCTTTTTCAAGCATTTGCTTATTATAATAGCTAGCAAAGAATTTGCTAAGATTACACTGAGCAGTAATTATCTACACCCTGAAAATATTCAGATCCCATTGTCAAGCTGACTTAAGTCCTGATGCTATTCATGGGAATCAACTCTGGGAACTAATTATGAAGCCATACACTCTGTGACCAACACGTGCAAACAGTTTGGCACAGCCCAATGAGAGAGATCCAGGTCAGTCCTGTTTATCCACCTTCCGTAGTCATGAACTGCACCTTCCAGCTGTCTATGCAGATCATCTCAGTCTGTTAATAGACCCTCTGTAAATACATTCAGCTCACTAACCTCACCTCACCAACCTAACCTCGTTGTGAGATCCCACCTTCGAGCATAAGGGAGCACCCAAGATTCATAGATGCTCGTGGCTGAAAGCAACAGCAAAAGTAAGAGGGTCCACAAAAGCTTACCAAGTTTTGTTAGTGAATTACTCCACTGGCATGGAAACAAGTATGTTAGACCCTGACCTACTATATAAGCATACAGCAGTGGGCTTTAGATAAAGGGGTAAGGTGAAAAGAAAGAGAGAAAGAGGAAGAGAGAATGAGAAAAAGAGAGAAAGAAAGAGCAAAAGAAAGAACAAAAGAAAGAGCAAAAGAAAAAAGAAAGAAAGAAAGGAAAGAAAGAAAGAAAAAAAAAGAAAGAAAGGTACTTCATGTACCTTTTTATAGAAAAATTTTCCCTGCCCTGGATATAAATTTCTTGCTTTTTATGTAAAATAGTTCTCATCACAGTCTGTTCTTCTATACCTTTCTGGAAATGGGTTGGAGGGCTTCAGGGGTCTTGCATGGTCGTGATACCACCCTTCAGTCAATGTCCACTTCTTGATCTTATTCCTGTTCTTGCACTGGACTGCGTTGTGCTTATGTCTAGGAACTAGAAGGACATTTGTCCTGGAAAAGTGCTGCCCTACCTCTGCATGACCCCCTTCTCCAGCCACAGCTTGTTCTTTTCCACAGTGTGTTATTACCAATAATTCTTGGTTATTACCAACAATCCTTGGTTATTGCCAACAATCCTTGGTTGGCTCCACAACCTCGGTTGACTCGGTTTTTTGAGACATACACATTAGCCATTTATGTGTTTCTACACTCATACAAAACTAACCCACATAAAAAAAGCCATCAGAAAAAAAAAAGTAAAAAGATGAGCAGTTTATGACTTTACTTGTGAACAAAACAGGTATTTCAAAGATGTGAAGGTTGTTAGGATCAAAGGAAAGAAGTGACTGTAGACCAGGGGAGGAAAGAGGATTGATTGGAAGAGAAGGGAAGAGCAAGTGGGATCCCTCCTTTTCAGCAGTAGGTTGTTATGAATATTCACCCTCAATACAAAATATTATCCTGAGCTTATAAAGGGTGATAAGATTTTTCCAGGCTCCTGGCCTAAGACCCACTTTTACTCTGTGTTAAAATAACTCAAATCAATCAAAATACCAATTTAATAAAAAGAAAAAAGGCTAAAAGGGTGTGCAGGCAGACTTATTGCATACTATTATTAAGTTGATGGAATCTAAATAATTAATTTTGAGATGTACAGAACATCATTTATCAATGACAATGTAACTTCTTTGGAAAAAGGACTAAGCAGCTTCAAAAAACAGGTCAACTCCACTCCAACACTCTACTTAAATGACAGTTTGCAAATAGATGTAGAGTTATCACTATTAATTGATCTGCATTACTGTCAGTACATGGTGGGGTTATATGACTTCACCAAAACCACAGCAGTCTGTAGTAGGCGATGACAAAATCCTAAGGGTTGTGCCTAGCTCAAAACGGGGAGCAGGATGGACTGGTGTGGTGGATCCTGTCCCGTATTTACTTTTCCCTTCACCCCCCAGAACCTCAGCAGTCAGTCACAGGAACCACTACAAGAGCAAAAACACTCTTCTGCTTCTATGTTATCCACAGACCTGCAGGCTTTTGTTGTGTTCAAGCCCTAACTTCAGATTTTATTTGACATTTCATTTCTCATTTCTGTTCCCACCCAAGCAGGTCATGGTGCAGGTCAAACTTTGGCTCTGCAGTGGAGCACTGGAGAAGCACAGTCCCCCAGCACATAACCACGCAGGGGAGGAGAGGACTGTCTGCCAATTAAATATGCAACAAGAACTAGGGATATACCTGTCAAGGATACTCAGTGCTCCTTTGCTTTTTCCTACCTGTTGCTATTCAGCTACAGTTAGCTGCTGAGTGATGGAGAAGGGTTGGCAAGAGGGAGGCACAACGTTATCTGATGAACAGTGGTTCTTAGGAGCGTCAGTGCCTCTCAGTGTGGGGCACCACTGCGTCAGCTGCCATCTGTGGGGCAATGGATTTGCGCCCATCCTTACACCACAGATTGTCAGCAATAGGTGAGGAATAGAAAACACAATGGACCAGAACACCTCCTTGGACTGTCAAAATAACATGTAACACCACAGAACATGAATCAGCCAACTCTGACTTTTCCCTCAGTGGATGTGCTGCCAAACACCTGGCCAAAAAGTAAAGACATTTGTTTGTGGAAAGAAATTTTAAATCAGACCAAATCTCCCTCAAATTATAAGATTTCTTAATAATCTGATTTTAAAGATTACTATCAAAGCACTAAAACAGCTTAATCATCCTTAGACTCTTATTTTATTTTCTTCTCTTGGTTTTATTCCTTCTTTTATGTGCTTACCTATTATCACAAAAAAACTAATGACTCATTCTGGTTGGTTAGATTTCACACAGAGTGCCTGGCTCATGGAGTTTCCCTCAATTGCACAAAGACCAATCTCTACTTTGGCAGCACACCTCCAAGCACTTGCTTAATTTTACCCAATGATTTGGCCTTCAGAGCTAAAAGACTCCACTCTTAGACCATACAATAAATTAAGCCTGCCCACTGCAAGACCGGTGTAACCTCTTAAAAATTAAGTGGATATTATACTGCCTCTGAATTTTGGCATAGGTGCACTTCTGTTGGTAGATGAGAACTTTTAAGACCTCATTTTTTGTTCACAGAATATGCCAAGTTGGAAGGAACACACAAGGATCACCAAGTCCAACCCTTAGACCTGCACAGGATCATTCCCAAGAGTCACACTATATGCCTGAGAGTATTGTCCAAATGCTTGTTGAACTCTGTCAGGCTTAGTGCTGTGACCGCTTCCCTGGGGAACCTGTTCCAGTGCCCAGCCACCCTCTGGGGGAAGAATCTTTGTCTAATATCCAACCTAAACCTCCCCTGACACAACTTTAAGCTATTCCCTTGGGTCCTGTCACTGGTCACCACAGAGAAGAGATCAGTCTTTGCCTTTGAAACACAGGATGCAATTGCAGAAGCCAGAGAAGCTCCAGGTGTTGGTCTATGCAGTATCTATGCTGTAAACAGTAGTTACAAAGACAATTGTGGCTTTGAGGTGACATTGTAAAGGCCTAGATGATTATGTGTTCTCAGCAGGGGGCCAAATTCTTCTCAGATGCAAGCAAGTTTAGCACTGTGTATAAGGAATGCATTTAATCAAAAGCATTATTTCTTTTGATTCTTTCAGACTTACTTTTGACTCAGCAAGTAGAGGCAACATGCAGCCATCTGTGCTGATTGTTTTGTCTTTCTGTGATTCTACTTCAAAATTCCTAGTTTCTGCTCCTCCACCCTCTGTTTTTTTTTTCATATTTCCTGACATTCAAACCTCAAGTCACACCCAAACCAAAAATAATCGTATTTTGAATGAGATCAAGCCCCATGATCTCATTCTGAACGTGACCAAATGAGTCTGACAGTTCCATTGCCCCCAGTGCTTACGAACAGTCCCCATTTCCCAGTGGCTTGGCTGAATGGCTGAACAGCAGTGAACTCACACACTCGAAGGAGACTATTTGTCAATGTCTAAATCTTTGGCAAATGTCTCACTGTGCTTTTCAAAATATTTCTGGAGTTACAGGAGATCTCCAGACTATTGGGTCATTTTTACGTATTTGGAAACATCTGTATTTAAGAAGCTCTCATCGCCTCCCTCAGTATCTGTTCTACAAGCCACTGGTTAATACATAATCAAAGCCTGGAAAGTTTGTTATACCTTCTTCCAAGCAAAGCCACTACAGAGTCCATAGTACATCAGACATTGATATTTGAGCAGATTACTTGGCAAACTAAATTTGAACAGTGCCAAATGCATTTTAATAAGACATAACAAAATATCCTAACTGGGGTTTATAATTTAAATGATTTCATAATCAATATCTATATTTAATGTTGAAACTTAACAATAAGGAAAGCATCAATCTTCATTCACAATTTACAAGTCCGAAAGAGCTGAGGAAGAGATATGTTGCTTTCTTGTGTGTATGCTGTACAATGTGTTTCATTACTTGTTGCTAATAAAATGATGCAATGTCCCTACTAGTTTGGAGTTTTTTGATGCTCTTTAGGTCATGTGGAGAAGAGTCCATTGTCTATCAAGAAACTCTTTTACATGCAGTTTAAGGTGCATCACCCCCCATAAAAGCATACCATAAAATACAGTAAGTTTAAAGACAAAATTTTTAATGAGGTTTCAGCTAAAAAGAATGACAGATTCGACAAGATTAATTGCCTTGAAAACATTGTGTATTCTTGTGAGTCAGATTCTTGCCAGTTTTGGAACCAAAGTAAGCCCAAAATTACAAAGATATTTCAGATTTTAGTGATGATGTCTGATCACCCACCTGTTTCTCAGACAACTATTTTTTTTATATGCCAGAAAAAAAATGTGCATTTTACTTGATATTTAAAAGGCATATGTCAGATACATTATCCTGTCTGTGTGCTATTGCCAAAGAAATCAATTGTCATCTGAAAATCTCTCCCTAAGAGAAAAGGACAGACTTGTACCTGTGCCAGGAGCAGCTTTGTTTGAAATCAAAGCAACTCCCATGCTCCACTGGTGAACATTTAGAAAGGCAAGTTCTCACCTAGGGTCATTTGTCATCCTTCATTCAGGCTGAAGTTTCTGCTGAAGCCAAAAATGATTACTATCCTTATTTCATAATACAGAGGTTGAATAATCTGTCTTTAAGATTAAAACTGTTTTTATTCTATTTAACAAAGATAGGTCTATATTTTTATTCAAATATTATTTTAGTCTGCCTGTCCCTAAATAAGATGTATATATAGAGAGAGGGATACATATATATATATATATACACAGAGAGAGAGAGAGTTTTTTTTTTTTTAGAATGTCATTTTCTTTCTGTTATACTTTTGACCTTTTTCAGGTTCATGTTCTATATTTATGCAATACCTCCTGTAGGTGCAGACCTGAAGTTACATTTTTGTTTACCCCCTCTTTTGCTTCAATAGTATCTGAAGTAACACTAATGTAGAAGAAGAAATGAAGGATAATATTATTCAAGAGACATCCTTTTAACACCTTTCTTTTATAAAGGCTGATTTAGATAAAACACTTTAGGGATTGTGTTCTGATCTCAAACCACGGCTCACTTTGCTTCATCATTTTTAATGGAATGTCTTCTAATTTGCACACATGTAAATGAAAACACAGTTAGACCCAATTTATTTCCTCTTATATTGAAAACACCTCCAGGACTAAGTGGGACCACAGGTCATCATAGTTTACTATCAGCAATTAGTATGTGTGTTGAGCTTTTCTTTTATAATCAGATTAATTTGTGAATGTGTTGTATTCTCATTACTCAGTATTTGATAAATAATCTTTCCTATCCTGGTAACATTAATTTTCTACATTCATCTGGTATATTTAATAAATCTTATTGGACCAGTATTTGAAATAAACATTTTTTACTTTCAAATTGATGCCTGATTCTGTGCCAGTATTCAGAGGGCTGGTATGCAGTGCAATTCTACTCTCTGATGTAAAATATACACCTCAGTGAGCTGACACCAGCTGAAGGACTCACACAACCAAAAGACTTTGGTATCTATGTCTACCCAACACAAAACACACTCAGTTTTAATTCTCTCTCAACAGACATTTGGCCTATGACACATTGCAAGTCTATGGGTATCTTAGTGCGATATTGAAATACCTGCACAGACCCAGAATTGTACAAGTCCTGGACCGCTACACACAAAAATCCAACAGAGATTGACATACTATTTCACCTGCTAGGTCTGCAGCCAAGATATTCCCAAAGAATACAGGCTATTAAGACTTGACAAAAAAATAATGTCTGGGGTTTAGTGTTAAGTTATAGAGTAGATTACTGGCAACAATCTTTCTTAAGATGTGAAAGATGTGATTTCAGTGACTTCACATGCCTAGGAAAAATTCAAACTCCATTTCCTCCCTTCTGTAAATATGTAAATGACCAAGATATAAAATAATCTGTGACAAGACATTCTCGGCATCCTTCTGCTCAAAGTCTTTAAACTTGCATGGAATAATTAAATATTCAAGGGGACAGTGTAGAGGAGTGTGTGATTACAGCCCTATTAGACTACTGTGTGCTTGGGGAAAATCATCTGACAAGGCAGAGCTCTGTATTTTCGTCCTCGTTTTGACTTATATTCAAGCATTCTTAATTAAGATTTGGTTGAATCAAAGTCATTGGATTAGTCTAATGCTCATGCATCTTAACCAATAGGGTGCAGTTTGGTACTCACAGTCTTGTCTATAAGTATTTGGTCATTACAATTTTAAGAAGAGGGATGGAGAGGAGCCATCTGTCATGCCCACTCTTGCTTCCTGGTTTTAGCAGCTGTATAGAATGTGAAACTGGCGGATACAGACAAAAGAAGGAATTTAACCTTGATCTTCTACACCTCAGCCTGATGCTCTGAAGACCAAATCTTCTTTGTAAGAACAAAGAAGGAAAGAAAAACCAGGAAAGTGACTTCAAGACAGGTTCTCAAGTTACCATTTCCGACTGAAAACAGACCCATCCAGGCCACAGCAAGTGCCTCCATCTCAAGGGTCTCAAGGGTCTCCTGCTCTCCAAGTGTCTCAACACAGCTGGCAGAGCTGCACTGACTCTTGGCCACTGTTAATTTAGTGCAGCCGCAGCACAGCACTGATGTTCCCCCATCACTTGTGTGCTCAGGTCACACTGTTGTGCTCTCGGTTGGGTGTGTCTGTACAGCGAGCCCCACTCTTTCTGTTTCAAGGGCCAGCACACATGGGGTGAGCTCAGAAGTTTTGGCACCCACTGGTCAGACTTACTTCCAGGTATCTGCTTCTCCTAAAGCAGTTTCTAGGCAAAAAAATAGTCAGGGGTCTGACCTTCACTGAACAACTGAGTTCATAAAGATCTACAAGTGTTCCTACACATCTTTATAATTCTCATCGACAATTTTTGGCTGTCTCAGTAGCTCAATGTGTTTTTGGGGTCGGACTTTCAGACCTTCAGGGTTTGCATGAATCCTACCCACAGCCAATATAAACCTGAAAATCAGACCATCTTGTTGGGAAAAGCTGAAGATAATTGAACTTATACATAATATTTTGGCTATTGCTCTTCATTTACAATGAAACCCTTCATAGCAAACTTTTATTATTAGGAAGGAAAGAAGTCATATCATCAAATCTTCTTATCGTTCTTAAGCCTAACATAATTAGCAAATTATTTCTAATAGAGACATATTATATAACTATGTTAATTAACAATTTATTTCACTAGAATTGGTTAAAATACTGTTTAGCTGCATTCAGCTAAGAAAAATGATTTCTTCTAAGTTGATTTTTTACAATGCTCCCAATTAATTGTGTTGTTTTAATTTGCTGTTTAGATGCCTTCAGTATCCTTTCTTTGCTACTCTCAACTCTATATTTAAATTATTGGTTTTTCTCTTGTTAGGTAGCTAATCTGAATACTGTGGTTAGTTGTCTGATGGCCTTCAATGGCTTCTCAAAAATATTGTGGATAGATGGTGAGCCTGCTGATGTCTTGCAGGACAAAAATAAAAGAAATATATAACCAGTTACTATGGAAGCTATGTAAGAATTTTATTTGATTGCTTCTCTCAAATCTTTCTCCTCTGGTACTTTCTGAGGAGTAACTTTCCAAAAATATAACTTGACACTCTCTTATATACTCCAGATATGTCCTTTTCTTGGATACCTTATCCTTGAAAATTGGACATAATGAGGTCCTATTATATTTGTCTAACCACTAAGGAATTATATTTCAGTATGGAATAAAGGAACGGGAGAAAATAAGAAGAAATTTATGTTGTAATGAAATAGCAAACACTGGGGAGAATTCACATAGCCCAGTTGCAGACATATATAGCTATTGTCCCTAAATAAGGACATTAATTTCACTAAACTTCTTGATAGTCACTAGTAAACTAAAATGGTCTGCAACACCCGCAAGACGAAACTGTCTCTCTATTGCCTACAGAAAGACTGGGGAAATGAGACTTATAACCCTGATGTAAATATTTTTAGTTATGTCAGTAGCTGTCAATGGAGTCTATAAAGATAAAACGTTCATCTGAAAACAGACTGAAGCAGTTTTACCTGCTTCGGTGGAAGTCATTTACTCCAGTTGTGAATAGTGACTTGAAGCTGTGGTATGAGCAAAGACAGATCATTTTGCAAATTCTGGGACATGTTCAGCCCCCTTTCAAAGTAGTATTTACAATACCTGCATTCTTACAAAAGAACATACGTAAGTTGTGCTTATTCAAGGCACCTAGACAGATTTTTTCAATTATTCTCAATACCCTGGGCAAAGAATACTTAGTAAGTCTGGCACAAAGCAAAGCACACAAATAGAGGACTTAATGAAGCTAGGACAAACAGTACCACAAACCAAAGTGTTCAGGTGTTTGTGTGTATTTGTGTGTGCATTTTTATGGCTACATGATTTTTGAAAACTCAAAATATGCTGACCTGTCACAGTTTTTAAAAAGTCACAATGGATGGATGAATGTCATTTATTATGTTATATGCAGGCTCAAAGCTTCTTTTTCAAAAGTATTGTCTTCTTTCAGAATGTCAGAGTCCTGCCTGGTTATAAAAGTTTGCTTTCTGTCCAAGTAACGTCTGCTCATCTTAATCATGCTTGAGTCTCTTGGAAAAAAAACCAGAAAATGGTACATTAATATCTAAACTTTTTGTTCTGCTGTTTCTTCTCCTTCTTCTATTCTTTCCCACAAAGTACTTTCTATGGTTTTGATGAAGGCAGCAGCATATAACAGAAATATTCAACTAGAATTGCTAGTATTCTCACTTTGTTATTTTCCAAGTGAGTAAGTATCATGTTCCTAACAGGCAATAATTCTGTTCATCTGTGGCACTTCTTACATGATTTGTGAAATTGCTGTTTTGAAAGAGTTTTTAAAAGAAATTTTGAAATCTTCAGACAAAAGACAGTATTACCTTTGCTCTCTGGATCCTGTCCCAACAGAGAAGGACTGACAATTTAAAATTCTTCAGTGTGAGTTCCCAGTCTTATATTTCAGTAAGCCATGTATCCTCCTGTTGCTTGTCCCTCAATGGGGAAGTGGTGTCCTTCACCATAGCGACACGTTTTTACTGTGTTGTCTTTCATCCAAAATTACTCTATAATTCTTTTGCTTCACACCTACATCCTATAGCAAACTAACCATTTTCCTCCTGAATTCTGTTCAGTGCACGCAAGCAAGTATTAGGAATTACTTTGCCAGGAAGAAAAATGTGTCTTTAAGACATTTTGACATCTATAATGCATGCATACATATAAATGATCTAATCATGACTTACACCTTAGGTGACTTGCAAGAGGTTGAAAATCAAGTAATTGGGTGTGTAGGAAACTCAATACAATCCGTTTCCAGAGTTCAAAACAGCTAACCTAATCAACAGATTATATTCCCTTTCATGTTTGTTATCTGTTTTGAGAGATATTAAGCCAGATTGAAGCTTTGGCTTTGTAATTTGTGCATGAAAGTGATATCAAGAATTTACCAAACCCCTTACACCATCTTGAATAGCAGCAAGGCTTTGGTCTTAGTTATTTAATCAACATTTACATTTCCCATACCAATGCATGTTCTTCAGACTGCAAACTAGAGAGTTCCAAAATCTGGGTGGGCCACCACACTCGCTAGAACATCCCCATTGTATTTGAGACTGGATTTCATTTAAGTTCTGTTTCTTCTGTCTTGCAAAGGATAATACATGTGGACATCTTATGTGAGATGAAAAAAAGAGCATCCTATGAACTGGCTGGGATAAAACTGTTCAAGAACAGAGCCAGACTAATTCAATTCAGGAATGCTTTCCTTACTTCTAGGACAATCTCAAGCTCTGCCTATAAGTAAAGGAATTATGGTTCTATGCCATCTTTGTGCTACCTCATAATTAGATCTGCAAGGATATGCTGGAGGTACCTTCATCTAATCTGGTTAAATCTGCATCCCATAAGCTCTGCTCCCTGCCACAGGAGCTTCCTCTTTGAAAGCCATTCATCTAAGCTCAGCTCAGTGATGTCTTCACCTTCCACTAGCCTGGTCAAAGGACTGTAAAAGTCCCTATTTTTACCTTATGTGGGAAGACAACCTAATAGGTCCTTGTCTGTATCTCCATATTCCTCAAGCATAAGGACCTGCGGATGTTCCTTTCATAGCATGGTCCAGTCTGACAGTAGAAACTCCAAGTCAACATTTGCATAGTTGCAATGTGGACACAGGTAAAGCATTTTGCAGAAGATGAAGGGCTGTGAACACAAGCATCATTTCAGAGTCACATCAAAGACTGCTTTCAGCTATGAGATGACAACCAGTTGAAAGCACACTTCCAAACTTACTAAGCAAGCAGAATAATATACAATGACTTCCAATATCACTTCACAATGTTCTGTCTGCTACAGACACGGGTGGTAGCTATGGTGCCTTACTAAATATCTTAGACTGAAAACAGAGCTTGGGTTGGGCAGTCTGAAGCAACCACAGGTCTCTTATAATTTTACTCAGATATCTATAGCTTCAATATAGCAGCCAGGAATACCCAGATTTTGGTGGGGTCCTGGCCAGGACCTTTTGAAATACAAAATATGTTTAACCCCTCTGCTGAGTGGTACCTCTAGCCATTTCAAAACACCAAAACATACATGAAAAAGTCACGTGACAGCCCAGAGCTGCCACAATCAGCTACAAGAGTGTCAAAAGTAGTGTCTGGTGTAAAAGTGAAGCCACAGGAAAATGAATGCAGAAGATACCAGAGATCAATCATCCAAAATTTTCAATAATTCTACCTTAAATATCATGGATGCCCATATTGTTTTTTCTTTTTTAAATTTTCCTCCTAATATCCATTGGAAGGTTGGTAGTTTTGCTTAAACTTGAGTGTAGCTGCATCATCATAAAGCAGGACACTGCAGTAATTCAGCTCACAGTCAGGAAATGCATGCAAGCAGTAAGTCTATACATAAATCTTGAACAGAAATGGTCCCAATACCAAGTTATAAAGGCCCTTCATTTTTTCATTCCTACAAGAAACCTCTCCTTCACTTAGATTTACACTATCTGTATGGTGGCACACATCTAATTATTAAGTCTTTTCTCCCATCTGACACTGATGCCGTTGTGGATGACTTTACTCACCAGATCCCTGACCAGCATTTTGTCAAATGTTTTGTTAGGAACAAATAAATTATGTTCAAAACTGTCCCCTTCTGTTATCGGAAAGAAAAAAAATTAAAAATACATGTTCATTTATTACCCTCAATGACTCAATAACTCTTTACTCTTTGAACACTCAGACCTTTTCTATTTTGAGAACTGAGCTGGCTCATTATACCTGGATGTTCTACCCCTACTGAATGATCAGAGGCAGATACAGAAGACTCCAAGAATGCTCTTGAGAGAGAAAGGAGAAATCAGGCAATAAGAGACAGCAAGTCATGTTCAGGGACTCATAGATAAGATGCTATTTCTGATTTTGCCACTACCTGACCCTGGGATTTTGGACAAGAGAACTTGTAGGATTGCCAGCTTCCATTCAATCATCTACTGCTTTTAATGTTTTGGTCTCTGGAACAAGGATTGTCTTGTATTAGGAATTTGTAAAGTACTTTGAAGAACAGAACCCAAGTGCAACTGGATATCATTGAGTTATATATAACCTGCTATACAGAATTAATGATAGTAAAAAAATGTAGATGGACACAAGGGAATAATAAGACGGAGTATGAAGTGTAGGTTAAATCATAGCAGAGGATGAAAGGAGAAAGTAAGTGCTCTGAGCAGTAAAGTTTGGAAGCTTGAGCCTCGCAAGTCATAGCCCTTAATACAGATGCAAGGCTATAAAATTTTGTCCATATTGCTCAAAGTTAAGGAACAGATCAAGGAAAAGATTTTTTGTAAGGATTTTCTTAGAATTTTCTTTACAAATGCAGGCTCAAGAAAACAATCTTTGCCCCGGCAGAGGGGGAATCAAACCCAAATCTCTGTGAAATAACCTCATATTTATATATTTTTTGATTATTTTTCATCCTGAATGGCACTGATGCATCTGTAAAGATTGACTTAAACCCTCTGTTTTCCTTTATGACCATGCACGCTATTCTTTTCTTCTGTGTTCTGCTTTTAAACCATTTAAGTTCACACAGAAGAATTCTTTTTTATTTTTATGGAGTAATTTGCTACGCAAAGGCTGGTCTTTTCATTTTCAGATTTCTAATGTTTTCAAGTATCTAAAACAGGAGGGCTTTTTTTCCCCACTTTATGGAAAAAAAGCCACGCTGGCAGATTTCAGGGCTTAATTTCTTTATAACAATAGATTTAATACAAAACACATTTTTATTGTAATAAAAAAAATAAATAAAGGAAGCAATATGCACTTGAAAATTCTGCCAAACAAGGCAATGTTTGTTTACTCTCAACAAGAACATCTAATATATTTTTATTTTGGTATTGACTTTTTATACATGTTATATTTATGTATACATCTAAGTATATATATGACAACTGCAATTTAATTTGCTTTAACTATAAAGGCCTCAATATCTAGCCCATCACACTAGAAATAAGATTTATGTTGAGGAGCTCTGTGTACTATTATTTCTTTTTTGTTATTCTTTGACTGATCTTTTTGATAATTTTTTCTTCTTGTTATTGGAGCTTGTCTTCTTCCCCCCACCCACTAGACTATTATTCCTACCTTGTTCAAAAACATTAGTGCTCTTCCTGTGGTCCAAACACAATAGAAAGGGTTAGTGTCTTCCTCAAAGACCAAACAATTCAATTTTCTGAATAACCATTAATATGCAGTGATTAATTTTGTTGGAAACTAGCCTCCCATTGACTTTCATAAAAGTTGGCCTTAAGAGAACAAGAGACTTGAGGAATCTTTAGACTCAAGTTTCTTCAATGCTAGTCTTCCTTGCCAACGGGACTGCACAAATATTTTGAACTCATCCAAATCTTAGTGACACGTGTTCATTGACTTCTCAGTTCCTGAGCTCAGCACCTTTAGTGTCCATATACTGGCAGAAATTATATTGTTGAAAGTAGTAGACATTTCCTTAAAATTGTGTACCACCTCTTTTAGTAATACAACAGAAACTAATGAATTTGACAGATTAATAAATATTAGAAATCTGCAGGAATCTGTAGACCTCACTAGATCTGAAGGCTCAGTGCATTGAGATAGGATGGAAGAATCATCATGGAATCAAATCCAACACTGTTCATTGGTGGCAGAATTTTGTGACATCTGACCTGGCGGTATTTGAAACACGTAAATAGTCTTAAATCTAGTTTTTTGGTTTCCTGATAGACAAAAGATATTGGATTTTACCAGTATCAGGAGTGGCATCTACAAGAACATGAACATTACTGGAAGTGATTGCCAAAAGCAAAAGCAAGTGTTAGCGCCTCCTTAACTACGAAAATATCTTCTGACTACCTAACCTGCCCAGCAAAGAATGTGAAAAGGTGTCTCTGCCAGGCATGGCCACTAGTCCTTGAAGGAATGAGGACAAAACTTCCTATGCTGTAGTGTCGACCTAGTGGCCATCATAAATAGGTCCTTGAGAGGATTATTAACTCCTTCTTAAGAGCAGGCAGGTGTGTTGTTTATACTATCATTATTGGGAGCATATTTTAAAAGTTAATTGCTGCAATTGCTAGAAACTTTCTCACTTCCAGATTAAATTTTCTGATGATCTAGCCTGAGGTATAGACTACATAGTGGAATGTATAGAAACATTACAGTATAATATAGACCCATATGAATATTACAGAGCAATTTTCTTCCCTCTAAGATAATACTGCAGTAAATTCAGTAACTTTTTGTTGCAAAGGAATACATTGCAGCGGGAGGTAAACTGGGTGGAAAATAACTTTCCTGTTCCAGGAAAGTTTTTGAAATTGCAAAATTCACATTCTACACTGAGCCAAACCCAAGACCTTTCAATTTTTTTTTTTTTTTTTTTTTTTTNTTTTTTTTTTTTTTTTTTTTTTTTTTTGTAATTTTTCCATGGGAAAATAAGAAGAAAACATGATCGGAATAGCTGCAAGTCCAGTAATTAAGGACTTTGCTCTGGGATGTAGGAAACCCAGGTCCAAGTCTATGCTGTGAAGTAATCTAAACAGGAACTTGAATTTCATTCTCCCACATCCTGGGAGATGTGTGCATAGCAATCAGGTTACTAGTGGTACTGGCTCAATATCTTTTTGATCAGAAATTCCACAGTAGACTCCAAAAAACCCTTTTCTGTCAAAACTTTACACAGAAAGGTTGAGTATTAATGGACCTATATTTTCAAACATGAAATCCCTTTGCTGCAGAAAACTCAGTCTAACTGAAGATAACACCTCTTAGATGTAACAAAAAATTGTGTACCTTGCCACACTCAGTCCTTAGTGTTTTGGTGGCCCACTGTGCCAAAATATCAGGGTTAGTCGTTTTGTTCTGATCGTTTTACCAATTTGGGTAATTATTTTCCCCCCATCTAAGTTTAATCTTACATTTCAATTGGATACAGGATTATTCTTCATTTCATGACTTAAACTATAATGTACTGTTGTTTTGTACTGCTAAACAGCTGCTTAGCTCTGTGAAAATAAGAACCATGTGTTCCACCCCAGAGGTGGCTGGCATTTCAGTGGTAAATGAATTCATCCTTGTTTTTAAAATTGTTTTTGGATTCAAGTGTTATGTAGATATAAGATATTTATTGTTTGAGTTTTATTAAGCCTTGCTCCCAGCTAAGAGGACTAGAGCCAAAATCTGGAGAAAGGACCACCCCTTATGATCAATAATAGTTCAACATCAGCTTCAAAGAATTCCTCCATGGTAGGTAACTAAAAACATATTAGACAAAAAAAAATCTTCATACATCTAAGACAAAAAGTGAGGGAAGAGTGCGACAAATTTTTCTCTCTAGAAAACATGGTAGCATTAATCATGAAAAGATAACATCAAGACATTTGTCAGGAACTTGTAACTTACAAATCACCCAGAGTCAAGATGAAAAAGACAGTAATCATATTGATAGCATTTGTCTTGTTCTTCTCCAACATAAAACCATTTATAATTTCTCCATGTAGTATTTATCTAAAAAAAATGTCCTCTTGCAAAAGACCTCCATAGAAATCTTTTGAATCTCCATGGGAAGTCATCCTCAGGAATGGAGCTTGGAGCTTATGAATTCTTTTTGTCAAAACTGTTATGAACAGACTTTTCTGTGTTTCAGTTATATCTAGTTAAATTAGTGTAGTTCATAAACCAAAGGCTTTTAAAGTTACAGAAATTTTCACTTACTGCAGTGAAAATTGAATTAGATCTTTGCACTGTGGCTAGACCTACCCACAATAAATCCATATCATTCCAAACCAGTGTGAGCACCTCTCTCCAGGCCATGCTCCTGAGCTTCTGAAGCCTTGAGAGGCAATAGAAAGAGCATAATATAGTTAAGCCTTGCCATAATACAGAGATGAAACATAGCAACAACATATGTTTGCATTTAAGAGCTAGAAAACTCTGGTCAAAAGGTCTTGACTCCATAATGCAATGTGCTAATAGCAGGTTTTGAGTGTGTTTTAGCCCAAACACAAGCAGAGCTCTCGTCAACAACTTCTTCAGATGCAGAAGTGCTGGAATCTTCATTCTCTGCTGGAGTGAGGGACTGCTCAAAGCAGCAAGTTCCATGGCAGAGAGATGCTTCATATGCTGGCAGCTCTGGCTAGCTGCAAGGCCAGCAATGAGTATTCAGGCCTGTCAGCTGCAAGTGGTCATGACAAAAAGGAATATGGCTTGATGAAGGGTATGTGTATGAATCCAAGAGAAAGAAGAGAAACAAAGTAAAGAAACTGCTTACTCTTTTCTCCAAGGAAATTAAACAAAATCAGAATTTATGCACTTTTTAAAAAGTAGAGACAAAAGCAAGTATAAATGTGTGACTCTTCTCATCGGTGACTAAAGGACGAATATTTCTAAATCTTGAAGTTCTACTTGGCTACACTACACATGAAGAAAAATCTTTTTAATTTGTAAAATACAGTATATTAATGCAGTACATTAGTCAGTTCAGTTCAAACCTCACACAAGGATGATGAAAAATACCATCACTTTTCATCTTCTTAGCAAAGTAAGCCATCATCATACCCATCTTTTACGGGAAGCCTTCAGTCATACAACAGCAAAATCCCACAGACTTACGTTACAGTAACTTATGCATTTTACTTTCATATGTATCCAAACTTCGAAGAACTATTGTTAAAGACTCTATATTTTCAATCTGTCATTTCCTTGGATAAATTAGAAAGAAGCACCTGTGTTTTTGGCAATTACGTGCTATTGCTCGTTCATTCTGAAATAGGGTCAACACATTAGGATGTGAAGTGAATCGAAGTTATATCCTCTCTTGGTAAACCTCAAACTGTGTTCAGTGGCACATATGTGGTTCATAAGACCACAGTAAATCCTAAGCAGCTGACCTGAAAAACTACGTTAAAAAATATTTTCTATTTTCAATTGCAAATACAGAGAGTACACAAGAACTGCAAAGGATGATTTAACCAAAGGCATTTCAGCCAACTGACTTATCTGTTAAAAGTCAGAAGGCCAAGCTTGCAGTTTTGCATGTTGATCTCTGTACATCTAGAAGTGAGCGTCTAACATTTGGAAGCTCTATGTACGTATAAGGGCTGATTCCATTTACAGTTGTGTAACGTCATTAACTCAAATGGACTTGTATAGCTTTAACAGGGAGCAGAATCTGACCTAGATAATATTATTGAAATATTTGGAAACATCTTCATGTGCTGCTTATTTTTATTTTACAAAGAACAATGTGGTTCTCTGTTCCAGTTTCAAAGTAGTAGGGTGCAACTCCACTGACATCAATGGACTCACAATTACTTACAGCAGATCTGAATTTATCCCTGTGCATCTATATTCATGTAGCCTTTCTACCCTGGGGAGAGGAAGAGGGAACTAAAATGTGACAGATATTTGTCATATTGCCTAACGCACTACTGGAAGAAGATCAGATGCTATGTTGATGCATATGGCATAAATGAACCTTCAAGGAAACTGAAATTTCACCAACAAACATGAAGGGACATGCAGAGACTCTTGAGGCTACTTTTCCTTCTTCACTGTCAAAGCCTTCAAGAAAGGCATAGTATTTGACAAACATACACCTGCTCTGTATTGTCCTCTCTTATCTACACGAAATCAGCAACACCATGAATGGAGATTTGTATTTTAGAGTGAATAATAATTAGGTTTTTTACATGTGGTGTCTTCAGACAAATCAGTAGCTGTCTTGTTAATTTGCTCATTACTAGGTGGATAGAAATGTTGATCACATCTATGAATACCAATTATTCTTATTCTTAAATGAGGTAACATCAGTAAGACAGAAATTCATCTTTATTTATATTTGCTTCAGTAGCAAGTTTGACATACATGATGTAATATTTTCAAATGCATTTCTACAGTGGGTGCTACTTTTTTCTGCTTCTTCAAATCAGTGATTCTCTGTTTTGGAGAATGGTAGGAAGCAATTTATATAAAAGAGTTAAAGAGAAATGAAACACAAATGATTGGATGTTCTTTCTGATCTAATGTCATCTGCAGTCAAGAGAGAGCTGTTGTGAACTGTGGACAAACTCCTAGTGCCTACTGCAGCTAGGAAAACTGGTAAAATTATTCGATAACAGCTGAAGTAAAATACATGCATTGTTCCCTCCTATTCTGACTTTATTCTTATTCTCTCAATATTTTTGCAAATAGATCTTTTCTCTGTAAAAGTGAACGAAAGTATGCTACCACCTTAGTGTGATCCTAGAGGACATGAGATGACCTTAATCTTGCTGCTTAATCTCAGTATTTAACAGCACACAATGGAAAAAAGGAGACCAGCCAGATTATGCTTATTATTTATAAATATAGTCAAAAAATGTTGATTGTGGGAATTAAATCACTTACACTGAGATAGGCTGAAGCCAGCTCTTCACATCTAAACAGTACTAAATTTGAGAAGAAAATCCAATATGTATCTGAGAAGTATTTCATTTATACAATCTCACCAGCACAACCAAAACATTTTAAGACATAACACTTAACATTTTCATTTGACAGAAATAAACTCCAAAGCTTTTTAATTTCATAATCATTACTACATAAGCACAAGCCCTACAACTTTTCTGATAGAATTTGAAGATATTGAAAGTATCTGATTTTATAAAAAGCCCTTTGTCTTTAAAATACCCCCTTGTTTCCCGTCTTCTTCCATCCCACCCCAAAAGTAAACAAACAAAAACCTTGAGGCTTATGAAATTTTCCATTAACGCATCTTCCCAGCATGATGTTCCACATGGCCTACTGTTATTAATTGTCTCCATGTGAGTAGACACAATCATTAGAATAAGATGGTAATTATAAGGTAGCTTTTATCCATGTGATCGGTTGAAAATTCACATCACAGTGTGTATCAGTGCTAGGTGACTGACTAACAGATCAAAACAAAGAATGTAGCTGAGCAGGCAAAGATCATTGTTCTGTGATGACACAGAACACCCCAATGATTGTACAGCATTTACCAAATAAATGAATTTTCTTCAATAGTTCATCAATCTTAATTACCTTCCAGTGACAAAACTCAATACTCCTTTAAGGAGATTATTTTTATTCACCAGGACACCAATCTCACCTCAGTACCCAAATCTCCTTTGGAAATCTTCCTATGCAAAATTGATCTGTCCAAATAATGCTTATGAACTCTAGCAAGGCCTCACTGTAATTAAAAATACAGAAAGGTAATTAAATTCAAGTGGAAGGTCTCAAATATCTGAGGAGAAGAAGAGAACATTCAGGGTTCTGTTCAACTGATTCATTTGTGAAGTCTTCTCCCTTCCCTCAATATTGTTTGTATTAGCTCTGTCAAAAAAATTTTAAAAGATAACAAGCTAGACAAAAAGTTATCCCTGAGCATTAAGAGGCAGAAAAGAGGATAAAATTAGGAATTATTATGCAGGCTGTTTCAACTCTGAATGAATGTGTGTGCACCAATATTTAACCTCAGAGCTGAAGTAAACCTGAAGGCATTGGAACACAAGAAACTGATAATGTGCCTTGTACTAAAACATCAGCTTGCCAATATTTTTGGGTGTGAACATGATCTTTAGACTAGAAGATGACCACAACTTCATTCAGAAGTCAAATTGTAAGTTGACTATCATCTTCTCTGATGTTATATCTTGGGAAGATACTCACCAGAGACATCAACGCAATAAATAAAAGGAAGGATATCAGCAGGAAGACTGACGACTGTATAAAACCGTTTGTGGTTATCCCAAGTTAGTAAGTGAACTTAAAAGAAGAATTTTCTCTTTCTGACTTCTATAGCTGATAGCTTTCTTGGAAACTAGAATTTTGGTTAGGTGGAGACTTCTTTTGTCTTGCATAGCAGGTCTGTCTTGTTTCTTCCCATTAGTCAATTTGCTCTTTGGAAGGATCTAATGTTTTACAGTTGTGTCTTTGAAATGTGTTTTGAATAAAGCTCCAGCCAAGAATGTTGTGTATGTCATTTGTGGGGAAAAGCTAAAGACTGCAGGAGCCTGCCATGGTTATGTAACTTGCTTATTTTTATATCTGTTAACTACTGCTTTTGTTAATAAAGTTTATAACAAAAAGTTTTATAGATTTATAAAAACTAATAATTTTTAAAACCAGTCACATATTTTGGCATTTTATAGGAAGGTTCAATGGTACAAATTTTGCAAATAAAAAAACAAAATCCCGGATGATTAACAAAATATGTGTTTATTTAAACATAAAAATAAATACATTTTGAGGGCTTTTTACTTAGAAAAATCTGAATTCAATATTTGTCTTGCAAGACTTAGAAAACTGAGCCATGGCTTTGAAACCCTTAATGCACAGCAAAACAAAGCGAATGGAGTTTCCAAAACTGAAAGTCATATAGGATGACACTTGAGACAATGGGGATTTTTCCCAGAAAACAACATGAAAAGGTATAAACTGAACTAAGACAGACTGTGCCCTTTTTGCTCCATGGCATAAATCTCACACTGTAATCTGTGAAAGTCTAAAGATAGATCAGAAATGATAAATCTTGTCAATATGTCCCACACAGTATTTGGATTGACAGAGCAATGTAACTGTAGGATGTTTATGAAGAAAATATAATCCCCAAATGAAGCAAACATTTATATTATCACTAACTTGACAAGTCTAAATAAAATCAAGACATTTTCAGGCACCAAAGAACTCATTGTCACTCTTAAAATGAGAGAACCATGACTCAAAATGCCATTTCTGAAACACATTTCTTTTCCTCACCACACTAAAACGCTTTAGAGATGCTCCACACCTACTCTGAAAAGAAGCATGCACAGTCATGACATAAAAAATGCATGCTAAAATAAGAACAAAAACAAAACCAATGTGCCAAAAAGCAAATATTATCATTATTGCAAGCCAACAAGGTTTTCAGTATGTCACTACTTAAATCAGAGACCACCAGGCCTGGTTTATTGGCAGGACACTATGCTGAAATCCGAAGAACAATATCTAATTTAGAGAAAATGGAGCACATCTCAGTTACCATAATTTTGCATATCTTGACAGGACTGGCTTGTCCCAGTGTGTTATATTAAGCACGACCAAAGGCCAAACTCTTTGCATCAGGACTGGAGCCCTCCAGAGTCAAGAATCTATCATCCTCTAAATTGCTAATTATGTCATGTTGTGGAATGTTATGGACTTTCTTCAAATGGTTGGGTTTTGAATAGCATATAGGTACACTCAAACCATCCTGAATTCATAAATAATCTGTTAATTTCTTAAGGCACTTTAAATCCCAAGCCATAACACAGTTTTCACTGTTAAAAATATGTCTGGATTTCTATGAAATAGTTAAAAACTCATGATAAATTTAGATGAGACATTACAGATTTTATTCAGGTTCGCAATAGCTGTGTGGAAATTGTTTCTAGTATAACTTTAGACAGAACAAAAAAAAACCCCAAACCTTTAAAAAAGTTTCTGTAAATAGCAAACATATGATTTGCTTGACTCATTTCTATTTTAAACACTAAAGTATATATTACCCATTTCAAACAAAAGCAGACTACTCTAGAAACTGGGTTTCACAGGCATCTTCAACCTTTTAAAGCCTGATCAGAAATTCTCTCAGCCTACTCACAATAGAAAAACAAGCAAAATAAAGCACCATCACCACCAAATTCTTTTCAAGTTACTTGAAAAGAATTAAAACTATCACACAGCAAATAATAAGGAATTATTTATTAAGTATGAAAAGTCATTCTTTATTGAGGTAACCCAAGTTAAAACACATCTAAATACCTCTGGTTTTATTCAGTGTTCAAATAAGGGTTATTATTCAAATTCTGTGGGATGGAGAAAAGGCAGGTTTGTCCTAGTGAAATGATAACCTGAGAATGAATCTTAGGCAAATCCATGGATCTTTTGTCTTCTTTTGTATTACCTTTCCATTTTCCTTTATACTTTGGCAATGATGCCCATCCCCAGATCTCTTTCACCTACACCCCGAATTGTTAATTCTGTTCTCCTAGAACCTGATTTTCTTCAGTCATCCACCAAAGTCTCTATCAGCTGAAACATCACAAGATCCTTCCCAAATATAATGTTTTCGTTACCAAGAAGTGTCAACACATGCACGTGATTAGAGTCAGTCATTATATGATCAGATTCTTGATAAACCCTCTAAAGTTTCCCCATAATCCAACTGTCTAATCCCTTGTTCCATGCCATCATCGTATTTGTCTAATAATGAGTTGCAAAACCTTCAAGACAGATATCTTGTCCTTTTATCCATGTCTGTAAAGAGTTAAGCGCACTCATCAATAGTCACTGAAATTAGGTCTCCTAAACTTATTTGTCCACTCATTGTTCTGGAATGCAGTACAAGCTTCTTAACACAAAGCTTGAATAATAATCAACATATATCATAATGTAAACATCAATACATAATTTACAGCCTTGAGAATTTGGATGAACGTTTAGCTTCCTACATAAAATCTCTTGATAACCTCATTACAGTTTCAAGGAACATAAAATGCATAAACTACCATGATGACTCACTTCGAAGTATGATAGAGGATGCTGTTCTATAACTAGCTTACAAGAGAGGAAGATCTATTCTGATAAGCTTGAAATTTATCTTGGATTTAACATGGCAAGGAAAGACAAAGTGAAGGCGTATTAGAGACCAATGACTTTAATTATAAAGTGTACCTTCAATTAGAGAGATATCTTGCTTATTGCTTTAAAAATAACAGGTAATGGTAGTATACAGAGAATAAACCTAGTCAACATCAACAACGAGAATAGTAGAGGTTAGATATGGATGACTATGAGTGGATGTTTTTATAAATACTAAAGTAAATGTTTCCAAAATGCACAGCTTATGACCTACCTGGACAAATACTGTCTGCTTTGCTTCAAATAGTTTGTACCTAGTACTCACCTATCTATGACTAATTTATATGGTCAAATCCTTAGGAAACAGACCATACTAAATAAATGTCAGAAAAACCATTATAAAATCATAGAATCATAGAATGATTTGGTTGGAATGAACCTTGAAGGTCATCTAGTTCCAATCCTTCTGCCAAGGGCAAGGAACTTTCCACTACACCAGGTTACTCTGAGTAACCTTTAACACTTCCAGAGACAGAGCATCCACAGGTGGCTCCTAGGCCTAATTATCACATATCATATATGTACATCAAAAAGGAAAAATATAGAGTAACTTGTTCCCTTGGGATAATATGTATAAACTGGAGTTCTACCTAATTAACCTGATGTCTGAAAGGTTAAGATGGGGGGTTGGTGAGATTATTCTCACTACAAGTTTAGGAGTGTTTGTTCATGGTGTACTGACACAGTTATTGTGTATATGTGTCATTGCCCTCTACTGGATCACATCAAAACAGATCTGTTGTTTATGTCATGGGGCTGATAGAATTACTTGGACAAACTTTCCTCAATTAAAAAAAAAAACAAACAAAAAACAAACAAAACCACCAAAAACCCCCCAAAAACCCAGAAATATCAAGCTCACATTGTTAGATATGAAAAGCATATGAATTTCATTCTTTCACCAGATCTTAATGGCTCAAGTGGATTTACAGTAACACAAAGCCCAGAAACTGGAAAAACCTTAAATGACCATACAATTCAATCTCCATGATGTATATAGTAGCACCTATTCCTTTTTTTGCCCTCACTTGACTTACATACAAGCTGTGCTCTTCTTCAACCAGCTTTCTAGTTTGATGTTATGTCTCATCATCTGCCAGTCTTTATGTCATCGTTTGAATCTTCAAGCCACCAAATCCTTGTATCTTGCACATACATTATCAGCAGTTTGCCCCCTTATTTTCATTCTTGTCTCTCCAGTAGCACATCTGATTTCTGCTCATCTTCAGATTCCATCCAAATGACTAGATCAATAATTGTTGTTGCTGTTGTTTGGGTTTTAATTTGCCCTGTGGGCTTTTGAAATATGTTTAAAGCTCTTTTTACTATGTTAATGAGTTTGTGCCCCAAAATAACCTCCTTGTCTGAGGGACACCATCTATCTTCTGTTCCTTTGACATGAAACACTTTAGAAAAGAAGGAAGCTGAAGATTTTACAGACAATATCTTCAGTTGCAACCAAATTCCACATGTTTAAAAACAGTAAGTTTTGAGCAGAAGAAAACTTTTTCACCTCTTACTCTGGTTTGTTAAAGGAGACATGAGGTTTAATTCACATAACCTTTAAATTGACCAAGTCATAACAAGCATAAAATTTCAAACCCCACAGAATTTGAGCTGGCATGGAACAGGTATAACTACTTCTCTAATCATCAGTCTTCCTTACAATTTAAAAAGGAGAGGAATCATGTAGGATATGAGACTTTTCTTCAGATCCCTTTAAGGTTACAAGAGTGCTATAGAGCTCATATATGAAGTGTCAGGCAAGAACTTTCATACCAGCAGAAAACACTCAAAAGTACATAGCATAATTCCTAATTTCTGTAAGATAGCTGTGCACTGAAAATAATTACTTTTTTATATTGGTGTCTATTTGTGTGCTGTAGAAACATAACCCTGTTACAGGGTTTTCCACTTTTTTCCTAGTAAGGAAAGTCTACAGACAAATGTGAAAGGCAACCTTGTATATACTGGAGGTCAGATCCAATGGAATTCTGTGGAAATAATGTGTACATGTTTCCATACTAAAGTGGAAAATGTTTTCTGCATCTGACCTTGATTTTCAGTTTCTGATTGACCTCTTCAAAACTGACTCACCTCTTTTGTCATGCACTTATAATTAGTATAAATGAGAAATTGTATCCATATAATTTCCATTACTCTAACCTTTCTCTGTTGCTGAGTATGATGAAAAGGAATCTATATCTTTGTAGAAAGTCTAGGAGTGACAACGAAAAAATCTTAACTCCCTTTCACACACTTCGGCTCTTCTAGAAACTCTTGCAAACAATTCAGGTGTTGCTTACACTACTTAATTAGAAGCTCTCTCTGAGTGCTGACTTCATATTCAAAACTTTAATACAAAATAATTTCAAAAAAGGAATCCATCCTCATTTTTCAAGGCAAAACACTAGAACTTGTCTCTCATATTTCTACTGATAGGAATCACACTGACAATCATCTCTCTGAAAAGCAAGGGTGTATGATTTACACAGTAAAGTTTCCAAAAAGAGACAGTTTCCAACTTTGGCTCTGATCTAAGTTTCCTCAAAATTCAGAAAAACTGAGATCCAGGGTTTGATTCCTGTTTATCTCTAATTGAAAACAGAATGAATATTTCCCAATATTTCCATCAGGCAAATACCCTTTATCATGAACATCAAAAAGAGTCTCAAAATCAGGAAGATGACACATAGTAACTCAGAATTGGATTAAAAGTTCACTTTGCATAAACAGTCAAAGTTTATGAAAATTATCCAAATTCAGATCAAAAAAAAGAACTGATGCCTTGTGAGCTCAGCTTTTCTCTTCTTTCTGCCTGGCTTAATATGAGAAACAAAAAGTCAGAGAAAAGACAAAGAATATAATAGAAATGTTGGAGTGCTATAACTAAATTAGAGCTATTCTGCCTATCCATACGAAGAGATTTATAAAGTTAATATTTTTAAGCAATGACTTTTTCTCTTATGGCTAAGAATTCAGACAGTAACTTAATGAATACTACAAACTGTATGGAAAAGACTAATAGGTAGAGGAGTTTGGAGTTACTATAAAGGCACCCAGCTTCTCCTTTCTTTCAAAATATTGACCTCAAGGTCATGTCCTTTCTTGAGTTATAGTGGAACCACATGAAATTATGATTTTTTTTGTATCACATCCTTTCTGCAGTCCCATCAATGTCATAAGTCTAATTCAATCTCCTGCATTCAGTCACATATTAGGCAGTCCTGCATTATTTTCAAGAGGGAAGCTTCAACACTTTTTACAAAGATCAAGACAAAAAGGGGAATCGAAATCTTATACATATAAACAAGACACAAGTCTACTCTTCCCTACATTTTGTGGACTATCTAAGAAATTGTCCCTTTCATTACTTTCCTCTTAGGTCATATATATCCCAAAGCTTATAACGCAGAGCTCTGTGATGGAAATACAGACTGATATGAATAAAGCATGAATGGAAATATCTGTGTAGGAGAGCACCAGAAGAAACTATACTGAATGATGTATGTTGATATCCAAAGCTGTGACTGACATCGGTCAGACCAACAAACCTGGAGGAACATGGTATTTCCATGAAGAAATGAAGGTCTCCATTCAAAAGCCACAGCAGAAAAGAGTTAGTGGGAGACCTACACAGTGATAAAAAGAGGGAGGACTGTGCCATTCTTCTTCCTGCTGTCCCAAGTAGAAGCCAGACAGCCATAAAGGTACCCAAAACTAGAGGACAAGAAAAAATAGCAATTTTGATTAAAATATAGGGAATTTGAAATGACTTGAATAAAGGGCCACCAAGATTTTCAGGGTGGGAACATCTGCCCTGTGACAAGAGGCTGAGTGAGCTGAGCTGCTGCAGCCTGGAGACAGCATGGCTTTGGGATGGGCCTAACGGCATCATCCAGTGCCTACAGGACATTATGAAGAAGGCGAAACCAGACTTTTCACAGGGTTGAACAGCTGGAAGATGAAAGAGCAGGCATAAACTGAAATTAAACAGGTTCAGGATGAATATAAGAAAAAGCTTTTTCCCCAAGAGAACAGTTGGGCAATGGTGCAGGCTGCCCAGGGGTGTTGTGGCAACTCCCTGTCTCATGGACTTGTGCAGGTGCAGGTTACTTATATGGTCTCAAGCTTGATGTCCTACAGTGGGAATGGTTCTCCATTCTACCAGTGCCTGCCTTTGCTTCTGCAACTTGGATGGTGTGGTTGGAGCACTTGCTAGTGAAGACCAAGGCAAAAAATTTTGTGAGTACCTCAGCCTTCTCCACATCCCAGGTAACTGTGTCTCCTGTTTCATTCTTTTATCTCCAATGTACTTATAGTAGCTTTATTGTTGGCCTTGATATCCCTGGTCAGATATAATTCTCCCAGAGCTTTAACTGTCCTAACCTGATCCCTGACTGCTTGGACAATAGGTCTGTATTCCTCCCAAGCTACATGTCCTTGCTTCCACTCTTCTTTTTTGTATTTGTCTTTGTCCAGAAGCTCCTTGTTCATCCATGCAGGCCTCCTGACTTCCTCCTTGTTGGGCTGCATCACCCCTGAGCTTGGAGGAGGTAATCCTTGAATATTAATCAACTTTCTAAGGCCCATCTTCCCTCCAGGACTCCATCCCATGCTGCTCTACCAACCAGATTACCAGAGGCCAAATCTGCTCAGGGTATTGAGCTTGTTGTGCATCCTTGCCATTGCCCTAAGGATCTTGAACTTCACCATTTCCCTGTCCCCGCAGCCCAGGCTGCCCTTGAGCTTCACATTCCCACAAGGTCCAGCATAGCACTTCTCCTCTGGTTTCTCTATCACTTGGAGAATGAAGTTACACATTCCAGGATCCTCCTGAATTGCCTGTGCCCTGTGCTGCCCCTCCAACAGACATTGGGATGGTTGAAGTACCCCATGAGGACCAGAACTTGTGAACATGAGGGTGCTCTTGTCTGTCTATAGAGGTCCTCATCTACTTGGTCTGCCTGGTCGATGGCCTGTAGCAGATCCCACTGTAATGTTACCTGTCCTTGCTCTTCCTCTAATTCTGACCCATAAGCTCTCAGTCACCTCCTCATCCATTTCCAGATGGAGCTCCATGCACTCCAGCTGGTCATTGACTTGGAAGGTGACACCCCCATCTCATCTCCCCTGCCTGCCCATCCTAAAGAGCCTGTATCCTTCCATTCCAGCACTCCAAACATAGGAGTCATCCCACCATGTCTCCATGATGCCAATAAGATCAGCATTTGAACTCTTATATAACTTTAGCTAACATGGAAAAATAGTAAAAATACATATGTCCAGTTTTAAAGCAATACAAACAGATAAAAATGGAAGGGAATCATCACAGTTTTTCTGAGAAACTGAAATTGTAAAGGAACATTCAAAAAGACCACCCTGTTCTGAACACCTTCTATCTAATACCAGTTAAAATAATTTGCCCAAACATGCCAATTTTCAGTTTACTGAAAACACCTCCATAGTTTGAGGATAAGGAGTTGTAAGAACTATGATGGAACAGAAGTAAGTTTTAGGAGATAATGGCATGGTGAACTGGTTCTAAGAGTGTAAGAACATACGTGGACCCGACCTGGCCTGGCGCTGTGAGAAGCACGTAAGAAGCACATCAGGCAGTAAACACCAGCTTGCTAGTTAATAAAATTCTGCTTTAAAATGCACCTACGGACACACTTAACTTTTGAACACATTTGAACAACCTCTGACTAAGGAGATTAATATTTGCCTTAAATGTTTTCTGAAATCAGGTCAGTGAAAGATTTGAAACTTACATAACTTGGAAATTACAGGAATGGACAGAACATAAATGTGCTGGAGTAAAAGTAGATAAATATCAGTGACAAACTGAGCTTGGAAAAACAGGTCCTTAAAAAGGAGAATTGTGCTGACAAGATCCTTAACTTCCAAAAGGTCTATATTTAACAGTCTGTGCCTTTCAGAGTTGTATTGAAGATTCACAACATGAATACCAAATATAAAGACTGCTGATGTTTCATGTTTTGGATTGTGAATGAGCATTTGTTTCAGTAGTGTTTTAGAAACTTTTAGTAGGTGTTATTTTGTAAAATGAACAGGAAATTTAAAAATTGCCATTTACTGAGCAATGTTTTTGGAGAACAGATGAGATCTATAGCAGTGATTTTATCTGCAGAGTAATTTATTTTATTTGTAATTTTATTTTGTTGCATTAACAAAGAGAATTATTTAACCAGAAAAATGGTGGAAAGAAAATTAAAGCTAAGTTCTAGATGTGTAATACCTTGTTTTCCAACACCCTGCTTCTGAAACAGATCAGTTTACAAAAAGATTTAATATTTTTTAAGACATAAGTGAAAATGTTGTCAACACCTTCCACTTCTAGCTGATGGATTTGAGACTGATGAGAGGTAAAGACCATTCAAATACTGGTGGCAGAAAATAGAAAATAAGATGACAAGCTGAAGAACTACATTAAGCAACACAGGGGAAGTAGACTGTGATATGACACAAAACAAATATGACTATCTCCACAACAGGTGAGTGAGCTGAATAGAAACTAGATCACAGAAACTAGAAATATAAATGAGTGAAAGTGCTTAACTGCTGCTGTAATACAATGGGAAACCAATCCAGCTATGAAGCAAAATCTTTTATATTCTAAATCCTTGTTCTAAAAACAGGTAAGATTAGTAATACAAGGGGGAAAAAAGCCTCATCATCAGTACCCTAGGGGCCTCTTTCTGAGTTGTTCATTCAAGGCTTTACTGCCCCTGACTACAAATGGAAATAAAAAAAAAAATAAGGACAAGGAAAAAAACCCAGCCTTATTAAATCTTTCTCATTTTGCCCACAGGCTGTCAGAGAGTTGTACATGTTTCCAGGTAAAGAGAAGCTGTAATGCCAAAACTCCTGAGATTCACACAGCTTCTGGGATTGGCAGCGGAGCACAAGGCAAAGCACAGAGAGGGGCTTTTTCCACATGGGCTCTGCAATGCAGTTCCTCTTTTCATATAGAGGATGATCACTTTTGCTCCCTCAAAATATGTGCCAGGACATTAGTTTAATTAGCTGCCACTAGTTCTGGGACCAAAAAATGTGTTCACCTTTTCCTCTAATCCAGTTGTGATTAAGTATTGT